>NC_047090.1:108111726-108411726 GCF_902459505.1 Geotrypetes seraphini | reverse complement strand
CGGGATAGTGAAATTGAGTTTCTGCTGGGACGAGGACAAATTTGTCCCCGTGTCATTCTCTACTTTCCGTATCACAAGGCTCCAGTGTAGCCTTTTGCTAAACAGGCCAGAAATGTGTTTTTAGATGGCTCATTTCCTTAGGGCTGCCATTATTGTTTGGACCTACAAGTCATAATTATACAGTGTAAGCAAAAGGATGGCGATTTAATTAACAGGATTGCTTTCATTTATGTGCACTCTGATCAAAGCTCCTCAGGTAAGCTGCCATCCCACAGGCAGTGTCACTTTTTCCTCACATAGGCATATTATATTAAGCCCACACTCTGCCCAAGCCTCTACCTTGGGAAAGCATTTGCCCAGTCAAATAAATGTTATGAGCTTATACATTACCTGCTAAAAATACAGCTATAATTGAAGGGATGACTTTAACCCTCTCAGAGGCCAAAAGGCATAATTAGAAGAGAAACTTAGAGCAGTTTAACATAAAAAGGTAGAATTTTAAAGACTCGTATGCCTTTTACTTGGTCAAAAATAGAGTTAGCCCACTAAACAGCAATAGCAGGGAGAGAGAATTTTAAGCTGTATGAAAGTAGATACGTGTACCAGGCTGTCACAATGTGCTTCCCTATACAGTTGCAGGAAGAACATTCTAGGCCCCTGCTCCAGAAAGGCGCCAATCAAATCTGAACAGGGGTGGTCCGTTCCTGGAAAGTAGTGCAATAGCACTGAAGTTTTTAGAGGAACGTATAAAACTCTGAGTTCAGGGCAGGCATAGCCACAGGTTGGCCTGGGCCCACCCAGTTTGGGCTGAAGCCCACCTAACAGTGGTGCACTTTGACCCAGTGCCAGCATGGAGGCAACAGGCTGGGCTCCCATGGTCCTGGCTGCCTCACTCTTCATGGGTCAGTGGCAGCGATTTCCACACACTGCCTGCCACTAACCTGAAAGTCTCCCCTCTGCTGTGTCCCACCCCCTCTGTTACAACTTCCTGTTTTTATATCTGGGCGGGACAAGGCAGAGGGGAGGCTTCCAGATTAGCAGCAGGCAATGTGTGGAAATTGCTGCTGCTGATCCATAAAGAGAGTGATGCTGCCAAAACCATGGGAGCCCAACCTGTCCCTCCACACCGGCAACAGCAGAATTGCTAGACATGGGATGGAGGGGACTGGAAAGGAACGGAGAGATGCAGCAAAAGGGTAGAGAGGGATGAGAAAAGGAAAATCTTGAAGATGGGGATGGGGATAGGGGTAGGGGTGAAGATGGGTTAAGAGAGGTTTCCTCCACTAAAATCCTTGGAATCATTCTGGATGAAAAACTCAGTCTCTACAGTCTTTAAACATTGCTTCTACAAACTCCATATGATACGTTCCATCAAGGCCTTACTTGAACCTCCCACACTTAATATATTGTTTCCACTATAATAAAACCCTTAGCGCGCATGCATAGTTGAAACTTCGTGCGGCCATGATCCCTGATCCGTTGCTCCGTGTCACCGCAGGCGCAGTAGGAGCTTTTGGCAGTTTGCGACGCGTGCGGCAGTTTCCCCAGCAATGTTCCTGCCCCGATCTCCAACGCTGGCTGACTTCTGACAATGCCTCTCCTTCTTACCCCTGGACCAGCAGCGGCAGCAGCCGTGGGGCATTTGCTAGGCCGGCCCACTTCAATAATGCGAAACGGGCCAGCCTAGCAAAAGCCCCGAGGCTGCCCGGCCTAGCGGATGCTGGACAGTGAGCAGGTAAGGGAGAAGGGGTACTATTGGACAGGGGGGAGGTAAAAGGAACGGAGAAGGGCTACTGCTGGACAGGGGGAGATAAAAGGGAAGGGAGAAGGGAAAACAGACAGGGGGCAGAGAAAGAAAGAAAAAAAAGACAGACAGACAGGGGGCAGAAAGAAAGAAACAAATGCCTAAGTCTACACATCTATTCTAGCACCAGTTAATGTAACGGGCTAAAAAACTAGTGTATATATATAGATAGATAGATCGATTGATTCACTTGCTGGTCACTACTGTACTACTACTACTGCCAGTGGAGAATTTGAGATTAGTTCATTCCTGTTTTTCATGTGGAGCCCCAATGAAGTGACTGGTAAGTCATGATGGCCACCGTCGGATATCAATTTTGAAATGTGGAAGTTGCATTTGACTGGAAGCACTAATCTACAGACACAGATAAGCTTGTTTTATATTTGTATATGCTTCAGCCTAGTTCTATTTAATCAGTACAGATACAGATACGTTTGTTATATGTTTTAGCCTGTTTCCTTTTTTTTATCCGTATTCTGGAACTTTGGTATTTGAACACTTCTAATAGAATTGCTTGTCACAGCTGGGAGATTTTTATGCCAATGAAAGATAAGTGAAGGTGAGCATCAGACAAATTTGATTACATCACTCCTCTGTTAAAAGCATCACACTGGCTTCCTATAACTCACTCATCGGCATTCAAGGACCTACTTCTAGTTTTCAAGATTAACAATCCAATAATCCCCCTTATTCCATACATACCACAATGACTCTCCGCTCCTCTCAGCAAAACCTTCTAATCATTCCAAATATATATGTCGCATAACATACACCACCACCCGTCATCAAATTTTCTTTGTCATAGGGTGTTCCCTCTGGAACATGCTCCTGTTACACCTAAATTGACTAACAAAAACCCAGTCAAGTACTTCACAAAATATCCCTCCAAATAGTACTTAAGAAAGGTTGAGGTCCCCTGGAGATATATACCACATATTCAACAAATTGCTGCTACTTAATAAATAAGTGTATGCATATCCTCAGTGTGATTGTTAAGCTATAGTGGCAACTGCCAAAGCAGAAATCCAAGTTGAAATCAATCGGTAGGCTATTTTGCAAGCCACACCCACACCATTACAAGCATACATGTGTGTGAAGTGCAATAATGCAAAAGTGCTTTAAGTGAATTTCATAAATATAAATATATAAAAATCTCTCCAGTAGATCTCATCCAATGTATTACTCCACTACGGTATCAAAAATTTCAAAATGATACTTAGCTCAAGTATAATGTCCATATTTCATACATAATTCATTCTGATCCAAAGTTTTTTTTTTCTTTAGAAACAGTCCAATATCCCAACTGGCAAAGTCCTATCCGGCTTTAGTAAACCTAGTTTCGGTAAGTCCCTTCCTCAGGAGCCTTCATCATATCACCATACAGCCTTGGGCTAAGGAATTGAAGCCTGTTACACCTAAGAGGGGAGACATGATCGAAACATTTAAGTACCTCACGGGACGTGTCGAAGTGAAAGATGATATTTTCTTTCTCAAGGGACCCTCGGCCACAAGAGGGCACCCGCTCAAACTCAGGGGCAGAAAATTTCATGGCGACACCAGAAAGTATTTCTTCACAGAGAGAGTGGTTGATCATTGGAACAAGCTTCCAGTGCAGGTGATCGAGGCAGACAGCGTGCCAGACTTTAAGAATAAATGGGATACCCATGTGGGATCCCTATGAGGGTCAAGATAAGTAAATTGGGTCATTAGGACATAGACAGGGGGTGGGTAAGCAGAGTGGGCAGACTTGATGGGCTGTAGCCCTTTTCTGCCGTCATCTTCTATGTTTCTATGTAAGGCACGAAACATCTTTAGACTTATTCAGATCCCAGCTAAAGAGCTTCCTTTTTATTGATGCCTACAGTCAATGCCCTCGTTTCTTCTTTCATCCCTCTCAGCAACAACTGATGAATGGCTTGTTGTGACAAGTAAGCAGCTTCCCCTTCCTTCCCTTTCCCCTTCTATTGTCCTATCTGAAAGTGTAGTTCCTTCTGCTTATTCTTATTTCCTTTCTCTACCCTCCTACCCTTCTGCAGTTACTTTATTTGTTATTCTATAAATTGTAAAAAGCTTAGAAGCCTCCGCAATGAATGGTATGTCAGATATTAATAAAACTTGGAAAATGTTGGCTATGGGGCTGGAGGGGAGGGTTAGACGGGGAGAGGGGGAGAAATATTGGACATGAGGGTTGAGGGCAGGAAGGGAAAGATGTTGAGAGATGTTGAACATGGGGGTGGATGAGAGGGAGGGACAGATACATAGGAGGTAGAAAGAGGAGAAAGAGGATTTGGGATCCAGAAATAGAAGGGCATGATAGAGAGATATAATGAGAGTGAGGGAAGATGGGGAGAATGCTGGACCATGGGGAAGAGGGCAGAAGGGACAGGGAGAAGAGAGTTGACAAGGATAGGATAAAGACAGGATCATTTCTTTGGAGGCCTGTAAATCAGTATGTTTTGTTTGTTTATTGGAATTTGTTAACTGCCTTTATGAAGAGCTTCACCCAAGGTGGTATACAGTTATTGATGAGGTGGTGGCAATATTTGCTGAACATGCAGTTCCTGTGGAATCTTTAAATAGACTTGGACCTCCTCTTTACAATCTATAAGGATATTAGCCATTAAGGATAGCCTTCGTTTATTTTATAAAACTGACACATTTAGAAAATCATATCGGGAAGAATAATCCTTGTTTAACAATTTTCCTCATTCTCAATTACTTTCTCCTGTATCGGACTATTCTGATTTATGTTCATCTAGTCATATTGGAGTGAATTATATGGCACATTCTATGCGTGATGCCGGCGTCGGAGGATCTCCTGTGGCCTGCCCTCCTTGGTGGACTTGAACTCCTGCAGCTGCATTGTTGGACACATAGAAGGGAAACTGGACTTCACTTCAGGGGTCTGCTGACGGCGGCGCCTAGCCTTGCCTGTCCGGTGACTGGTGTCATGGTGGTCTTCATTGCCGTGGTTCCTGGTCCTGCTTCTTTGGTGGCGGCCAGTTGGCCTGGTTCTGCAGATTGAGCTTACTATCAAGCCACTTCAGAAACTTTTATATTTTATTTTATTTTTTAATTTTTTATCTTTTTCATTATTTCTATTTCTTTGATTTTTAATTTTGGAAATGTATTACATATTTTTATTTTAAT
Organism: Geotrypetes seraphini; assembly: GCF_902459505.1. Taxonomy (NCBI): domain Eukaryota; kingdom Metazoa; phylum Chordata; class Amphibia; order Gymnophiona; family Dermophiidae; genus Geotrypetes; species Geotrypetes seraphini. The sequence goes on along the minus strand of NC_047090.1, from coordinate 108,406,772 downwards.
CAGGTACTTTAGCTAGATTGTGAGCCTTCGGGACAGATAGGGTAGTTTTTCTCAAGTACCTAATTTCATTTTAGTTTGATGCATTGTAAACCGCTTAGGTCAATAAAATGTAGGAGCAGTATATTACGTCTTAAATAAACATAAACACATTTGTTACAAAAAAAAGGAAGTATTTTAAAGGGAAAGGGGATGGGACTTCAATTCTGTGGTAACAATCAAAGTAGGTTTCATATTATATACAGGTACAGTAAAACCTTGGATTGCAAGTAACTCGGTTTGCAAGTGTTAAGCAAAACATTTATTAAATTTTAACTTGATATACAAGCAATGTCTTGCAATACAAGTACATATAGTATACACTCATCACAACTGAGCCGATGGTTCTTCTCTCTCTGACACTGCGAGAGTGTAGTGATTGTCCTAAATGAGCGAGGTCTTGCAATACAAGTTGTGGAACGAATTGTCTGAGTTTCCATTATTTCTTATGGAGAAATTCGCTTTGATATATGAGTGTTTTGGATTACAAGCATGTTTTCGAAACAAATTATGCTCATAAATCAAGGTTTTACTGTACTTATTTGTATCTGGGGCAATAGAGGGTTAAGTGACTTGCCCAGAGTCACAAAGAAATGTTGAATATCTCTAATTCAGATCAGATTGCTTTACCTATAGGTTCTGATATTTTATCAGCAGCATTTGACACCATCGACCATCATTTACTCATCAAGAGACTGTCTTCCATTGGTATTTCTGACCAAGTTCTAAATTGGTTTAAAGCATACTTTCAAGATAGGTCAGCTAAAGTTATCTTCAACAATTCATCATCAAATAACTATACAAACTCTTATGGTATCCCTCAAGGTTCAATTTTGTCCCCTCTTTCATTCAATATCTTTTTAGCACCACTTTAAGTCAGTCCATTGGATTCTCCGCTTTTGCCTACGCAGATGACATCCAGCTTTTATATCCATTAAATACTGCTGATTCTAATGAGGTAACAAATATAAACAATAAGTTAAAACAAATTAGTCAATGGCTAAAAGACAACATGCTGGCCTTGAATCCATCTAAATCTTCAATAATGTTTTTCCCGTGGAAAAAGGATCTTACATTTTCATCACAAATACTCTTAGATAATTTCCCACTACAAAAAGTAACAACGACAAAAATAATGGGAGTATTATTGGACCATGAATTATCCTTCCATGATCAGATTAGCTCCGTAGTTAAAAACTGTTTTTATAAACTACGTCTCATTAGATCCTTAGCCAAAGTCTTAGAACCAAAAGCTCTTAATGTTCTAATTCATTCCTTGGTTATTTCCAGGCTGGATTACTGCAATACATTATACCATGGCATAACTCAGAAAGAAATAAGAAGGTTACAAATTATACAAAATACTGCAATAAAAATTATTACTAACTCCAAAAATACGATCATGTCACTCCTCTTTTACAAAAAGGACACTGGTTACCAATTTCACATAGAATAATCTATAAAATTGCACTATTAACCTTCAAAATTCAACAAACCAACACACCAATATTTTTACATCATTATTTGATACCATATTCTTCAGCCAGATCTCTAAGATCAACAGATCAGCATTTGCTGACTATCCCATCTCTGAAAATAATAGGCACCAGAAGAGCTACAATTTTTTCCATCATAGCACCCAAGCTATGGAACAAGTTACCAGTTTATCTGCATGGTGAAACTTCTTTAGAAAAATTTAAAAGCACATTAAAAAGCCACCTATACAAAGATGCATTCGAGTCATAAACAGGATCTCTTTTATCAACAATCTCAGGCTCAAATATTTAACCCTAACCAGATCTATATATAGGTCACAACATCTCCCTTTCACTTTTAGACCTAGCTTTATTTGTAAAACATTTTCAATTACCCTCCTGATGTTGTTTTTCCTTAAATGTTGTTCTACTTTCTTTAACAATTGTAGTTCACTTCTCTTTCCCTATGTATCACTAATTAATTGTGTACATCGATTGTGTTTACCTGTATAAATTGTTTTATTTTGTCCCCCCCCAAAAAAAAACCTTTTATTGTTATACGCATTGAAAATATTTGATATTGCGTTTATATCTAAATTTTAATAAACTTGAAACTTAAATCAGACCACAGTTCAGAATATGGCTGAGGAGGACCTGAATGTCCTGGTTTCAGCTGCGAAAAGTGACCTAACTACTTTTTGGGAGAATTAGAGGATTCCTCTGATATTATTTCCTCTTGAGTTGCCCTTTTGGTCACTTTCTCTACTGAGGCAGCTCATAAAATGTCAATTATGAAACTTTAAGAAAAAAGATTCTCTGTTTTGTGGGCAAAAACCTCAGATGTTCCCCATGTTCACAGAGTACGCACTTACATCAAAAACATTTCTTATCTCTAAAATCTATAGTGTTAGCGTGAGGGCGGAGTTCTTTTTACCTTTCTTATATAAATGTTTGGCTTACTATAAAGATGAAAAGTATATATAATTTGACTCTTGAGAAATTTATTCAAGATCGAGAGATCTCCTCCTCTTCTACCTAGTGGCAATGTGTGGGGAATTTATGAGTCCAAGTTAAGTATGAAGTTGGTTAATGATATCTTTAATTGAAAGTTATTATTCTAATTGCTTGGATTATGTTTATTTCCTTTGAATCGTCTTATTGCCTCCAGATGATGGTTCAGAATCTTTTTATGTTCTGTAAGTATTTGCTTAATTTTTCTACGAAAGGGTCATTAGTACTTGCATTTTCTTTGACAAATTCACGTACTTTACAATTTTCTTTTTAAAAAGAAAGGAACTGATTGGCTATGGTGCTGATCCAAGATGGCCACTGCCTGTGTGATTTGGTAACATGCCGCCAACCGAAGTGCTCTATTTACCTGTTTTCTAGCTTGCAACTGCTGTTTCCAGCTTAGTTGTGCTTGTTGCTTGGACGCGATGCTGAAGAGGAGAGGCCAGAGCGTTGCTGATGCCTCGCGGCGCTCCGTGGGGCCGACTCTCGGCAACATCGAGGATTTGCTTCGGAGGTTGCAGGGAGCTGCGTCTATAACTCCGGCTGCTAGGCCGTGGAGGATCCCGGGTGTGAGTAAGACCGGTGGGATCTCTTTTGGGCCAGGCACCACCCTTAGCCCGGAGATTAGAGCACCGCTTCCTCCACCACAGTTAGCCAGTTCTCCCAAGGGCCAGGAAACCCCGAAAGAAGGGGCGGTACTATCCCCAGAGGCGGACGATTCAACATCGGGAAGTCTGGAAATGGAGATCCCAGTTTGGGTAATCTCTGAAGAGGATTCTATGGGAATTACAAAAGTAGGAGGAGGATTGATCCAGAAGGAACAAAACCCAGGATATTCTAAGGAAGGTGAGAGACTATGCACTTCATTACAAGTTTCCTTTTGGGACAGGCCTGCTGAGGTGACCTTAGAAGCCCTTTGGGACCTGGTAGCAAATTTTGGGAAGACAATTAGTCCCAATTTCCAACAGATTGAAAATAAACTGATTCACCACTCAGAAGAATTAGAAAAATTAAAATTTGACATGACTTCTTCCAACATTTTACTTCAAAAGACTCAGCAGGATATGGTTTCAGTAAAACAACTTCAGGAAATTATAATTAAAGATAATTTGAATCTTAGAAGAAAAGTAGTCATTAGAGAATCAGACGCGTATTAATAACTTGAGACTGATAAACTTTCCAAGAATAACTATGGTTACGCCTAGAGATATGCTTAGGAGATATTTATTAGAAATTTTGGAAGTCCCAGAAGGTAATCTTCCACCGTTCTCTCAAGTGTATTATCTCCCTAGCAAAACTCTGCATCAACAGCAACCTGAACCTACTGAAGGACAAGTATTGAATATCACTGAGATTCTGGAGAAGTCAGACACAGAGGTGGTTACACCTGCAACATTAGTTGTTACATTGGCTCTTTCTATTGATAAGTCATGACTATTGAGACTATTTCTAAAGAACAAACAGAAGGAATTTCTTGGTTGTAAAATTCAAATGTTCCCTGATGTTTCAAGGGAAACGCAAAAACGTAGACACAACTTTCTTCTTTTAAAACCGTGGGTCATCTCATTAGGGGCTACATTCTACTTAAGACATCCCTGCAAGTGCATTGTCCGTTATCACTCAACTAAATATGTATTCTTTGAGCCTCAACATTTGACCAATTTTGTGGCTATGTCCTGTCTGGACAAGGAGAAAATTCAATTTTGAGCTCTAAAAGGAAAATAGTAATTCCGTTCCCGATCTATAGGAACAGCATTACTTCTTAGTATTGGTTGTCTTTTGTTTTTCTCGCTAGTTAAATTCTTGGATCCAAAGAGGACTTGAGCTAATTTCACCATAATAATTCTTCTTGTAATTTGCTTAACATTCGTTAAGTATGGATTAATAAGATTGTAATATGCTTTGGTTAAATTTGCTTTCTGTACAAGTTACACTTGATAATATATTGAAATCAATAAAAAATACTTAAACATAAAAAGAAAGGAACAAAGGTGCAATACCCGACTAGGCTGTCAAAAGGTGTGAACGATGCTTGAGAACAGAGGATAAAGCACTGCAGAGGGGACCAAGAGTTATGATTCAGGACAGCCTCCCTGCAGCAGTTTTGCCTGTGACTTTGCTATGCCTGATTAAAATGTGAAAGGCAAGTCTATAAGTTTACACATGTGATTGGCAGAAATAATTGGCAGTTATGCACATAAGTTCTAGGCACTATTCTATTAACAAGCCAACTGGTTTTCAGCCAGCAGAGGTCAGCGTTTTTATGTCCATCACTGGCTATATTCCTGGATATTCACTGCTAAGCCATTTCAGGGCACTGGCATTGAATATCTGGTTTTAGGTTGGCTGCTAAAGCTTACGCGGTTAACTACAATGCTCAGCCCTTGACCGCAGAAAATGAACCTGATCTCACAAGCTGAACCGCTAGGTCTTGTTTTTAGGAGGCCTAATTTAAGTGATTATCTTATGTGGTCAAGGGCTGAATATCAGCACTTGGTAATCGCATAAGTCCCAACTCCACCCCTGGAATGCTCATAAGTTATCTGGCTTTGGCACAAGCACTAATCAAGTTTCAAGTTTTAATAAAATTTGATGGATCGCTTATTTGTTATTCAAAGCGATGAACAAATCTAAGAACATGTAGTAGATTTCTCAGTGCGGGGAGACAACATTATTAACATAAGTCAGACAATAAAACAAAACAGATCCAACAGGAAAATAGTGCAGGAACTATAATATTTAACAGTAAAAGAGTTAAATAGGGGTAAAACGATAGGAAGGGGAAAGACCACATATAGGTCTTGAAAAAATTAAGATAGTAATAAAATCGTAAATATTCAGCAGAGTTAACCAGTTAAGTACCACTGAACATCAGCCGTTGGCCAAAAACAAGTGATTTAAGTGGGCAGGAGCTGTTCCTGCCCACTTTAATTATTTAGAATATCACCCTAAATCACTTAGGGCCTGATTCTATATTTAACACCTAAAAAATTGGTGCCAGTCATAACGGCACTTAACACAATTCCATTCTAGGTACATGCAATATATAGAATTGCATATAGTGGCCATATGTGTCACTAACATTTAGGTGCACCCATTTAGGCCAAAAAAACAGACCTAAATACCTCCTCCTAAGTTGTGCAATGATCGGGCATATTCTATAACAGTGCGCTTAACTGTAGCAATATCCACAATCTATCCATGTTGCTCCCCTGACCACGCCCTCCTTGTGATATTCACACACTAGAACTGATGCGGACCACTTTATAGAATGTGTTGACCAATTTGTGCCAATTAGGGTCAGTTATGAGGTGTTAATTGCCAATTGTCGGCGCCGATTGGTCTTGGTAAACAAGGTGCGTGCACAAATTGACTGTGTGCACTGATTTGCATCCTATGGGGTTAATGTGCAGCTGCCAGAGGGGCACATATGTGAGCGTAACATGGTATGTCATGGGTGTAATGGCAAGCGACGTGTGCAGCTTATAGAATATTATCAGCTATGCACATTGCATGGCACACTTAGGCATGCCTACTTACACCAGCTATTGAATTGTAAGTAAATGCACCTAAGTTTTGGTGCATTAGTACTTTGTAATGGCTTAGGTGGACCTAAGTTAATTAACAAACGCCATTTAAAATGGCAAAAAAACCGGCACCGTTAAAGAGCCTAAATAATATTCACCAGAATCACACCTATGTAGGTGCTTTAGGCTGCCAAACGCCACTATTGGCATTAGGCAACCTGAAGTGCCTACATAGGTGCCGGAAATGTAGGCCTGGAGATCCCTGGCCTACATTTCCGGTGCCTATCTTTTGCGGGGGCGCAATTCTCTATAGGGTGCCGTTGTGTAATTGACATGCGGTCAGTGGGGCTTTTCTATCCTTCTACTCCCCCTCCCCCTTGTATTTGAACTCTGCTGTCGATGTTGCTTTAAATCAATGGCATTTAAAGTTATACCTGGATATTCAGTGCCAACCAGTACCTGGATACTGGTGCTGAATATCTGGTATAAATAGCTGGGTAAGTTAGGGAAGTTGTTCTTGGTACTGGGACTGAATAATGGCAGTACCTGTTCTGAACTGTCCTGGCTCTTCAAATTATGACCAAAGGTTTGTGAGCAAGCAGTTTTCAACAATACCAGGGCTATAGTCTTTGTTTGGGGCTAAATATTTATTTATTTTGATATAGTTTCAGCCATTTTTAAAAATAAATATCCGTAGAAAGGTATAATTTGTTGGGTTTTCCATAATTACTTGTTGCAGTTCTAAGATAACTATTTTAAAATTTTGCTGTTACAGACCACTTTTAATGATCAGCTATTTTATTGTTTCAGTAATGTGATTTCTGGCTAATACTTAGTCTCTTAATTTTTATAAACCACAATGAACTCTAGAGGTGAGTGTGGTATATAAATGCCTAATGCAATAGTTTTTAAACATGTCCTGGTGGACCTCCAGCCAGTTGGGTTTTCAATATATCCCTAATGAATATGTATGAGGCAGATTTGGATGCCTGTCGTTATATGCAACGGAAAAAAGCAAAGGGGGATCTCATAACCAAAATAAGGGCTCCTTTTACTATGCGCTGAAGATTAGAGCGCAAACCACACGCTAAACGAAAAATACTAATGCAAGCTCTATGGAGGCGTTAGCGTCTAGCGCGCGTGGCATTGTAGCGTGCGCTAAAACCGCTAGCGCACCTTAGTAAAAGGAGCCCTAAGCCTTTATTGCAAACAGTTTGCAATAAAGACTTATTTTGGTTGTTACAACATCCCCCTTGCTTTTTTTTCGTTGTTTTTGTTTGTATCCCAAGGTGAGGGACTCTAATGTTTGTTTGCCTGTTTTTACCTCTGTTATATGCAAATCTACCTTATGCATATTGATTAGTGATATCTTGAAAACCCGACTGGCTGGGGGTCCCCCAGGACAGGTTTAAGAACCACTGTCCTAATGTAAAGTTGGATTTTCCTCCATGAAAAGGATGTGTGACATAATATTATTTGTATAATTTTTGCTATAATCAAACTTTTATTGAAAGAGTGGTTGATCGCTGGAATAGTCTTCCACTACAGGTGATTGAGGCCAGCAGCGTGCCTGATTTTAAGGCCAAATGGGATAGACACGTGGGATCTATTCACAGAGAAAGGTAGGGGAGGGTCATTAGGGTGGGCAGACTAGATGGGCCATGGCCCTTATCTGCCGTCTATTTCTATGTTTCTATGTTAAGAATAGATAGTAGTCATAGCTGGAAGTGATAATAGACATCTAATGATCTCTTAGACCACTGTATTAATGTATTTTGATTAACCTGACTCTGTTGTGTTAAAGAAAAATCTGAATATTCATTATTTTATTTGCAAGGAGCAACAAAATGAAAATCTAAGACATCTAAACAAGATATTGTACATATTTGGTGTCATATTTCAGCCTTCACATGCTAAGGAAAGTCAGACCCTATTTTCACCAAAAACACTTTGCAGTCCTAGTACAATCCATCATCCTCTCCAGATTGGATTATTGCAATTCTATCTACCTCAGCCTAACCAAGAAAAGCCTCCACAGACTTCAGCGGATTCAGAACGCCGTAGCTAAGCTTGTTTTTGCGAAAAGCAAATTTGATCACGTCTCACCACTCCTGTCTAAGCTCCATTGGCTCCCAGTAATCCCCAGGATCCACTTCAAATGTGCGTGTCTGGCCTACAAGATCCTACATGGCATCCTTCCTGCCGTTATCCCTCTATCCTGGAACTCCCCAACCCCTACTTCCTCCAGATCCTCCCAAATTTTTAAACTATCCTTCCCTTCCATAAAAGGTATTTCCCATGTAGGCAAACTTGGGTCGTCCCTCCCCTTTAGAATCACTGAGATCTGGAATAACCTCACCTCCCCTCTCCGAACCTCAAGCTCCCTCCAACTCAAACACCTAAAAACCTGGCTATTCTCAAAACTGTAACACTTCCCCCCTCTTAGGCCTCTCACCTTCCCCCTTTACACCTAACTCTTTAATCTCTCCACTGTAGTTCCTCTCTCATCTTTCTTCCTGTAAACCATGCCGAGCTCCGCATTCGTGGAGATGGTGCGGTATATAAACCCAAGGTTTAGTTTAGTTTAGTTTAGTTCAGTTTGATTTAGTTCAGGTTTTCACTTGTATATGGCAGCATGATACGCGAGAAAGAATTACCCCCAGAGAAAAGGGCACAGGTTTCTAATTCTGTACAAAGAAAAGATACCAATAAAAGCAATTGCATAGAAGCTGAAAGTTGATCATTCAACTGTCATAGCAACGGTCAGGTAAAATGAAAGACTGAAGAGTTTTCAGTCCTGGGCATAGTCAGGTTGACCAAGGGATACGGATATATGTGTGGACTATGTGATCATAAAGGCAGCTAAATATTCCCGAAGGGCATCAAGTATTATCAGAGCCAGAATTGCAGGTAGTTCACAGAAGAAACCAAACAGGACAACATGCAGAAGATTATTAGATGTCGGATTTTGATCTTATTGGCCTGCTTGAAAACTAAAGATGTCTGCCAAAAATATAAATCAGCTCACTTTCTGTCACAACTGTAGAGAATGACATGCGGACAAATTTGCCCCCTCCCCATGGTATCTCAATGTCCCTGTCCCGTCCTCACGAGTTCTGTCCTTGTCCCTGTCCCATTCCTGCAAGCACCGCCTTAACCGTATAAGCCTCAAACACTTATGATTGGGACAGGGAAAATTTGTCCCTGTGTCATTCTCTTGTCACAAGTACAGGCGGTGGATAGCCGAATTACGTTTTCAGATGAAAGCACTTTCACTCAGTCAGAGACATAACCCAAAGTATGTTATACTCATAGTGAAACAAGCCCTAAAGGTTATAGTTTGGGATGCAGTATCAGAATCTGGTCGAGCGGGGCTGTGGATTATGCCGAAGAATACTGCAATCAGTGGAACTGTAAATTTGAATGTTTTGAAAGAGAAACTGCTATACTTTGTTCATTTACAACTGAACCCATTTCCAGTAGTACGGTGTGCCGTGCCATGAAACTAAAGCTGTTAAGGCATGGCTGGCTTATGAACAGATATAATTGATAGAACCTTGGCTAGGCAACAGCTCAGATTTGAACATTATTGAAAATGTGTGGACCGTGATGAAGCAGAAAGTAGCCACACGCAATCCAACATCTGAAGCAGACCTTTTACTCTGGATCAAAGTTATGTGGACGCAGGAGATAATTCTAGAATTTAGCAGAAAGCTGCCCAATTCAATGCCAGAACGCATACAGACAGCTATTGAGAACAAAGGACATCCTTGTAAATAATGATATCTAGCAGAAAATGTCTGCAATGATGTTAAAGCTTAAATACAATACAGATGATTTATAGCTTTTAAATCTGATTTGTTTCATATATATGTTAAATAGCCATAAATAATGAAAATGGAGGTGATCACATGACTATCTGGATAGCACCAGGGTAATCAATAATAATTGTTAATGATCTTGCTGCTGGAATTATCCCCTAAATTCTATAAATGGCACCCAAATTTCCCAATGCAAAGTTGCATGCTATTCTGAGATGTTTGCGCAACTAAATTGGCTAAAGAGTCAATTATCACCAATAAGTGAGAGCTAACAATCAATTATTGGTGGTAATTGGCAACAATTCGGATGTGCATGCAAATCTTGCTAAGCACTATTCTATAAAAATTTTGTGCTCAAATCTTATAGCAAGCAACTCAAATGGGTGCATGGCCTTGAGGAGGGCATTGGGGGGAAGGGTGTTCACCAAAGATGCGGGCGGTATTCTTGAATATTGGGGATCTATGCCTAAATTACATGCCAGGATTTACACCAGGTTTCAGTTGATCTATATCTTGACACCCAAACCTAGTGTGGAAATTGATTTTACGCCCAACTCGGAAAGCCATTTATAGAATAGCACTCTAGGGCATATTCTACAAACGATGCCTTTAGATAGGTGTCCTACCAGCACCTACTTAATTGGCAAAGCTGTTAAAAAATTATTTTAAAAATCATTAAATAAAAATGTTGGCACCTAGAGGTGCCTTCAAAAACAGCACCTTCATTGCATCAACAGAGGCACCTTAAAATGCTTAAGGTCAAAATAGGTATGGCTAACACCGGAAATGACCTTAGGAGTTCTTAGGTGCCTCCGTAAACACAACTCATGTCATACGTAGGCACCAAACTTTTAGGCCTTCAAAGACAGTTCCAGCACCTATGTTTGAGGTAGCACTGTCCCTGAGACAAGAAAAGAACCTTAACAACTTTAAATCTAATCTCAAAACATTTCTTTTCAGAGATGCTTTTGAGATCTATACCTAGTTTTTCTTATTCAAAATCTCAGACATTAGGCCATGTATTAAAGATTTCCAATATTCCTATTGTATTTCGCCTCCCCTTTCTTTTATTTTAAGCAATGTATCCTCCCCATTTGCCCATATGTATCTCGTTTTGTCTGTAATGTTCTTGCGAAATTGTTCACCATGATTTTATATTTTTTAACATTTTTTTAAATACTTTGTATAAATTGTAAACTGCTTTGCACATAAAAGTGTTATATCAAGACCTAATTAAACTTGAAACTGTTGCATGATTGCCATGTGGTTGGTGGCTGTTTTTTAGGTGTCCGCCAATATCGGCGCTGTATGTAGAATCCGGTCCTCTGTGTGGAGTCTTTTGGGCACTGTTTTGTGAGCACCATTTACTGAATCTACTCTTATTTTGGCCATTAGATGCTGTATTAAAAATTTACTACAAAATGATTGGGACAGGGAAAATTTTGTATACAGTACTCCCACAAAATTCACGGCGGTTCCGTTCCAGGAACCCCCATGAATTTTGAAAAACCGCGAATACGGTTTTTAGGCAGGGGAGACAGGAAAGGGCAGCTGGAGAAGCAGGAGAGGGCAGCGTGTCAAAGCATCTTCTGATTGGTGAGGCCCGACTTTAGTACAGGAAGAGGCGGTTGGAGTATACCGCGAGTGATTTCCTTCACTTGCCGGCGCTCCGGCTGTCCTCTCCTGCAAGGTCATTTGTGGTCAGGAAAATCCTGCGAATGACCGGGACCGCGAACCACCGACCACAAATTTGCGGGGAAGCACTGTATTAACACTAGAGGTCACTGGCTTGCTCTGTTTTAGAAAGATATTAAATTATAAGTTTTCCACTCGCACATAAGATGTGCCATATATTTTATACTGTGGATTATTTTATATCATTAGCTATAGCTGACAGGTCATTTTTAGGAGGAATTAACCATAGGCAAAATACTCAATGTTGGGACTTTATAAAACAAAGCTGTCCATGTAAACTTTGTGACCAGTGACCTCTGGTGTCAAAATACAAAATTACCAAAAGGGCTTCAAAGCTCCAATGAGAATATAAGGGGCTCCTAGATACTGGTTTATCCTTTTTGTGTGTGTGGAGCTCCTTTGGAGCTTTGAGGCCCTTTTGATAATTTTGTATATTAACCCAAGAGGTCGCTGGTCACAAAGTTTACATGGACTGTTTGGTTTATATTTTTGCTGACAAGTAAATGAGTCTGTTCCTCATGTTTTTGTTTATGGGGACTTTAAGCATGTAATTTTACAACTGGGCGCCTAGTTTAAGGTGCCAATACTATACCTATTTCAAGACTATTTTATGAAGAAAAATAGGCGCCTACTTTTCTTTAAAAAATACTAGCATAAGTGGCTGAAAATGCGCCTTCACTTAAGGAACAATCACCCCAGCCCTAAATAAATGCTTCCTTTTTGCAAGAGTCCATGTAAATCATGCTATTCTACAGTATAATCCTTGTGTGATCCATTCAAACTCCACTCGTGTGCATATCAAAGTGAAAGTCCATATTATGCAACTGTGCGTGTACTTTTACACTGTCAGTATTTTATGAGTTCATTTACCTGAGGTTATGTTATCACTTGCACGCATATATGACTAATATACTGATATTTATATGCATTGTGCATGCTTAAACCTTAGTGCCACCTTATACTATAAAATTATGCCCTTTAGAGGCAGTTCTATAACAGGATTCCACCATTTAGGTGGCAAAGTTTAGCAGGTAACACCTGAATAGGTATGTGCGACACACAAATAGAAGATTAGATTAGATTAGAATTGCTTTATGCAGTATAATATTAGCATCAGTGGCATAGTAAGCAGGGGGCGGACCACCCCGGGCACTGTCTTAGTGGGGGTACTGTACCTCTCCACCCCCCATGCCACGCTCGTACCCTCCCTTCCCCACCTCTCCCGTACCTCTTTAAATCTTTGCCATCGCGAGCAGCTATTCTGGCCTGCTGTTTGCCCCAGCCTGGCTCCCTCTGAAATCACTTTGGGGTTGCAGGGCCTAAAAATGACTTCAGAGGTAAAGCCAACGTTGGCTTGAGCAACAGGCCGGAGAAGCTGCTCGCTCTTGGAAAAATTTAAAGAGGTATTAGGGAAGAGAGGGTGTGAGTGTGGCGCGGAGGGTGGTGGAGAGGAAGGTGTGCCCCCCCACTTCCTCTCCACCACCACCTCGGGTGCCTCCCTACCCTCGCTATGCCACTGGTTAGCATCAATCCATCAGGCGCTAATATTTATGGCAGGTACCTAAATGTAACATTTACACACGTAATGTATATTATTTTGAAAGTTAAGAGTGAAGTTATCAGTGTGGGCTACTGTTAAAAGATGTGTTATTTACTGTTAGCCCCAGTTTTTAGTAGCAAGATCTCGCTGCATAAAATAGGAGCTATGCTAAAATAGCACCAGTTAGTGGTAAAATAATATACAGTATCTTAATGTAACCCACATTGAGAACGTCTTAGTGTGAAGAGTTTCAGTCTCTGGGAACTGGAGTTGATATTATGATGTCATAATACCTCATTCCTTCAATGCCTAAGAGCCAACCTCACCAGTGATGTCACAAGAGATTGATTGCCTATATTGTAAAATACACTTCTCTCTCCAAATTCATGGGTTTAGGCCTCATGACTTCAGTTATTCACGAGTTTCTAAACCCTGACCCACTCCTACCTCCCAGACCTCCCCACACCTTACCTGGTGGTCTAGTGGTGAAGCAGGGAAGAAGCAGTCTTCCTATGCTCTTGCCCCATGCCGTGAACAAAAATGGCTGCCTTGTGTTCCTGTGGTCTCATGAGACTACATTGGGAACTCACGACGGCCATTTTTGTTCACGGCTCTCCACAGAAGCATAGGAAGAGCGTTCCTGTCCCGCTTCACTGCTAGACCACCAGGTAAGGTGTAGAAAGGTCTGGGGGGGGGGGGTTCAGTGTCGTCCCTAAAGTTATTCACGATTTTTCCATATTCATGGGCCAGCTCTGCCCCTAACCCCCGTGAATTTGGAGGGAGAAGTGTAGCATCTTAGCTATGATTACCTCTGGTAAAATAGCTAGTGTTTAAAACACATCTTAACAGTAGCCTACATTGCAAGCTAAGCTCCTGAGCATGTAAATGTTGGCCCTATTTCCCACCCTTCCCCTTCCCCTTCCCCTGTAATAGCCTTCTTGTACTAATGTGCTAAACTATTTGAGCATCTAATAGAGAATCATGGTTAGGCACACTGCTCACAAAAAACTATAGTAATGAAGGAGAACTATGATCAAAAGACCACTGTATCAAAACCCTGCTTTTCAAAAAATTCATCCAAATATCTTAACCCCTCCTCTTTTACCTCCAGAAGATTCACCTACCTTCAGATAACCTTCCCCCAAATTACCCACCTTAACACCTTCCAATTAAACAAATACCATAAATAGATTGTAACCTACCCTCTCTAACTGCATTCCATATGTATTTTTCATACAGTTCTTCACTGTCAGTTTAATTTCCATCCTATAAGTTCATATAGAATTTTTCTTTTTTCAACCATCTTTATTTTCTCTTCTTTATTAATTTCCAGGTACTTTAGTTAGATTGTGAGCCTTCGGGACAGTAAGGGAATTTTTTAAGTACCTTCTTACTTCTCATTTATAATCTTAATATATACTTTCTTCAAACCGCTTAGAACCTAACGGATGTAGCGGTATATAAGAAATAAATTACATTACATTACATTACTGTATGAGCTTATTTAAAGCTTTTTCAAAAAATAGTGGAGAAAAAAAAGAGACCTCAGTTAATCAATTCACTCCTTATCTCAGTACACAACAGTCCTTTTCATTTACATAGAGCTAATTTAACAGACTCTAACATTGGCATTGTATGGTTAATTTAGGTGACCTAAAACATATGATCTATAATTGCCCAATTATTCAGCCATTCTGGGGATCAGTTTGGAAAAACATTTGTTCTGTGTTACCAATTTCTTCCCAGTTATCTTTTAGCATTGTTCTCTTCCGATCTCATGCTTTGTCAGATGATTTGAATAAATGGCAGTCCAAATTATTTAAGAACATAAGATTTGCCGCTGCTGGGTCAGACCAGTGGTCCATCATGCCCAGCAGTCCGCTCACGCGACGGCCCTCTGGTCAAAGACCAGCACCCTAACTGAGACAAGCCCTACCTGTGCACGTCCTTGTTCAGCAGGAACTTGTCTAACTTTGTCTTGAATCCCTGGAAGGTGTTTTCCCCTATGACAGATTCCAGAAGAGCGTTCCAGTTTTCTACCACTCTCTGGGTGATATATTAATAGCTTTTACTATACAAATTATTCTTTCTCATTGGAAGTCAGCTCAGCAGTTAAATGTGTCTTTTTGGTGGGCCACAATTATGATGACTCATAAATATGAGTGCAAAGCCAACTCCCTTGTTTACAAAAGCTTCAAATCTAATAAAATTTGGTCACCACAACAGTCCTGTAATGGAGTATAACACAGTCATTGGTCTCTGAAAAAAACTCCACAAAAACCACTATCATAAATATTGTTTCAAAAGTTATTCAGATTGAGTGAAAATACAGCCAGGTACTTATCCTCATAGTTGGCCAAGATGGTTAATCACTGGTATACATGAAACTTCCTCAAGTCCTGTCACGTTATCTCAAAGGCAAGCAAACTCAAAAAGAGAAGAAAGAGAACTTCAGACAGACCCGACAGCGGCCATGTTTCGCTCCAAGCTATCTCAAGGGCTCTGGTCTTTTTTTAAAAAAAACATACAGCTTCGTCCATGTAAGACTCACCGATACTGTGTTACATTACAGGACTGTTGTGTGCTGAGATAAGGAGTGAATTGATTAACTGAGGTCTCTTTTTTTCTCCACTATTTTTTGAATAAGCTTTTCAGAGCTATTTGAATAAGCTCATACAGTGGTCTTTTGATCATAGTTCTCCTTCACTACTATAGTTTTTGTGTATATTACTTATTCAATAATAGTAGAAGTTCACACTGTGTCTAGTAGGCACACTACTGCCATTTACACACATAGCTGTGCACTTATGCACATGGATGACAGTATTCTTTAAATGTAAGTGTGTAAATGGTGTTTAACTTTAGATGCCCCATTATAGAATGAGAGGGGTTAATTCTTATTGTGGTGGTCACTGCTTTTGGGAGGGCCTTCATTGTTAAGGCTTCCTTGTTTTTTCTAGTGTTAGTTTCCCTTTCCAAACACAGAGGGGTCAATTCTACAAGTGGCCCTTTTAGTTAGGTGGCGCTAGGCATTGTATCGCCGCCTAATTTAAATGGCCCACATCCATAAAAACTATGTAACATCCCATTTAAATAAACATGTAGCTGCCTATCTGTGCCTCCGAGGCGGCACCATAATCGCAGCTATGGAGGCACCTATGGTAGAAGTAGACATGGCCAATGCCGGAAATGCTGTTAGGTGCCTCTGTAGACATGATTCACATGAAAGGTAGATGCCGGAAATGTAGGCCTTCAAAACCCTGACTTACATCTTTAGTGCCTACCTTTCACGCAAGTTGAGATTCTGAAAATGGCACCGTCACGTGATTGACATGTGATTGGCGGCGCTTTTTGCAGATTCAGGCCCCAACTGCCTATCCATTCCAACCTTTGAAGCTTCAGCTTGTGCCAGAGACTGAACTTTGACCTCAGATTTTCTTTTTTTCCCTGTCCTTTCCTCTCCTACTCCTGCTTTTCCCTCTCCTTGTGACATCTATTGTTTTTCCATCCACAGCAAAACAATTCAGATCAAAGTAATTGATGACGAGGAGTATGAAAAAAACAAGAATTTCTTCATTGAGCTGAAGGACCCACACATGGTGGATATGAGTTTACAGAAAGGTGTAGTACCTGCTCCTCAGATTAACACTAACGTTCCTCTATCCATTTCTCCTCCCCTTTCCTATTCTCATCTTCCTCCTCCTCCATTCCTTCTCACATCTTTGCTTATGTCTGTTCATTGGCTGCTGTTTTTAACACTGCTGCCTGTGCTCATGCCTGTCACATTGTATCCACAATTTTTAGCAGGAGAGTTTGGGGGGGGGGGGGGGGAATACTGGCACTGTCATTATGAGTGGCCTGACCTTCCTGAAATAATACTTGGAGATCTTTCTGCTAATGTTACAAACTGGAAGATAAGAGATCTTTCATTTCCTAAATTGAAGAAGGCCCTGTGGACTTGGCTTTTACAGTTAGCATTTGGACAAAATTACAGGGTGCAGAGCTAACATAAGAATCCTTGTTTTAATTCTTGTAGGGGAAAGGGTTACGCTGATTATTAATTTTTTTAAAAAAATGTTATTTCTTTTGTAAGCTGCCTTAATTGTCCTTTCTGGTCAATCAAATTTGATATAAATAGGAACATAACTCCAATGACAGTAAATTCTGCATACTTTTCCTGCCTTTTAGAAAAAAGAACTGCTATAACCGAATGACCACCGTCATCAGCATTGGTTTCCAGTGGGGGCAGGATGTCTGCTCATTACTGAAAAGGGCCTGCTATCTTATTAACCTTGACCTATAAGAAAGCACATGCTTATATCTGAAGTATGATAAGAACATAAGCAGTGCCTCTGCCGGGTCAGACCAGAGGTCCATCCCGCCCAGCAGTCCGCCCCCGCGGCGGCCCAACAGGTCAAGATCTGCCTTAATCACCATCTATCCTTGCTTACCACCTTTTGACAATTCAGCCTCTCAACTCCTCTACTTTTAGCACAGGGTACCTATAATTAAGAATGAGAATTGGAAAGCTGATCCGTGGCAGCCTCTTGGCAGAGGAAAGACCCTGTTCTCTTTTCTAAGCAGGTGCGCTAAGATACAGTGGATAGGATAGCTGTCCGTATTTAGTAGAGTCAGTGGACAAAGCCAGTAGTCTTAGTAACACGTACTGTAAAGTAATATCCAAAGGTTCTTACATGTTTAGCAATGGCTGCGGTTCATAGACAACCCTGCGAAAGACAAAGGCGTGCGTCGACAACTGAGCGCAAGACGGAGGCGCGCGCCGAAGAAAATTACAGTTTTTAGGGGCTCCGACGGGGGTTTTTGTTGGGGAGCCCCCCCAGTTTACTTAATAGAGATTGCGCCGGCGTTGGGGGGGTTGTAACCCTCCACATTTTACTGTAAACTCAACTTTTTCCCTAAAAACAGGGAAAAAGTGAAGTTTTCAGTAAAATGTAGGGGGTTACAAACCCCCCACAACGCCCCCACAACGTGGCGCGATCTCTATTAAGTAAAGTGGGGGGGGGGATTCCCCCCACAACCCCCCCTTCGGAGCCCTAAAAACAGTAATTTTCTGCGGCGTGCGCCTCCGCGCTGCGCTCAATTGTCTGCGCGCGCCTTTGTCCCAGTGCGCTTGTGACCTGACACCATGGCTGCTAAACATATAAGTCCCCTATCTGGGGGTCTTCAGTACCACCATCTGATTTATTTATTTTGATTTATATCCTGTCCTCCCAGCAAGCTCAGGGCGGGTTACATGAGACATACATAGACTTAATAATCAGAAGGGAAGAGGAAAGCAGACCAGACAATCAGGCAGTATACGTGATAGATCAAGGGATACTTGTGAAAGAGACAATTCACATATAGGTCTGTCATTCATATATAGTGTGTCAGGACTGTGGTTTAGTCATTGGAAAAATGAAGGTTTTTGCTGCTTTCCTAATGCTTTTCTAATGGCCACAGCATGGAATGAATAGTGCCAGGACAGAGCTTCGGCAGAGTGCCCAGCTATACTGATAGCAGTGATATTCAGCTACACTTTCTATGGCTATGTGGTTTAAATTAGGCTAGAAAAAAAGATTGTACTAGATTAAGGGCTCCTTTTACAAAGGTGCGTTAGGGCGCAGAATAGCATTCGCTAAAATGCTGCGCGCTAGCCACTACCACCTCTTCTTGAGCAGGCGGTAGTTTTTCGGGTAGTGCGTGCTAATCCGGTGCGTGTGCTAAAAACGCTAGCGCACCTTTGTAAAAGGAGCCCTAAATTGCTTAGATATATCACTTAAAGCAGAGGTGTCCAACCTGCGTCCCCGTGAAGTATTTTGTGCGGCCCCAGTCGAGGGCGATGCAGTGCTTTCCTCTGCTGCCCCCGGGTGTTTACCATCTTGCCGGCTCCCTCCTCTGTCTTGCTGCAGCATTTGTGCGGCCCCAGAAACATTCTATTCGTCCAATGCGGCCCAGGGAAACCAAAAGGTTGGACACCCCTGGCTTAAAGTGAAATGGAGAGGTAGATTAGTGGTGACCTCTTTTCCACACTGTAACTGGAGAAACCACAAAAAGAAGGCGGAACAGTAGTTTCTGGATGTTACAGGATCAGTTTGTTGGATATGATAAAAAATATATTAAAATATAAAAACATGAAACATAAAAACAATGCACTACAGTCCATGAAGACGAGCCATCGGTCAATTTGATGATGCATATAGTTCACAAAACCAGCAAACTTGCAGTGAAGTGAATCGTCTGTTCTACAATGTAAATCAATTTGCAATTACACTTGCATTCAGGTGAGCACCACATATTCATATCTAATAAACTGTTCCTGTAACATCCTGAAACTACTGTTCCTCCCTATTTTTGTAGAACTGCAAACTGGCAGCCAGGGTTCAAATCCTGCTGCTGCTTCCACCATTGTCTCAGGTTCAAAATTAGATGTAAGCCTTGTAGGAGCAGGGGGAATACCTACAGTACTTGAATGTCACTTACCTTGAGCTACTATTGAAAAATGTGTGAGCTAAAAACAAATACAGCACTTCCCTTATCTGGGTAGCATCATTGAATAAAATGTAGTTTTTTTTTTAATGGTTCAGCCAGTTTTAAAAAAAATTACAATCTACCCTACTGCTGATTATTGACTTGACGGTGTTCTGCCTTGAAAACTAGTGCCCACATCTAAACAGAACATTGAATTGTCCCTTTCTAACAAGACATGGATATAAATTCTAAGTCGATTGAAAATGAGGGCAAATGTCACTTCTTGTGCTGCAGGGATCTGTTCTGAGACCAGTGCTATTTAACTTATTTATAAATGATCTTGAAATTAGAAAAATGAGTGAGGTGATTAAAATTGCAGATGACACTAAACTGTTCAAAGTTGTTAAAACACATGCAGATTGTGAACAAATGCAGGCAGACCTTAGGAAATTGGAAGACTGGGCATCCAAATGTCAGATGAAATTTAGTGTGGACAAAGGCCAAGTGATGCATATTGGAATGAATAACCCAAATCATAATTACCAAATGCTAGGGTCCACCTTGGGGGTTAGCACCCAAGAAAAAGATCTGGGTGTCATAGCCTGAAACTGAGCGGCAGCAGGTTCAAGACAAATGTCGGGAAGTTCTGTTTCACACAACGAGTGGTGGGTGCTTGGAATGCTCTCCCAGAGGAGGTTGTGGCAGAGACTACTGTTCTGGGTTTCAAGCGCAAGTTGGATTCACACCTTCTTGCAAATCACATCGGGGGATACGGGAAATCCGGGTCTCCAATAAGGAGCACCTAACTGGGCCTCCGCATGTGCGGATCGCCGGACTAGATGGACCTAGGTCTGATCCGGCGAAGGCGGTTCTTATGTTCTTATATGATGAAACCTTCCATCAATGTACAGCAATGGCCAAAAAAGCAAACAAGATGTTAAGAATTATTAAAAAAGGGACTAAGACTAAGAATATTATCATGCCTTTGTATCGCTCCATGGTGCAACCTCACCCTGAGTATTGTGTTTAATTCTGGATGCCTTATCTCAAGAAAAATATAGCGGAACTAGAAAAAGTTCAAAGAAGAGCAACCAAGATGATAAAGGAGTTGGAACTCATCTCGTATGAGGAAAGACTGAAAAGATTAGGGCTCTTCAGCCTGGAAAAGAGATGGCTGAGGGGGAGATATGATTGAAGTCTACAAAATCTTGAGTGGTGTAGAACGGGTACAAGTTGATCAATTTTTATCTAATCTACAATTTGTGAGTCGCTCTATGCCTAAATAGGTTCAAGGTGACATACAATTTGAGTAAAGGTGGAGAAGTAGAGGAGGAAGAGGAGAAGAGACATGGAGAGGGAGGGTGGAGGATCTTCAGGGATAAGTGGAGAGTAGAATTAGCGATACATTTAACATTGAAGATATTGAAATCTCAGTCAAGTAGGCTATTGATTGGAATGAAGTGTGTTGCCCTGAAGAGAAGAGTCTTCAGTTTATTTTTAAATTTAAGATAGCTGGGTTCGGTTTCAATAGCTGTTGGAAGGTTGCTTCAGGTTTGTGTGCCATCAAAAATTACAAAAACTAGGGACACTCGAAGTTACAGGGAAATACCTTTAAAACCATTAGGAGGAAATATTTTTTCACTCAGAGAATAGTTAAGCTCTTACCACAACCTCTGTAACATTGCCAGAGGTTGTGGTAAGAGCGGTTAATATAGCTGGTTGTAAGAAAGATCTGGACAATTTCCCAGAGGAAAAATCCATAGTCTGTTATTAAGACAGACATGGGGGAAGCCACCGTTTGCCCTGGATCGGTAGCATGGAATGTTGCTTTTATTGGGGTTTTTGCCAGGTTCTAGTGACCTGGATTGGCCACTGTGAACAGGCTACTGGGCTAGATGGACCATTGGTCTAACCCAGTAAGGCTATTCTTATGTTCTTGTACAAACACATTGAAAAACATTCTGCATTTTAAGCTTTTTAAAATAGAACCTTATTTGGTTAGAAGCTTTCTGAAACAAGACTCCAAAAAGTGGCAAAATATGAAGAAATGTTAGCTTTATTTGTACTGTGGGTTTCAGTATAGTTAGCACGTACCTAGTAATTATGATTTGGGATCCAATATTGAGACCATGGGATACAGCCCGGCTACCTCCTACAGTCTGTGGCGATACCAGATATTCAGTAATGGGACCATATATGATCATAAGAACATAAGAATAGTTTTACTAGTTCAGACCAATGGTCCATCAAGCCCAGTAGCCCGTTCTCATGGTGGCCAATTCAAGTCACTAGCGCCTGGCCAAAATCCAAGGTGTAGCAATATTCCATGCAACCAATACAGGGCAAGCAGTGGCTTCCCCCATGTCTTTCTCAATAACAGACTATGGACTTTTCCTCTAGGAAATTGTCCAAACCTTTCTTAAAACCAGGTTAAGGTTTGCCAACGTGGACTTAGCTGGCCAAGCAGATATTTATCAGCTGGCCGGCTAAGACCTAATGGTCAAAGATAAACCTGCTTTTTAGGCGGGTCTATCTAGCCATGTGCCTTAGTTAGCCAGCTACTGAATATTGGAGGTGACTGTCTATCTGCTGACCTGGATATTCAGCGGGAGATGGCTAGCTATATCTTGCTGAATAATGGGGGACAGCCAGCTATCTGCTATTTGGCCGGCCAAGATCCATTCCTGACTGGCCAAATAGTGCTAGATATCAATTGGTTTGTCTCCATTTCATTCAGTGGAGTGAACAAGATGTGTCATGAGACATTGGAATGGTATTAGCCAGGACTAGGCTACATTGCTGGCTCTTTTAATTTGCCTTTGCAAGGTAGTAGTCATGCCGAGTTGCAGACAGAAGTAAAATGCAAAATAATATATTTTGATTTTTTTCCCTGGATGATTGAAATAGACAGAGGTTTGTTCCATTTATAAAGCAAAGCCCTTTTATCACCATGAAATAGCCCCATTTATCCATTTGCCACACATTTTCTTGCAGTGCTATCAAAGGTGTAGTTTGTCTGCTTCCATTGAGGGAGTTAAGTCTTTCTGGTGGGGGGGGGGGGGAGAGAGAGAAGGACCAATACAACATTAATACCTACAACATGTCCACCCCAAACTATGCCTAGCTGATTGGGTAGAAAATACCCCTGGCGTGAGCAGCTGAGCAGCTATGGCAGGGGGCCCCTGAAAGAACCCCCCAAATCAGCAGGAGGGATGCCCACTCTTTACTCCCCCCCAAAACCTCCAAATTGGGCCAATCATAGTTATAGACCTCGCTCATTCCATCCTAGGATGCACTGGGAAGGAGGCCTAAAGTCCTGATTGATACAGGTGCCTAAGGTCCCTCCTATGGGAGGGGATTTAGGCCCCTCCCCAGTGCATCCCAGGATGCATTAAGAAGGAGAAGGCCCACCATTTTGCAGAGGTGGGCCTGCTAGCCAGAGGGAATAAGCATCCCTTCAGCCATTCTTTCTTCATCAAAGGTACGGGAAGAGGGGGTGTTGGAGTGGTATTAGGGGTGCGGGGTAGGAGTCTAGACATTTGGGTGGTGTCGAGGGGTCTGGAGTTTTTGGGGTGTCACTGGTTAGGGGGGGCAACAGGAGGGAGTGGTCATATCTCCTGCTGGTCTACTTTCCGGGGGGGGGGGGGGTGTCAGGGATTGGGGGGGTGGCAGCAGGTAGGAGTAGGCATTCCTCCTGCTAATGGTGTTTCATGGGGAAGTGTTGGGGATTGCGGACTGGCAGCAGGAGGGAGTGGGTATCCCTCCTGCCAATTTCAGGGGATCCCCCTGCCACAGTCGCTCAGCTGATCATGGCAGGGGTATTTTTCCCCTGATCAGCTGAGCTGGCATGGCTCCTCAAAGCCGCAGCTTCGGGGAGGCCTGCCGGCTCATCTGATCAGGGATTCCCTTACCATGATCAGCTGAGCTGGCCATGTCTACTTGTAGGTTTTGAAATATAGGCCTTCGGATATTGATTAAGTATAGACATAGCACCATGAATCAACAAAAGGTTTATGAGTGGGTAGAAAGGTTTAAAGCAGGAAGAATGGTTTACACTTTTGGGTTAGGCCCCAGCCATTCATCAGCCACTGCTGCTACACTTCATGTCATGGGTCATGTCTGGGTGGCTAGTCCATCACTTTGCTGGCCTCTCCCATGTCCAAAAGGTCTTGTTCTGGACGTTTCAAACTTGGATGAATTTTTGGTTGAGAATGTGGTATAAAGATCAAACACCTAGACATACAAATGGGAGATTTTCAAAAAAAGATATACTTTAGACCAGTTGTCTCAAACTCAAACCCTTTGCAAGGCCATTTTGGATTTGTAGGTACTTGGAGGGCCTCAGAAAAAATAGTTAGGGGCTCATAATAAAAAAAAAATTTAAAAAGTGACCTAAATGGGTACTTGGACGATCAAAAAGCCTGGTCGTCCAAGTACCCATAATCAAAGCTGGTTTAAGACGTATCTAAAACCAGCTTAGGCCTTTCCCTTGCCTCTGAACGCAAAGAATGAAAAGAGGCATTTTTAGAGGAGGGGAAAGGGCAGGAGGTGGGCCAACCTACACCTAGGCGTACAGCAGGTATAACCAAAAGTTTTGGCAGGTTGTCTAGTCAGCACTTATACGTTTTGACTTAGACCAAGTCAAAACAGGTATAAGTGCCGAAAAAGGGGCCGCTGAGCTGATAGCTGCAGCTCAGCGGCCCCAGCAACTGCCTATGGTTCATCTCTCCTGCCACGATGGTGATCGCCCACCCCCCTCCAAACCACGGTACTTCAGGATGAGCATCGCAGCAGGGCTTGGCACCTGGCCGTCTGGACATCATTTAAAGGTACGGGGAGGGGGATGGGGGGTTGAGGGGTCGGCAGGTGGGGTCTTGCGGGTCGGCAGGGGGGCCGATCGGGAGTTTAAGGGGGCATTCGTGGGAGGGGGGTGCGTTGAGGGCAGGAGGGCCTGGGATCCCTCCTGCCCGTATCTTAGTGAGGGTGGAAGATAGGGGGTTTGCCTGAGCAGGAAGGCTTGGGCTCTCTCCTGCTCAATCATAATCAGTGGGGGGGGGAGGATGCCGCTGGGCAGTAGGGCTTGGGTTCCCTCCTGCCTGATCATAATCGGTGGGGGGGGGGGGGTCGGGATCGCCGGGGCAAGAGGGCTTGGGCTCCCTCTTGTCCCAATCGTAGTCGGGGTTTCAGGATCGCCGGGGCAAGAGGGTTTGGGCTCTCTCTTGCACCGATCATAATCGGCGGGGCCAGGAGGGCCTGGGCTCTCTCCTGGCTCAATGTTGTCAGCGGGGGTTGTGGGTCTCCGGGGCAGGAGGGCTTGGGCTCCCTCTTGCCCCGATCATTGGGGGGGGGGGATTCTGTAACAGCTGTTGTTTTTGACAGACACCGGTTACAGAATCTAGCTTTTAGGCGAAGGACTGGCTCCTCCTTCACCTAAAAGCCCTTGGTTTGGGCGTTTGGGACTTGGTTGATTATATGGTGTAAGTTTATATGTAGTGGTGGTCTGGGTGTTTAAACATCTGAACGTAGAGGCAGACCATTATTTTAAAAAAACTCCTTTTGGATATTTTTTTTTTGATAATGAACATTTTTCCTGCTTCTACTTTCAACGTTTAAGGCCTTAGGCCAAAAGGGGACTTAGACGATTTTTTTGATTATGCCCCTCTTAATATCTTATTAAAGAAATGACAATTTTGCATGAGGTAAAACTCTTTATATTTATAAATCTTTCCTTTTGGCTAAGTCTTAATAATAATATTGTAATTTATAACTAAAGAGACATATGATCAAGAAACTGTTTTATTTTACTTTTGTGATTATGATAAACATACCGAGGGCCTCAAAATAGTACCTGGCGGGCCCTGAGTTTGAGACCACTGTTTTAGATGTATTTTTCGAGAATGAACATTTTACTGCTGCCAACTTTGGGTGACTAGTGTGCTATGTCCAAATCAGACTTAGATGTATTTTTTTATTATAGCTCTCCACTGGTATATATGCAGTATGATCACTGGGAGCTCTTAATCTATGTCCTGCTCTGAATAATTCTAACCAGTGGATTGTGCTTTAACATATGAATGTTCCCTGTTTTCTGCTTTCTCTTTTCTATCAAAATTGGAGTTCTTTTCTACCTGAATTTTTAGTCTGTTCACCACCTTGTTATGTCCTCCGGAAAGGCAGTACTGTATACCAAATGTATTCTAAACATTTATATATGTAACATGTGCACACTTCCTTCATACTTTCTCATGCTATAATGTCCTCGCTCACCCCTCCCCTATGGTCCTCTTACTTTCTGTTCTCCAGACTTTCTCTGTAACTCTTGTAACATCCTCACACTCCCATTCCTTCAATCATTTCCTTTAATTATTCACCTTTCACTTCAACTATCATCAACATGACCCCCTTCTCATCTTCGCCACTGAAATCTCTCCATGATTTAGGGCTTCAAGGGTGACAATGGCCATACAACACTTAGGGTTGTACCTCCTCTCATAATTATCACAGGTCACCTTTTTACATGTCTGCAAAACATGATAGGCACTGAGTAGGCACTCTTTTCCAATTATTTAGAAAACATCTGAAAATGTGGCTATTTTCAAAAATGTAAATTCCGCTGCTCTCTATATAACCACCAATTCTTATTATATTTACTTTCTTAAACTCTTGTAAACCGTGTCGAGCTCTATCCTTAAAGAGAAGGTGCAGTATATAAGCTTAAGGTTTAGTTTAGTAGGAGAACAGGAGAATGTTGTATGGCCCTGGCTTCCTTCAGGTCCCTAACTGACATGAGAGTACTGTGACAAAGCCCAGAAGTGGGAACAGTGCATTCCCTCCAGCCTCCCTGCAACCATTGCCTCTGTGTCCAGGCCCTCAATCCTACAGCCGCAGTTCTGTAGGGACCAGCCAATTATACAGTGACTCCTCAGAGACAGGTCAGTTCTAAGCAAAGACAGAAGTCTATGGCCCATAACAAATGTGACCATATGTCCCGTTTTGAACAGGACTGTCCCGTTTTTAGATTCCTTGTACCATTGTCCCCATGCTCAGCTTCGGGATGCCGAAATGTCCTGTTTTCGGAGAGAGCGTTCCAAAGCTGTGTGTGGGGACATTGGGACAGGCGATCGTGGAGCCTGGGCTCTCTCCCTGATTTCCCGCCACTGCCGCAGCAACAGAGCCAGGTGAGGCGAATGCAGTGACTGCACAATGGCCAGCCCAGAAGCCTTCTCCCTGATGTCAATTCTGACGTTGGAGAGGAAGTTCTGTGCTAGCTAGGCAGTGATTGGCTGGCCTGGAACTTCTTCTCCAACGTCAGAATTGACGTAGGGGGAAGGCTTCTGGGCCGGTCGTTGTGCAGTTGCTGCACTCGCCTGGCCTGGCCCTGTTGCTGTGTTAGGGAAGCAGGGAGAAATTGTCATTGTTGTCGGTGGGGAGTGTGACAGCAGTGCCTTGGGGGAGCAGGGAGGTGGTGGTGGCTTGGGGGAGCAGGGAAAGAGAAAGAAAGATGGGGGAAAGAAAGAAATGATGCACAGTTAGAAGGAAGTGCAACCAGAGACTCACCAGACAACAAAGGTAGGAAAATGATTTTATTTTCAATTTAGTGATCAAAATGTGTCAGTTTTGAGAATTTATTTCTGCTGTCTATATTTTGCATTATATTTGTCTATTTTTCTATAGTTGTTACTGAGGTGATATTGCATATTTTAAAGTCATCTGTTTTGACCTCTTTGAAAAAACCCTGAATATAAATGATAATTAACATTTTTTCTGCATACAGTGTGCTTTGTGGGGTTTTTAAAATTTTATGGTTACCATTATGAATTAATAAGATATTGTATATACATAAAAATGAATGGAAAAAATTGGGGGCAGGGCTGGGGGGTGGGGCTAGGGCGGGATTGAGAGCAGGACTGAAAATCTTTAGATGTCCTGTTTTTGATGAAAAAATAAATGGTCACGTTACCCATAACCCATGTGAAGAAACAAGGCAATAAAAATGACAGAAAATTAGTATGTTGTATTTGTGAATGGGCTTTGCAGCTGTGCTTGCAGGGTATATCAGTTCCAAAAAGATGTAATTTTTTCCCCTTGTTATTATTGTAGCATAGTGCTACAAACTGTATGAAGAAGACAAGAAGGCGATTAGAGTAATCAGTGTGGTATCCCAGTGGATAGGCGATGCCAAATTGTGTCTATCAGAGAATGTGGGTGACAGAGAGAGAAAGAGAGAGACCACAGTTCTGCAACATTCATGTGTTACATAAATGGCTTAATATCGTCAGATATTCCATATTTTTATTTTATGCTGCCAAAAAATGTATTCAGTCTTACTCAAGGAATATTTGACTGCAGCAGTGATTTGCTCCTTGCAAAAATGTTTTCACACCTCTGAATTTCACAGAATGGATGTCAGGCCACCACAAATTATATAAACACAAGTTAACATTCTGTACCTCAGTATCTTAAATCTGAGGAAATGAAAGATTAAATGTTTTTCAAGAAATGGAAGATAGGCTGGATTGGGCCAATATTCAGAGCTATTTAAATGGACTGGAAGCTCTTCTGCCTGCTGAAATAGCTTGTTGCCGTCTAAGTGGAGATATTCAGCAGCACTTAACAAGAGAGAGCCGCTGAATATTCCCTTAGACTGCCCAAGTAAGAAGTGGGCAGGTCAAGGGCAGCATTGGGGGTTATACTGGGGAAGAGACCCAGGTTATGCAGATACCGGCATATTCAGTGCTGGCTGGCACCTGTATAGCAAAGTGGCCAAATTTAGGACAGCGCAAAAGCGTCCTAAATCTGGTTATTTTACTATGTGGATGCGAGTACTAAATATATGGCCTGCACTCTCGTAATATATATATTTCACAAGGGGTGGGAGGGGTCTCCAGAGGCCCGCAGGGGGATCGGGTAGGGAATTTTGCTATAATGAAAAATGATGTGGTCCTGGCCCAATATTCAGCCAGGGCCGCATATCTCTCTTATTTGGGCCTAGCTGAATTTCAGCGGGGCCCACATAAAGTTCTGACAGCCTGCCCACTCACACTTAGTTCCCAGTATTTAGTATCAGTGCCCGGACATGGCCCAGCACTGAATATTGGGGGCTAATTCAGCCAGCAACAGTAAGTGTTTACAAAAACACTGACCACCAACGGGTGAATATCAGGGGATATATTTCCAGGAAAGGAAAGAATCCCATGCTTGGAACAGAAGAATTCCTAGTTTGGGTAGTCTGGATCTGGAATGTTTTCTTTAAAGTTTCTTATTCTGAATTGCAGGCCTTGGTAAACAGATTTGGCTCTTCTCATTGCTTTTTAGATCCATGTCCTACATATTTATTGAAATCAGCCCCTCTAGAATTTTCTGTTTGGTTTATCTCTTGCTCAAGAGAAGCAATGAAGTGAGGACTATTTCCAGGTGTGGTTAGGAGGTATCCTGTTAACACCATTACTTAAGAATCAGTGTCTGATTCTCTGCCCCCATGCCACGTTCGCACCCTCCTTCCCCACTCCCACCTCACCTCTTTAAATCTTCACCAGCGTGAGCAACTTTTCCAGCCTGCTCGCACCTACCTGGCTCTCCTCTGAAATCACTTCCAGGTCATGGGGCTAGGAAGTGATGTTAGAGGGAAAGTCAACACCAGGGCAAATAAGATTTAAAAAGAGGGTGCGAGTATGGCATGGGGAAAGAGCATGGGGGGTGGAGAGGAGGGCATGGGGGGGGGGGGCGCCACCACCATGGATGCCTCCTACCCTCACTACACCACTGGGTATACCAATATTCATTAAGATTTAGGAACACTTAGGCCCTCTTTTACAAAGGCACGCTTAGCATTTTAGTGAGGATTTAGCACGTGCAAAAAAGCTTAGCGCACCTTTGTAAAAGAGGGTGTTAGAGGCCCTTACTTAGACTTAGAGGAAAAACTGCAGTAAAAATTGGCCTTTGCATATTCTTAGGTTGGTCATTCCTACGCACCAAAACCATTTTTACCACATACACATTTTAAATAAGGCCAGACAGTCCAAATCTTGAAATGGCAGGAACATAAGCTTCATATTTTACCTGATTTTGCAAAGGTAACTGCAAATAGGAGAAAGCAGTTCTTGCTTTTGAGGCCTCAATTCGGCAGATGAGAGTAAAATATGGGCTTCTCTATCCTGCAATTATGAAAATAACTTTCAACAACAAAACCACTCACTATGAGGAGCCGGCTAAACTTGAGGAGTTCATTAGCCAGCACCTGGACCCAGTGTCTTAGAAGTGCACTGTTCGAGTTATGCAGTATAAATATATACTTTTATTTTTTAAGGGGAGAATGATAAGATTCTTTAAAATGAAGAGTTCTGGATTTTGGATTTAATATAATTTTTATTCTTTCATTAATATTGAAAGTGCTTTGTTAAACATTTTACTTCGTGTTTTTTTGTTTGGCCAGTGGAGTCAGTGATTGCAGAAAGAAGGGTGGGGCTTTATGTGGTGTGTCACAGGACAAGGAAGTAGAGCTATGACTGGTGGCTGAGAGGCTCAGTGGTGTTTATGAAACTAAAGATTTGGTACATGAGGAGCCGAAAAGAGGCACAGCCTGTGGAGAGAGGACTGGGGAAGATACATGTGAGTAACTTTAATATGCTGATGTCTGCTGGTGGAAAGGATTGCATGAGCTCCAAAGCCACAGAAGTGCACGCACTCTCTCAGTTTGTGATTTACTGGAGGTGCATTGGAAAGTGGGGCTGTATATCAGGTACTATGGCAGAAGCATTAACAATTGTTTTGTCGAAGCTAAACAAAGATCCCATGTTGGTTTCAAACTACAGGCCTATTTCTTTAATGTGGATGGTAAAATTCTGGCTATGTTATTGGCTCTGAGATTAGCTAAGGCTCTCCTTTATATGATTGGAATGCACCAAACGGGTTTTGTTGCTCAAAGACATTCTGCAAATAATACTAGATTGGCACTGTATATGCTAAATTTAGCAAAAACAATGGATGATCCGGCCTTCTCTGTTTCTCTGGATGCAGAGAAGGCCTTCGATCGTGTAGAATGGACATTTATGTACCAAGCAATGGATTGGTTTGGTATTGGTTCTGGATTTATACAAATGATTTAAATCTTGTATAGTTCCCCTTATGCAAGATTATACATTAATAACAATTTTTATCCCAGGACAAGCAGGCAGGTATTCTCACTAGTGGGTGATGTCATCCAACAGAGCCCCGATACGGACATCTTGCAAGCATGTCTTGCTTGAAGAAACTCAGAAGTTTCGAG
The DNA here is from genome assembly GCF_902459505.1 of Geotrypetes seraphini. Taxonomy (NCBI): domain Eukaryota; kingdom Metazoa; phylum Chordata; class Amphibia; order Gymnophiona; family Dermophiidae; genus Geotrypetes; species Geotrypetes seraphini. The sequence goes on along the minus strand of NC_047090.1, from coordinate 108,375,930 downwards.
ATGCCCGCACCGCGCATGCGCCAGTGCCTTCCCGCCCGATGCTCCGGGCGTGTCTCCTCAGTTCTTTTTCTTCCGCGGAGCTGAGAAGTATATCTTCAATTTGCGCCCATTGAATATCTTTTTTGCCTTCTTTTTGCCGCGGGTTGAGTTCTTTTGGGCTCTCCTGTACGTTTATTTCTTTCTTTGATTTCTTTTTCAAAAAAAAAAAAAAAAAAAATTTTTCCTTCCGACTCTGGGTCGGCCGCGTGGCTGAGGCCCCGCGCCTTCGACCTTGCGGCGGAGCTTTTTCGGCCTATGTCCCGGCCGATTACCGGTTTCAAAAAGCGTAGCAAGTGCCAGCGCGCGATTTCGCTCACGGACCCTCATCGACGCTGCTTACAGTGTCTGGGACCGGATCACTTTCCGAAATCGTGCCGGCCTTGCTCCACTCTGACGGTGAGAGCGTTTAAGCGCCGCTGTCTGCTCTGGGAGTCCATGTTCAAGATGGATGCTTCGTCAGCGCCTGCAGCTTCGACATCGACATCAACGGGGGCTTCGACTTCTTCAGCGAAGCCCGCTACCTCCCCAGCTGCTTCGGGCCTCCTGAAACCGGCATCATTCACCCCGGTTTCGGCCCCGACTTCGGCGCCGGTGCCTTCCTCCGTTCCCTCGGAGCAGGTCTCGACCCCGACAGTTCCACCAGTGGTGCTCAAGGTGCCGAAAGCTGGCAAGCAGAAGCACTCTGCACCTAAAGAGCGCGGAGACCGTGCGGAAGGGCCCCCTTTTGGTGCGGATCCCTCCAAATCGGCTTCGCTGCGGTCCATTCTGGAGGCTCAGTTCGTTGAGCTCATGCAAACCATGGGGCCTCGTCTGATTGCCACTATCCAGGGTGACCTCCCAGCTTCGGCTTCGAGGGGCGGACCGCCCCCTCCTCCTCCTCCACGCCGCACGACCTCGTTGCTCGGCGAGGAGGAGCGGCGAGTGGTGTCCGGGTCCTCGAGGAGGTCCTCCGAGAATGCTATGCCTCCTTTAGAACCGATTCCCTCGAGGAAGGTTTCTCTTAGTGAGATGCCTCCTCTGGAGCCCATTCCCTCGAGGAAACCCTCGTTTAGTGACCTGCCTCCCTTGGAACCGATTACTCCGCCCCATGATTCAGTGTGGCGTCCACCTTCGGGGCCATCCAGTCCGGGGCATAGCAGGAAGCGGGACGAGTTCTTCCGAACTCCCTATCAAGCCTGGGCGACGTCCAGAGAAGCACCGACTCTTCCACCTTTGAGATCGACGGCATCGAGTCCGATCTGCTCCTTGGAAGCGTCTGACCCAGTCTCGTACAGAAGGACTCGATCTCCTTCCAGGCATCGGTCCAGGCATTCTTCGAAGCATTCCTCTCGACACTCGACCGTCTCGCCTCAGAAGAAATTGCATCGGTTGGGGTATGCTGCTTCGACTGGGTCTCCTCCTCCGGGCCCGGAGTTCGAGGACCCCGAAGTTTTCTACTCGTCCTGTTGTTCACAGGCCTCTTTAGAACCGGAGGCTTCGTCTTCTTCTAGTCCGTCTCGCGGACAGGCGACGGCGGACCAGTTGTCCTTTTCATCGTTCCTCAGGCAGATGGCGGATGACTTGGACATTACTCTAGATGCGGGGTCTCGATATTCCAAAGAGTATCTCGATACCATGCACTTGCCTCAGCCTCCGGCGGAGTCCTTGCGGCTTCCCTTGCACAAGTTCCTCGACCAGACCTTCATGCGCTGCTTCGAGTCCCCTTACTCTATCCCTGCGGTCCCTGGCAAGTTGGATTCGCGGTACCGCACGGTACATCATAAAGGCTTCGAGGGTCCTCAGCTTTCGCACCAGTCCCTCCTGGTCGAATCCTCGCTCAAGCGGTCTCATCCTGGCCAGGTCTACGCTTCCGTACCTCCGGGCCGCGAGGGCAGAACCATGGATAAGTTTGGGCGACGCATCTATCAGAATTCGATGATGGCGTCTAGAGTCTTGAATTACAACTTCCACTTTGCAACCTACTTGGAATTTTTTCTACCTGTGCTTCGGAAGTTCACACCTTACATCGAATCCCAGGCTAGGTTTGAGTTTGAGGAAGTGGTTGCTTCGTTGTCCCAACTCCGACTTCAGTTGATGCAATCTGCCTATGATGCGTTCGAGCTCTCTGCCCGAGCGGCGGCTTGCTCGGTGGCGATGCGCCGGTTGGCCTGGTTGCGGACCATTGATATGGACCCGAATCTTCAGGACCGCCTGGCGAACGTCCCATGTGCTGGGGCGGATCTTTTTGACGAATCCATCGAGACTGTCACGAAGAAGTTGTCTGACCACGAAAAGTCCTTCCAATCTATCCTTCGGCCGAAGCCCAAGCCTCAACAGTCTCGACCTTCTCGTCCACCGTTGATTTATCAGAGGCGTTATCAGCCGAGGCAAACTCCTCCTGCGAGACAACCGGCGAAGCGTCAGCCTCCCCAGAAGGGTCAGCCCAAGTCTCAGTCGCCGGCTGTTCCTAAGACCACACAGCCTTTTTGACTGTTTCGTCGAGGGCATAACCAACCTCGTTCTGCCTCCCCCTGTTTTTCCCAGAGGAGGGCGCCTCCATCATTTTTATCATCGATGGGAGGCCATAACAACCGACCTCTGGGTCCTTACTATAATCAAGGAGGGTTACTCTCTTCATTTCCATCGGGTCCCTCCAGACCACCCTCCAAGAGAGTATCCTTCCAACTTGACTCAGACCGCCCTTCTTCTCCAGGAAGCTCAGGCTTTGCTCCGGCTTCGTGCCGTGGAGCCGGTCCCGACGGACCAACTGAACCAGGGGTTTTACTCCCTGTACTTCCTGGTTCCGAAGAAGACGGGCGACCTGCGACCCATTTTGGACCTCAGGGCCCTCAACAAATTCCTAGTCAAGGAGAAGTTTCGCATGCTGACGCTTGCTTCTCTCTACCCTCTCCTCGAGCAGAACAACTGGTTATGCTCTCTGGATCTCAAGGAGGCCTACACTCACATTCCCATTCATCCGGCCTCCCGCAAGTTCCTCAGATTTCGGGTGGGACATCTACATCTGCAGTATCGAGTGCTTCCATTCGGCCTGTCCTCGTCTCCCAGGGTATTCACGAAGTGTCTGGTGGTGGTGGCCGCTGCACTCCGGAACAGGGGTCTTCAGGTATTTCCGTACCTCGACGACTGGCTCATCAAGGCCCCGTCAAGCTCCAAAGGTCATTTTGGCGACCTTGACCACGATCTGCTTCCTACAGAGCCTAGGCTTCGAGATCAATTTTCCCAAATCTCATCTGCAGCCTACCCAGTCCCTTCCCTTCATCGGGGCGGTACTGGACACCATTCAGCTTCGAGCATTCCTTCCTCCTCAGCGCCTGGATGCTCTTCTTCGTCTCTGCCAGTCTGTGTCTTCTCGCCAGTCCATCTCAGCGAGACACATGATGGTCCTCCTGGGCCACATGGCCTCTACAGTTCATGTGACCCCCTTTGCCAGGCTCCATCTCAGAACTCCTCAGTGGACCCTAGCTTCTCAATGGACTCCAGTGTCCGACCCGTTGACTCGACACATCATAGTCACTCCTGCTCTTCGGCAGTCTCTACTTTGGTGGATGACCTCTTCGAATCTATCCAGAGGTTTGCTGTTTCACACTCCTCCTCATCAGAAGGTTCTCACAACCGATTCCTCGAACTATGCCTGGGGGGCTCATCTGGATGGGCTTCGCACTCAGGGATTCTGGACCAGTGCGGACCGCCTCCATCAGATCAATCTTCTGGAGCTCAGAGCCATCTTCTATGCTCTTCAAGCTTTTCAACATCTGCTTCACGACATGGTGGTCCTCATCCGTACAGACAACCAGGTCGCCATGTATTATGTGAACAAGCAGGGGGGCACGGGATCGGCCTCCCTCTGCCAGGAAGCTCTCAGAGTCTGGGATTGGGCGATTCGCCACAATGCCTTCCTCAAGGCTGTCTACATTCAGGGGAAGGACAATGTCTTGGCAGACAAATTGAGTCGTCTACTCCAGCCTCACGAATGGACTCTCCATTCCAAACCCCTTCATCGGATCTTTGCACATTGGGGGACGCCTCAAATAGACCTCTTTGCGGCTCCCCACAACTTCAAGCTGCCTCAGTTTTGCTCCAGGATCTACACTCCTCATCGACTCGAGGCAGATGCTTTTCTGCTGGATTGGGGGAATCGATTTCTGTATGCGTTTCCTCCATTTCCTCTCATTCAGAAGACTCTGGTCCAGTTGAAATCAGACCAAGCCACCATGATTCTAATAACTCCTCGGTGGCCCAGGCAACCTTGGTTCTCCCTTCTACTTCAACTCAGCAGCAGGGAGCCATTCCTTCTTCCAGTGTTTCCTTCGCTGCTTACTCAGCATCAGGGGTCTCTGCTTCATCCCAACCTGCAGTCTCTCCACCTGACAGCTTGGTTCCTCTCAACGTAACCCCGCACCAGTTTTCCCAGGCGGTGAGGGATGTCTTGGAGGCTTCCCGAAAGCCTGCTACTCATCAATGCTACTCCCAAAAATGGACTAGATTTTCTTCATGGTGTATTTCCAATTCTAAGGAGCCTCAGCGAGCCTCCCTATCCTCTGTTTTGGACTATCTTTTACATCTATCTCAGTCTGGTCTCAAGTCGACATCTATTCGAGTCCACCTGAGTGCTATTGCGGCTTTCCATCAGCCTCTACAAGGGAAACCTCTCTCTTCTCATCCTGTGGTTTCCAGATTTATGAAAGGACTTTTTCATGTCAATCCTCCCCTCAAACCACCTCCTGTGGTTTGGGATCTAAATGTTGTCCTTTCTCAGCTTATGAAACCTCCGTTTGAGCCTCTGAGCAAGGCTCCACTTAAGTTTCTCACTTGGAAAGTGGTTTTTCTGGTGGCCCTCACATCTGCTCGCAGGGTCAGTGAGCTTCAGGTCTTGGTGGCGGACCCACCTTTCACAGTATTCCATCATGACAAGGTAGTCCTCCGCACTCACCCGAAATTCCTGCCTAAAGTGGTCTCTGAATTTCACCTCAACCAATCCATTGTGCTTCCAGTGTTCTTTCCAAAGCCTCATTCTCATCCTGGAGAATCAGCTCTTCACACTTTGGACTGTAAACGTGCTTTGGCTTTCTACTTGGATCGCACCAAACCACACAGAACTACTTCTCAACTTTTCGTCTCCTTTGACCCGAACAAGTTGGGACGACCTGTATCGAAGCGCACCATCTCCAATTGGATGGCGGCTTGTATCTCTTTCTGCTATGCCCAGGCTGGATTACCTCTTCCCTGTAAGGTCACGGCTCATAGGGTCAGAGCAATGGCAGCCTCTGTAGCCTTCCTCAGATCGACACCGATTGAGGAGATTTGTAAGGCTGCCACTTGGTCCTCGGTTCATACATTCACCTCTCATTATTGTCTGGATACTTTCTCCAGACGGGATGGACAGTTTGGCCAAACTGTGTTACAAAATTTGTTCTCCTAAGTTGCCAACTCTCCCTCCATCCCATTGAGGTTAGCTTGGAGGTCACCCACTAGTGAGAATACCTGCCTGCTTGTCCTGGGATAAAGCAATGTTACTTACCGTAACAGTTGTTATCCAGGGACAGCAGGCAGCTATTCTCACGTCCCACCCACCTCCCTGGGTTGGCTTCTCTGCTAGCTACCTGAACTGAGGAGACACGCCCGGAGCATCGGGCGAGAAGGCACTGGCGCATGCGCGGTGCGGGCATCTCGAAACTTCTGAGTTTCTTCAAGCAAGACATGCTTGCAAGATGTCCGTATCGGGGCTCTGTCGGATGACATCACCCACTAGTGAGAATAGCTGCCTGCTGTCCCTGGATAACAAGTGTTATGGTAAGTAACATTGCTTTCTGAACGTTTTTGTCTTAGAAGGGGAGTTAGACAAGGGTGTCTGTTCTCTCCTTTGCTTTTTAATATTGTTTTGGAACTCTTGTTGTTGGCCATTCAGCAGGCAAAGGAGATAAAGGGAATTCCATATGCAGGTCAGGACTATAAAGTTTTGGCTTATGCAGATGATATTTGCTTTATTTGAAGAATCCTGAATCAACCATCCCTCATTTACTGGAATTGATTGATTGTTTTGGAAAATTTTTTGGATATATAATAAATTGTAGTAAATCAGAGGTTCTTCCATTGAATGTTCACTGTATAAAAGCTTTATTTAATCCATTCCTTTGGAAGGAAGAGGGTATAAAATATTTGGGTATTATGATTCAAAAAACATTGGAAGATACAATGACAGTAAATTAAAAATCCTTATTATTGAAAGTCAAAGAAATGTGGGAGCATTGGAATCCATTACATCTTTCTTGGTGGGTGAGAGTCCAAACCATCAAAATGATGATTTTATCTGTAGTTTGCTACAATAACCTTAGTATCTTTACAAAAATCACAATCAGCGGGGGGGAAAAGTGGGGTAAATTTTCCAAATTTTTATAGGTGTCATCAAGCTTTCATTTTGCATCAGGGTATGTATTGGATCCTTCCTGAACTCATGGATAATTTACCGGATTGGCTGATATTAGAGAGTTATCTCATGTCCCATTACGTCTTAACCTCATTTTGAGTATCAAGCTGCCTAGAATATATAAGGACAATAGTATTCTTCTTTCCACCTGGAATACATTAAAATTGATTAATAATTTAACACCTACTTCAATACAGCAATCTAGGTGTCAATCCCTATGGTTAAACTCCAAGATACAAATCTTCGAGTCTAAAATCCTCTGGAAACATTGGTTGCAGGCAGGCATCCGTACATTGGAAGAAGTAATTTCTAATGGGAAAATGGTAAATTTATTACAATTGCAACAATCATTTGGCATATCAAAGTCTCAAGGATTTAAATGGTTGCAGTTGAAAAAGGCCATTCAGAAAGGGTTCCCTGATTGGTGCAACTTAAAAAATCAGTATAGCTTGCCGGGACTATATTTCCAGATAGATTTGCAAGGGCCCCAGGCCCCCAAGTGGTATAAATTAATATCGGAATATTTGAATAATAAACCTAAAACAAATCTAAAAGACATTTGGAACATTGAGACAAAGCAGCATATTTTTGCTACTCAATGGCCACGGATTTGTACTTGGAGAATGAGATGTACACTGTCAGCATCTATGAGACAAACTTGTTTTTTTCTGTTGCATAGAATTTTTTGGATCCCTGTTCGTTTGCAAAAAAGTTAGTTCAAAATCTAATAGATGCTGGCACTGTCATCTTGATATAGGGACACTGGATCACTTGCTATTCTATTGTCCATTGATACTCAATTTTTGGAAGTCTATTTGAGGCAAAATCAACATGATATTGGAAGCTTCAATTCCATTGTCCTATGACATAGTGTTATTTGGGACTTTATTAAAACCTAAGAGTCCAGTTACTGCAAGCAAGAACAGACTTCTTCTTATAATGACAGGGATAGCTATGCAGTTGATAACTAAAAATTGGAAAAACTGGGACAGACTGAATTTCAGCTTTTGGTGGGAAACTCTGTGTCAATTTTATAGATACGAGAGAATGAATTTGGAACAACTGGAACATTATAAAAAATTTAAAGAGACTTGGGGGTCCATTAACAGAATTTGTAAAAATTGATTCCTAATTGATTTTCACACACATCCAGGGAGGGTGGGAGGGGGAAATGCATTTTATATTATTATTTGTTTGGATGTAAGTACTGATTATTGTATTAATTGATTATATAGTCTGTGCACTTTTGTATGTGATTTGAAAAATTAATAAAGAATTAAAAAAAAAATTATTTGCCAATGCTTATAAAGCATAATAATAAACTTTGTTGATAAAATAATATGGTATAATAGATTTAGCTGCACTGCAGAACACAAGATCACCAAATTGTATTTACCTTCCCCCTTTTAAAAACAAATTGTATTTCAGTTTTAACCTTGGATTTATGTGCATGTGATTTGTTTCAATCTGTTTATTGACTGTACTATAGAATTTTAGATTGTAAGCCGCACAGAAGGATTACCAATGGCACAGGATAGTAAGTTTTTAATACATTGGAAATTTGGAATATGCCCACTCTTCACCCCTCAACCCACCCCCAGCACCAAAAAGTAAGATGTATTATTTAATATGGGAAGCGTGTGCTGATCACAAAATTACTGAGGGATACCTGAGCTTACCCCTTGATCAAGCCTTTTTGCTGCAGTAAGCACAAGTTAGTGCTTACTGAAGCTTAGTAAAAGGACCCCTTAGTTTCATAAGAATAGCCTTACTGGGTCAGACCAATGGTCCATCTAGCCCAGTATCCCATCTTCACGGAGGCCAATCCAAGTCACAAATACCTGGCAAAAACCCAAATAGTAGCAGCATTCCATACCACCAATCCAGGACAAACAGTGGCTTCTCCCATGTCTGTCTTAACAGCAGACCATGGACCTTTCCTCCAGGAACTTGTCCAAACCTTTTTTAAAACCAGCTACTTTAACTACTCTTACCACATCCTCTGGTAACACATTCCAGAGCTTAACTACTCTTCGAGTGAAAAATGTTTCCTTTTATTGGTTTTAAAAGTATAACTCTGTAACTTCATCGCGTGTCCCCCTAGTCTTTGTAAATTTTGATGCAATAAAAAATTGATCCACTTGTACCCATTCTACACTACTCAGGATTTTGTAGACTTCAATCATATCTCCCCTCTACCGTCTCTTTTCCAAGCTGAAGAGCCCTCCCCTAACCTCTTTACTCTTTCCTCATATGAGAGGAGTCCCATCCCCTAAATAGCTGGTAGTGCCACCCCCTACACAGAGTCTTGTATCAATATAATGCATCTCCCTATTCCCCGTTTCAGACTGTAAGCCGCCTAGATGGTTTCTCTGGTAGGCAGAATAGAATAACCTAATAAACTTGAAACTTAAACTTTTCACAGAAACCTTGTTAGGATTGGGCTTTTTTTCTAGAGGGTATTCAGGAGTACCGAGTACTGGAACCTTTTCTATTGCATGGCAAAATTGACCTACGGTCCCCAAGTATTAATGAAAGAGCTCTTTTACCTTTTTGTAGATTTTGTGGCTGGTTGCAGGGGGCCTAGCTATTGTAGAATGGGTCCTTCAAGTGAGACTGGCATTTGAATAACAGCACCTTTTTTTGCTAGAAAAAAATGCACTGGTTAAGATCCATAATGTCTAGAATTAGACAACGAATTTTTAAAAGACAGCAGGCTGTAATCATGCAATTTGATCACTTCAGCTTTTGACCTGATTGACCTTTTGACCTGATTGACCACAATCTCTTACTGTTGAAATTAAGTGAATTAGATATTTCCAATGTTATTTTACAGTGGTTTCATGTTTTGGGGTTTTTTTAATCAAATAAAACAGACTTTTTTGGGGTTTCTACCAGGTACTTGTGACCTGGATTGGAAACAGGATACAGGGCTAGATGGACCATTGGTTTGATCCAGTATGACTGTTCTTATCTTCTTATGTAAAATGATGGTAAAACTATTTCCTGGGCAGCTAGAATATATGTGGGATTCCTCAGGGATTCCCTCTGTCTCCTTTATTGTTTAACATTTTTATGAGTTTTTCTTTCCAAGAGGGTTTATTAAAGTTAGGTGTACATTTTTATAGTTATGTTGATATCATTATGTTGATAATTCCAGTCCCCTCTGAAAATTCAAAGTTGTGTTCACTAGTTAAGTAGTGTTTTTATGTGCACTGTTCCTGTATATGCAGCTACGCAGCTCCCAAGCGATACATTACCTTTTTCTAGGAATTCCCACCAAGTTTTCATGCTGTGAGATATATATGTTTAAGTGTTTCAGCGCCATCTACCAGATTGTCATCTGTACCCTGAAGCAGGTTTCCTTTTCGAAGCCAAAACACGGACCGTTTTGGGTCTGGAAGGAATCGCAAGACAGATTGGTCATTTTATATGTTTTGAATTAGAATAGCTGATTGTATTCAATGAACTTTGCTTTATCTCAAGTTGATGTGTACAGTTCCTTCCCCACTTTCTTTTTGGCATTGATTCTTGAGTATCATCTCACCACTTAAAATTAAATAGGGAAAAAACAAAGATACTCTGGTTAATTTCACACACTGACACCATCTTTTAATAGTTTACGTCTGGATGAAATTTACATAAAGACTGAGAGAAGACCTTAAAAGATTTTGGATCTTTTATTAGCCATGGAAGACCAGTTCAAGTTACTGACAAAGTATTCTGGAGATTTTATCAGTTAAGTTATTTATGCAACTGTTTCCATTTTGAACAGTTTAAGATCAAAGATCAGGCTTTTGTTTTATCTCAGACAGACTACTTTAATAATGTTTTTTACTTGAAAGCTCTAAGAAATTAATTACGCCAAAAACACTGCAGCTGGGCTATTATGTTTTTGCTTGGAGATTTTATCATATGACTCTGTTATTGAAGAAATTATATTGGTTGCCAGTCACTGCTCAAACACACTTTTAAAAATGTGTTGTATGATCTTTTAAGATTTTACATGTATATGTATTGTTTGATTCAATTTCTATCCATCTCTCATTTCTTATTTATTGGGATTTATTAACTGCCTTTTTATGAAGAGATTCACCTAAAGCAGTTTACAATACATTGAATAGTAATCAGGTACTCTTAAGTATTTTCCCCATCTGACCTGGCAGGTGCTCAATGTAACTTTGGTAACTTGAGCAATGGAGGGTTTGGTTCACAGGGAGCAGGCTGGATCAAACTCACAACCTCAGGGTGTTGAGGCAGCAGTTCTAACCACTAGGCCAACTCCTCCTCAGAAGGCCACCAGTTCTTACATTTTCCTAATGCAAAAGGCCTATCTTACAAATCTCAAGTAGTGGCAGATTTTACCTAGCGGGCAGCATTAATATGGAATGAATTATCAGCAACAGTTTCACATATATATATAATGATGTATTGTATGCTATCATTTGCTAAAAAAAAAAGTTAGTCCAATAAAAAAGGTATCATCTTTTCTTTTCTTTGTTTTATTTCTATTTATTACCTTTAAAAGCAGACTAATACTGCTGCTAAACCACTTTACAGCAGAAGTAAGAAATCATTTTAATGGTATCCAGTAGGCCCCACCAGATCATCTTGAGAGGTGACCATTTCCGAATGGAGTCTTTGATGGTATTTAGAATATAGTCTGTGTTGTACTGCTCCATATCCTTCAGAGTGGGGCCCACGGTGTCTCTCTGTGCTCTTGTGTTTTGGATTTTACATGTACTTTTGGCTGCATGTTGTGCTGCTACTTTCCTCCTTATAGATAGGCATAGGTCTGCCTGCTGTATTACATTATGTAGACAGTATTTTGTGAATCTTTGCATTGGTACGGCATGCATATTTCTTGCCTTGTTAATATTTATTGTACTTCATCTACTAAACTCAATAAAAAAAAATTTTGAACTAAAAAGAAGTAAGAAATCAATCCGATTGTATGTTATTCCATCATATTCTGGTTAATACCAGTTTTCTTTTTGTAATACATGTTGGACTTGTGAGGTAAAGTCAGAATATAAAATTTGGAATTAGTATTAATAGAATAAAGGACACACACAGCAGAAAGAGGGAGAGTTATATTGACTTAAGGCTCCTTTTACAAAGCAGTGGTAGCGGCTGCTGCTGTGGTAATCACTCTGGTGCCCATAGGGATTTAATGGGTGCCGGAGCATTTGCTACATGGCAGACGCTACCACAGCTTTGTAAAAAAAAACAGGGGGGGGTAATTAGCTAATGTAACAAGGTGCCAACCTGATATTTAATTTTTATAAGTGTTGTACTAACATGGTATTTACAGAGAGGAGAGGACTCTATTCTACAGAGGAACAGACATAAAGAGTATCCTTGCAATAATGAGTGGCAGAATCTGCCATCATCTTGAAGAATTAGGGATGCGCATGTTTTTGGGATTGGTCACTTTGTTCTTTTTTTTTTTCAAGGATTTGTTTGTTACAGAAGCTATGTCAAGAGTAAACGCTCCTCACAAAGAAAGTACGCTGTAATAAATGTGCACTATTTCTTAATATTGCACACATGCATGACGGTTTGTAAACCATTCTGATCTAGTAAGGTGGGCAATTATACATAAACATAATGCATGTGGATGAAAGGCATGAGGTAAAACTTTAGTTATTATAGGGGTCTTTTGTTCCCCATAACTAGCTAATAGGATGCCTAATATGAAACCTTGGGAGTCACAAAATTATATGACAAAAAAGTTTGAGAGACATAAAAACATATCCAGTCAATATTCAGCTAGCCATGGTGAGCACTTTTTAAACATATACTACCACCGGCTAAGTTAGACCCAAATACTCGTTTCAATGCTGGACCATGTGGAAGCACTGGCAATGAATATCCAGTCTTGACCAGATTGGAGAGAGCCTCTGGTACTTATGTGGTTTCTAGCTGATGTTCAACTTAGCATCCGCATAAGACATTTATGTGACTCCTAGTTGAATATCAAGTGGGACCAGCATAAAAACATAAAAATTGCCATATTGGGACAGACCAAAGATCCATCAAGCCCAGTATTCTGTTTTCAACAGTGACCACTGAGCTTACCTATTTAGCTTTAGGCCTCCTATTTCCCAAGTTGCAACTACTTCCCAGAAAGTCTTACCAGTGAAGATCTCTCTGTCTCTGGAAGTCCTCTCACAGCACCTCTTCTGGGTAGAGGGGGGAAATCAGCCTTGCCTTATTTATGTGCCGCTTGTTCTTTTTGACTATTAAAAGAAAATTCACAGTTCTCTGTAAAGGTTACTATCTTTCTAGTAACTACTTTAAACTAGCTACACTTCTCCCTCCGTATTCGTGGTTTCAGCATTCTTTTTTTAATTTTTTAATTTATAACTTTTCATTATTACTACCAAGTAAAACACTTGTACAGAAAGTGAGGTAGTAGGAATACAACTTCATAAAGTGTAAAACACATTACACTTTAATACAATTATTAAAAAATAATAAGAAAACTATTATTTATAAACTAACTCACTCAAGTCCTCAACTTGTGATTCCAGGATTACACATAGGCGAAAAAATAAAGGGGAAAATATAACAATATAGCAAGATAAGGTACAGATAGTACTGAGGTAGGAGCAGCTTCATTGACTATTGAGCACTTGATTTTCCTTCATCCAGTCGGGACATTGCCAAAAAAGCACTTAATTGTTGAGGTTCAAAGAAAATATATTTAACTGAGTGGTGGCAAATAATACATTTGCAAGGATGTCTTAAGTAAAATGTTGCCCCCAGTGAGGTGACCCCCTGGTCTCAAAAGAAGAAATTCTCTACGATGCTTTTGAGTTTCTCTTGAAAGATCAGGAAACATTTGAATTTTACATCCAAGAAACTCTTTCTGTTTGTTTTTAAAGAAAAGCCTCAACAACCACATTTTATCAATGACAGAGCTACTGTTATCATCGTAAATGGTATAGCAATATCTCGATCTGACATTTCCAAAATTTCTGATACATTTAATGGTGCTTGATCAGTCATTTTTTTTCTGTGTTTGACTCCCTTCTTTATTAGAAAAATAATACACTTGGAAAAAGGTGGCAAATTTTCCTCTGGAACTTGGAGAATTTCAACCAGGTATCTCCTAAGCATTTCCCTAGGAGTTACCATTGCTAATCTTGGAAAATTAATTAATCTCAAATTATTGTTCCGTGCATTATTCTCAAGTAATTCTAACTTCTTCCTAAGACTCACATTATCCTTAACTAAGGAGTTTTGGACTTGTTTAGTAAATGATAAATCCTGGTCAAGCTTTTGAACTAAGGATTTTGAAACAGTCAGGTCCTCTTTTAAAGCCTTAAGCTCCTTAGTATGTTGAATAAGTTTAGCTTCAACATATTGGAAATTGGGGCTAATAGTCTTTGTAAAGTTTGTAATTAAGTCCCATAAAGACTCCAGAGTCACTTGTGCTGGCTTATCCAAAATTACAAGTTTTTGCTGAGTGTAGAAATGCTCACCCTCAGAGGAATCAGGTTCTTGGCTTTGCTCCAGTTGGATATCTTCACTCCCGTTGCTGAATCCACCCCGGTTTCTTCAGCAGAGACACTCTGAACCAGGGGTTCTGCCTCCAAGTTCTCCGATGGTGAACTTCTTGCCTCAGGGAAAAGTTCCTCTGCCATCTCCGGGGTTTCTTCTTCCCCTGGAGAACTAGTAACTCGGGGTTGCGGGGGTGGGGCTCTTACGGCGGGGCTAAGCGTGGTATCCGGCCCAGGAGAAACGACTCTGGTCTTGCCGTATCCAGGCGCTCTCAGCGGGCTATCCTCCGGCGTCTCAACTGCTGCTTCCTGCATCCGCCGCAACATATCGTCTATGGCAGTGATTCCCAACCCTGTCCTGGAGGAACACCAGGCCAATCGGGTTTTCAGGCTAGCCCTAATGAATATGCATGAGAGAGATTTGCATATGATGGAAGTGATAGGCATGCAAATTTGCTTCATGCATATTCATTAGGGCTAGCCTGAAAACCCAATTGGCCTGGTGTTCCTCCAGGACAGGGTTGGGAACCACTGGTCTATGGTGCCAAAGGTCGGCACTTTGGGGCGTCGCAAGGCGTTAGCGGCACTCCTGCCTCTCCTCTTCGGCATCGATTAAGGTAATAATAAAGGAAAAATTTTTTGAGAGAAGCGTCTCAGATGTGTTCCTCTCAGCACTTCTGTGCTGCGGCCATCTTGGAATCTCCCCCAAGTATCTGAGATTCGCGGTTTCAGCATTCACAGTTTCGATTATTCACAGTTTTTAGCTTGCTGGCTCCTCCCCCCCCAATTACATCAGTTTGCATAGAGAAAATCGCTGATTCCTAGCACTTTCTTCACCGTGTTTTGCCTTTCCTTCAGAAACAAGCCAGGTCTCCCACCATGTTATTCGCAATTTCACCATATTCATGATGGTTTTTAATAGAAAACAGCAAATAACATATGAAAAAGTTATTTGTGTTTTTTATGTATTTGCGGTTTTGTTAATCCCCTATCACAGCGAATACAGAGGGAGAAGTGTATTTGCAAAGGCCTTAAAAATGACCGCCAACCGTGTGCCAATCACATGATTGCATCGCTTATAGAATCATAGCTTTGGGAAAGGTAGGCGCCAGAAATGTAGGCCAGGGTTTTCAAGGCCTACATTTCTGGCACCTACATTTCATTTGAATTACACCTACGGGGTTGCTTTACGACACTTAACAGTACTTCAGGCATTAGTCATGCCTACAGTTAGACATTGTTAGAGTTACCAGACGTCCGGGAAAACCCAGGCATGTCCTCTTTTTAGAGAACTGTTTGGGTGCCCGGACAGACTTTCCAAAACCCAGCAGCTGTCCGGGGTTTGGAAAGCCCTGGCCATGTGTTGGAGGGTCTCTGAGCATGTGTGGATGATGTCACATGGGTCCGTACATGCTCGGAGGCCCTCGGACAGGGCCCGGAGGTCAGGAATAATGGGGGGCGGGGCTTGGCACAGAACGGGGCAGGGCTGAAGGTGGAATGGGATCGGGTTTGGGACAGAACGGGATGGCTGAATGGGGCGTGGCCAGGGTGGAATGGGGTGTGGCCAGGCATCCGGGATTTTGCCGAGAAATATATGGTAATCCTAGGCATTGTAAAGCGCCTCCATAGACACGATGCAGGTGCCGTTATATAAGGTGACGGTAGGCGCCTAGATTTTTTGTTTTGAAATGGTTTACATTTTTTTTAAATGGCATTTTCAACTTAAGTTAGGTGCCGGTAGAACGCCTACCAGTACCTAACTTATGATGCCATTTATAGAATTTGGGCCAAAGAGCTTGCTTTCGGTTAGTATTGATAGAGCTGTATTTTGAAATGGCTAAGTTTTTAAAAAAAGTGTAAACTGAATTTGCCTGTGCCTATGCCGATACTATAGGAATTTTAAAATAGCCCCTTGAAATGCTAGCCTATGTCCTCTAAGGAATACCAACCCCAAATCCTATCCCCCTCCCTCTTTCTCCATCTCCAAGAGCTTTGTTTCCCCCAACATGGACTTCCCCACTCCCTGTAGCCCCCACCCCCGCCCACAAACCTACCATATCCTTATTGATCTAGGGCAGCGATGGCGAACCTGTGGCACGCGTGCCAGCTGTGGCACGTGAAGGCCTTGCAGCTGGCACGCGGGAAGGTCCGCAATAGAGAGCTGCACGGGTCGCGGGGATACCGTTGGGACGCCTCCGAGGGTCGCGGGGTTCCTGCAGGGCTGGATGTACTAAGTCGCGCGGCTTTTCTCCCTACCTTCTCTGCTTGCAGCACAGCCGAACGGAAGTCTTCCCGACGTCAGCGCTGACGTCGGAGGGGAGGAAGGGCTTAAACAAAGCCCTCCCTCACTCCGACGTCAGCGCTGACGTCGGGAAGACTTCCGTTTGGCTCTGTGCTGCAGGCAGGGTAGGTAAGGAGGAGTAGCCTCGCGGCTCGAGTGGCTACCAAGGGAGGGGGGCGGTCCGCCCCGCCCCGTCCCGTGTGCAGCACAGCCGGCCAGGTCCCCTTACTTTTGTGGCGCTTCTGCGACCGACAGACCGACAACAGCCCCGCTCTGACAAACCTCCCTGCCCTTAACCGCAAATCTAAATTACCTGAAATTTAGATTCGCGGTTAAGGGCAGGGAGGTTTGTCAGACCGGGGCTGTTGTCGGTCTGTCGGTTGCGGAAGCGCCACAAAAGTAAGGGGACCTGGCCGGCTGTGCTGCACCCGGGGCGGGAGAGAAGGAGGGGGGAGAAGGACGCTGAAAGCACTGGGGAAGACAAAGGGGTGAAGAAGGACGCTGAAAGGCCATGGGGAAGACGGGGTGGGGGGGGAAGGACACTGAAAGCATTTGTGGAAGACAGAAGGGGGAGAAGGTCGCTGACAGGACTGGGGAAGACGGGGGGGGAGAAGGACGCTGAAAGCACATGGGGAAGACAAAGGGGTGGAGAAGGACGCTGAAAGGACATGGGGAAGATGGGGGGGTGGGGTGGAGAAGGACGCTGAAAGGCCATGGGGAAGACAGAGGGGGAAGAAGGATGCTGACAGGACATGGGGAAGATGGGGGGGGAGAAGGACGCTGAAAGGAAATGGGGAAGAGAGAGTGGGGAGAAGACGCTGGCAGGGAAGAAGACAGAGATGCCAGACTATGGGGGGAGCGGAGGGAAGAAGATGGGTGCCAGACCAATTTGGAAGGGGGGAGAAAGGGAGAGGCACAGTAACAGAGCAAATGGAAGACGCAGAAGGAAGAGAGACAGTGGATGGAAGGAACTGAATGAGAACATGAGGAAAGCAGAAACCAGGCAACAAAGGTAGGAAAAGAATTCTATTTCTTTTTTTTTTTTTGCTTCAGGATATAGTAGTATATTAGTTGTGTTGATAAAAATTTATAAACAAAAGAGGCTCTGGTAGAAACCCGTTTACAAAGTGTGTATTCTTCCCAATTAATATTTCCAAATTAATAAAGTCTTTTTGCTTATTTGTAAATGGGTTTCTACCAGAGCCTTTAATTCAGTAGCATAATTAAATGAAATAACTATTTCTGAAGTTTATAGGGATGGGCGGGGACGGAGGACATTCCTCGCGGGGAAGGGTGGGGACGGAGGGATTCCTCACAGGGACGGGTGGGATTCCTCACGGGGACGGGTGGGGACGGGTGAGACTTTGGCGGGGACGGGTGGGATTTCTGTCCCCGCGCAACTCTCTAGTCCGCAATTAAGATATGCGGCGTGGCGGGAGGCGAGTGTGCCGGTGTCTGCTTTGCAGCTCACCTGGCAACAGGGCCGGACTGGCCATTGGGAGGACCGGGCATTGTCCCGGTGGGCCGCGGCCCATCCTCCTGTGCTGGCTGCAGTCCTGTGAGTGGATGTTTAGCCTGCCTGTCTTCCCCTTAGTATCCTATGAGCCAGGCAGTGTGTGAGGGGGAAGTGGGGGGAGGAAGAGAAGCTTCACACTGAGTCTGTCACAGGAACTCAGTGAGGCTGTAGTGTGACTCCACATGTGACATCTGTAATCAGGAACAGTTCCTAGTGCTCCCATGCTAGAGAGGTGAGGATATGGGGGGAAGTTAATGTGTCTAATAATGTGCTCCTCTGTAAAAACCTCTGTATCTTCCATGGGGGACATGCTAAATTTGAGGAAATAAAAAGCTGCTTATGATGATTGCATAGAGAAGTTCAGTAAGCTGAGAGGAGGACTGGGCTCTCTGTGAACAACCAACACACTAATCCTCTGCGCTGTACCTTATGGAAAACTCAATATAGCAAAAAACAGTAAAGTGTATATGTGGCCCTTCACAGTGCTTTTTTAAACATCATAATAAAATAACAAAGGCTCCAATAATGAAAAATAAAAGTCCTTTTCCCATACACTCAGGTTGCACAAGTCCGGTTTTCACCCGGACAGTATATTTTTTGACCAAAACGGATGTCTACAATTAGTAAAATTCCCCAATCACATATTTTTTTATGGGGACGGATTTGTATACAGCACTTCATTAGATTTTTTTTATTATACAAATTTTATCTTTTTGTAGACTTGAAGTCTTGAACAAAGAAAATGAGTACAGCAAAAAAAGCAAAAACAGATAGTGGAAGACCATTCCAAGAGGCCTGGACAGAGTACATATGGAGTGATTGAACGCAGTGGGAAAGCATTGTGTATTATGTGTAATGAAAGTGTTGTGTCTCGCACATCAAGTGTCAAACGTCACTTTGAGACCAACCATAACAGCTGAACTTTGAGCTGAACTTGGTTTAGCTCAAAGAAAAGAGTTCCTTGTAGGAAAATTAAAGAAAAATCACTCCCAGTCTCTTAGTTTTAGCAACTATCTTTCAAAAACTAATCATCTTACAGTTGCCAGCTTTCAAATTTCACTGTGCATGGCAAAACATGGTAAGCCCCTCTCTGATGGAGATTTTATCAAAAAGGCAATTTTGGCTGGGAGTAATTCACTCTTCCATGATTTCCAAAACAAGGATAAAATTGTGCAGCGCATCTCTGAGATGCCGCTAAGCAGAAATACTGCAAAAGATAGGGTTCTGCGAATGGCTGCTGATGTTAGTCAGCAGCTTACTTGCGACTTACAAAAAGCACCCTTCTACTCCATGTGCTTGGATGAAAGTACAGATATTACTAACCATGCAAGACTAGCGCTCATTTTGCGTTATGCTACTGGTGACATCATGAGAGAAGAGCTGGTAAAACTGCTGTCTTTGCCTGGAAGAACACAAGGGATAGATATCCACAATGCTGTGATGGAGGCTTTTTCATCACTAGACATAAGTCCAGAAAAAGTAGTTTCAGTTACTAGCGATGGAGCACCTAGCATGGTGGGGACAACATCAGGATTCATTCATTTCTTTGCTAAGGAAGCAAAACATCCACTGATTCAATTTCACTGCATAATACATCAAGAGGCTCTCTGCGCCAAAGAAAGCAGCAAAAAATTTGACGATGTCCTCAAAGATGTAACAAAAATGGTGAACTTCATCATGGCGCGTGCTCTTAATTTTCGACAATTTCAAGCCCTTCTTGATGAGGTTCAGGCACAATATAACACTTTACTGATGTACAATAATGTCCAGTGGCTGAGCAGAGGACGAGTGTTAGAGAGATTTGTGGCCTGCTTGGAAGAAGTTAGGCTATTTATGAACGAAAAGGGGGAAGACTATCCTCAACTCACCAACATGGCCTGGCTTACCAACCTCATGTTCTTTACAGATTTTACTAACCACTTTAATGTACTAAACAAAAAATTACAAGGCATGGGAACAAACAGCAGAAAGCATGTTTAGTGACATCAAAGCTTTTGAAAGAAAATTGCATGTTTTTGAAAAAGACCTTGAGAGTGGACAGCTAAAATATTTTCCCAACCTAAAAATACATTTGGATAATTCTACAACATTTGTGGACAGTCATAAAAAACACCAGGAAATCCACAAAGCATATTCCACCATTGTAGCAAGCAAAGGAGAATTTTAGAAAAAAAGATTTTCTCAGTTCCGTAAGATGGAGACAACCCTTTCATTTATAACTTCCCCAGAAAAGTCCACATTTGAAGATCTTGATCTTTCCTGCTTACAGTGGTTGGATATTCAAAATTTGGAAATGGAGCTACTGGAATTTCAAGAAAGCTCTATCTGGAAAAGTAAATTCAATGACCTGCGTGCGGCTCTTGAACGTATTGAGTATGAAAGGGTGACAAATGAAATCACTACTAGCAGTTCTGAAAATGAAATCCTAAAAGCGTGGAATTCTCTGCCAGACAATTTTAAGTCCATGAAAGCACTTGGGATTGCTCTTCTTACTTTGTTTGGGTCATCCTATGCTTGTGAGCAGCTGTTTTCGGCTTTGAATCATATAAAATCTGATGCTAGAAACAGATTAACGGATGACATGAGTGCTGCATGTGTTGCTCTGAAATTAACGCATTATGAGCCAAGGATTGACAAGTTATCAGCATGCATGCAACAACAAAAATCACATTAATTTTTTTCAGAGCATGCCCAATGCATATGTTTACATGAAGCAGTGTTTTCAGTTTGCAGTTAAGACACTTTCTAACTTATTTAAATATTATTTAAAGATGTTATTTAAAAAGGGACTTTACATGGCCCTGTTGTATTCCAATCTGGAATTTCCAATAAAAACGGTTGGTTTAATTGAAAGCTCTTTTGTTTTCTTTACATCATATTATTATAAATGTAATGATTTAACTATTTTCTAATTTGATTGTAAATTTTACAAAAAAACATGTATAGACTCTTTGGGAATGCACACCAAGTCTTGACACAGTTAACAGTTTTAAGAAGTTTATCTTTTTTTTTACTCAGGATACATTTGACATGTTATGTGAATAATACATTTAAAATATATTGTGTAACTGAATCAAATTCTTCCTAAATTCATTAAATTGAATGAAATCATTAAAACATTATAAATTGCCAATAAATTGAAATGAAAACCAAAGGATTGTGAATCAAATTGATTCTCTGACAATACAAAGATTCCAACCTTTAAAAATGATGTTACATAGTTCAGGCAACTTTATAAAGAGTTTTTAGATACTAAAATCTTGTTATTAAGGTTTAATTGACGTGCTGGCACTTTGAGGAAATTCTTTGGTTTTGTTTGGGCACTCGGGCTCAAAAAGGTTAGCCATCACTGAAGACTCCAAGGGATAGGAGTGATTCCCCACCAGATCCAAAATTACTGCTGCAACCTCTGATGATTCCTTCTGTATTTTTCTTTTATGTTTTAAGATACTATTGTTATTTTATGTGGTTGTTAATTTTGTTAAGTTTACAAACTGAGATATTATTTAATAGGTTTGTGGTAACCCAAAGGAAGTTAGAAGGTTAACTATATTGTAACCTATAGTAACTAGATAACAGAGAATGAACTTCCGACATAGCATTATGTTTTGCCATCAGAAATTCTATCACCATTCACAAGTATCTCCACCCATAGAATTTATATGTGCTGCAAAAGATTTTAAAGTTGAATCCCTTCCCTGATGCAGCTGATTGCAAAGCTCATAATCTGTGTTTTTGAGAAAAGAAAACCCTCTTGATGAAATAAGTGCTTTAAATGCTTCAATGATTTGGAAATTAATTTTTGTGAATTAGAAAAGATCCTCTACTTTATACATGAAATGCATGGTTTTTCAAAAAATAGGACCAATGAAGACTATAGTTGTTGATATTGGAACAAACTTTTAATCAAACAAAAAAAATCCATCTTCTGAAGGTCCATATATATAAAAATATTTTGGTTGGCATTGAGATTTCTTTGGAACTGGTAGCTTGTATTCTTTCCTGACAAATCAGAATAGGCCATTTGGCATAAACATTCTATAATATGCATATAAATGTAGGAGATGTCTATCCCCAGCACGCGGGAATAATCCCTGGCATTTGCATGTTATGCATGTTGTGCACTAAGATTATAGAATACCACTTAAGGGGAAATTCTATAACCAGCACCTAAATTTAGGCATCAGGAGGTGCCCTGCCAATGCCTAAGTAATTGAAAAATGCAGAAAGAAACGGCATTGTTAAAGCGCCTACCCATGCCTAAATAAAAGGTGGCAGAAATGGCCGTTGGAATCATGGCTCAATAGCTGCTTTAGGCCACAGAATGCCAAAGTAGGCGTGGCCAACACTGAAAGTGGTGTTGGGTGGGCTAAAGTGGCTACCCAGCCGCGATTCACGCCAAGATAGGTGGCTGAAATGTAGGCCTGGAAAACATTGGCCACATTTCAGCTGCCTATCTTTGGCACTAGACCACAGCAGCCAATTGTGGCAGGGGAATTCCCCCCCTCACTCATCAGCTGAACGGCAGGGACTCACCAAAGCTGCGATTCGGTAACCAGCACCCAAGCCAGATTGTCTGTCAATCATTCTAAGACACCGGTTACAGAATCATGGCTTTGGGAAATCCCTGCTTCTCAGCTGATGGGCGAGAGGGGAATTCCCCTGACACAATCGGCTGAGCAGCATCCCCCAAACAATCCTACTACATGAAACCCCCCCCAGACCCCCCCCAGACCTTTTTCTGGAAGGCCGGCCAGAGGAATGCCCACTCCCTCTGGCTGGCAGGCCCGCCTTTTCAGAATGGCAGGTCTTCCCCTTCCCGGTTCATCCTGGGATGCACTTGGGAGGGGCCTAAGACCCTCATTGGTCCAGGTGCCTAAGACACCTCCCATAGAAGGGGATTTTGGCACCTAGGCCAACTGGAGTCTTAGGCCTTATTCCCAGTGCATTCTGGGATGCACTAGGGTGGCCTAAGACTCCGATTGGCCAGATCCCTTAGGCCACGCCCATGGTCATCTGAGCCAATCAAGGCCTTAGGCCCGTCCCTGGTGCATTCCAGAATGCACCGGGAAGGGAAAGGCCTGCCATTTTGTAGTAGTGGGCCTATCGGCGGGAATGTGTGTGTATTCCTCTTGCCAACCATTAGATAAAGGTACGGGAGCGTTCAGGGGGTAGCTTGGGAATCTTGGAGGTGCCAGGGAGTTGTCCTGGTGGAGTCAGAGAGTGTCAGGAATGTCAGGGATGGAGTTGCGGAGTGTTTGGTGGGGTTCGGGGGATGATGGGGCCAGTGGCAGGAGGAAGTGTGCATCTGTCCTGCCTGAGGATGCCTCGGCGGGTAGCGGCAGGAGGAATTGGGCACTCCTGCCACGGACTGTGGCGGGAAGGATCGCCTTTGCAGCAGCAGGAATTGGGCACTCCTCCTGCTATGGACATTTGGGGGGGTTTGGGGTGTTCCGGCATGAGGGAGGGGTGGGCCCACCGACTTCACGTGGGGGAAGGGTTCCCTGCTGCGGCCGCTAAACTGATCGCATCATGGAGATTCCCTTTCTGCGATCGGCTCAGAAGCCACATCTGTTTGAAATGTAGACCTGCATTTTGCTGGCCTACATTTCAGGCGCCTATCATGGCCCTAGGGAGATGTCTAGGGCTGCCTAAGCTTGGCTAAGACCACTTCCAGGTGAAACCACACCCATGCCTAGCCTTGGGTGAGTTTAAGCGGCCCTACATATCTCCCTAGGCTCTCGAAAACGCCTACAGTGTAGGCGACCTGCCTCGGGGTGTGTTGTGGGTTTTTTTTAATGTGTGTCCTGATTGGCTGGTTAGACAGCAATAGGACGCCTACCACTGCCTACAATCAGGATGCCGTTTATAGAATTTGGATCTTACTGTATCTGTCTATAAAATAGGCTTAAAATGGATGCCTACTTGGCTTCCCAACCTAGGTAACTTATTATACTATTACAATCTTGGAAAGTAATTTTATAACAGGTGGCCTAGGTAGAAAGCCCAGTAAACCTCTGTTTTGGGGTTGTCTCTTTGTAGAATAGTCTCCCAAAACCTGTGACACTCATGCATAGCTGCATCCATGTAAATATACATTTGCACAAGAGCTGGTGTAAATTTACGCATGTGCACTCCACTCAGACTCCTCCCCTGAACTTGGCTACACATGGGTGCATAAAAACAAGTATGAACATCTTCCACTCCTGCCATATATGTGAATACCTTCTGCATTAATTTACTAAAAGGCCTTTCTTGAGCATTAAACAGGGTTTACCAGCAGAAGCACATTCTATAACATCATTCTCTATGACAGTTTGCATTCATAAGCCCTGCATTCCTTCTCATGGAAGCCCAAAAAAGGCTCTTTAACACAAGCTCTTTTTGTCCCCATTTTCTCTGCAACCAGGATAGTGTTGTTGAAGTAGAGTTCCTGAGGTCAAAGGGTGGGGACAGAGACTCATGATAGGATTGGAAGTCCTGAGGGAGGACTTTTGTCACCCTCAATATTTTCCCACTCTAGACACAGCCTGTTTTCTCTGTTCTTTTTGGATTAAAGTTGGGATTTTTGGAACTTAAGTCAGTTTTAGAAACTGGTAAGTTCAACCATGGGGTTGACACTAGAGGACCTTACTGGACTAGCACAAAACCAATTTCTTTCTAGATCTGTAATTCAATTGTTAGGACTCAAACATGAGTCGATGACAACAACAAAGTTTAATGTTCTCAATGCTTTACAATGCTTGTGTTGTTTGATAAATGATCCATGGGATATTGGTGATATGATAGAAGCATTTAAATACCGCCATAGTATTGCACAAAAGATGAGGCTCTGTCAGTGGAAGTGAGGCTCTGCAACAAGTCATAAGATGTGGATGATAAAGGGTAGCCTTCAGTAATCTAAGGAAATATTTGTTTTTCAGGGCAACAACTCCAAATGAGTCAGTTTTGTGGATGACATAATAGTTAAGTGGCTTAGTGGTTAGAGCTGCTGCCTCAGCATCCTGAGGTTGCAGGTTTGATCCCAGTGCCTTGAGTCCCAGAATGAGGGATGGAATATACGAGAATAGCCATACTGGGTAGACCAATGGTTCATCTAGCTCAGTATCCTGTTTGCACGGTTAGACTGTAAGCCTGCCAGGACAGATAAGAAAAATACCTGATAAAAAAATATTGTACACTGCTCTGAACTTTTCCACCATTGGTGGAACACTTCTCCCTATTTGCAGGGGTTAGGGGCAGAGCTGGCCCGTGAATATTGAAAATTTGCGAATAACATTTGGGCCGGCTCTGACCCACCCCCCGTCTTCCCCGGCATTCCGGACCTTACCTGGTGGTCTAGCGAGCTTTCGGGGCAGGAGCGATCTTCCTATGCTCCTGCCTCATGCAGATCACTCATACAAAATGGCTGCGGGGAGTTCCTGTCATAGTCTGGAGAGACTACGGGAACTCGAGAGATTACGACAGGAACTCTGGGGTCTGGGAGGGTCTGGGGAGGTCCGGGATGCAGCGTTTCTTTTCTTTTCTTCCCCCCCCCCCAAAAAAAAAAAAAAATCACATGGATACTGAAACCACGGATTTGGAGGGAGAAGTGTATATCTAATACTTATAAACAAAAACATAATGAATCTCACTCCTAAGTCAGGGTATATGGAGTGATCTCAGTCTCAAATTTACTGCTAATGCTTGCTGAAGTACTTGTATTGTGCCAAAGAGAGCTTTCTTCTCATAAGATGTTACATGGATAGGCATTAGACAATTTATCCAGGTGCACTTGGAAAGTTGTTTTTGTGTTTTTTTAAATGAGGCCTGTGCCACCCAGAACAATGGAAAATATTTCTGTATCTTTCTGCTACATTTTCTTGATTTCAGACTGCATTTGTTGATACTTGAAGATTTTCTGTCTCTCTACACTATTCACTAAGTAGTCACTTGAGACTGACACCTCCATAATCAATGCTTTTCTGGTGCTTTTCTCTTTTAACACTATGTCCAATTTCCTGGCACTCAGCATTTTTCTGTCAGATGGAGATATCCTGGGTGATCATAATCTCTTCATGCTCCATGATTCTCTTAGGATCATGATCCCAATGTTTTTCTAGAGCAGCCATGTTGTAATGTTTACAAAATTTTCAATGGATGAGATGCACCTTCTTGTTTTGCCTTTCTGTATAGAGATTTTTTGTTATCAGAACTTCACATATCAGAAAAATTTAGAGAACTGGCCATTAATTTCAATATCAAGCTTAACTATTACTTATGCCCGTAAAGTTTGTGACTATAACAAAACCTCCCCAACCCCAAGAAAAACAACCGACAAGGGGGAGAGACAAGAGAACTCTGACCACAACCTAAATTAACCTACAAATGATATAATGTGAAACAGGAAAACCCTCAGTAACACAGCCACCCGCTTGGGGAAAGGCTGTCACCGGCTGACACTCAGAAAGAGTGTAAACTGTGAAACATCCCCGGGTTTTTCCTGTACAATTTTCCTGTACATTTTCTGCCTCACTTTCCAAGCTACGTCGGAGGAATCACCAGTCTTAATACAGTCCAGTTGTTCCTGAAGAAGGGGGTGTACACCCCCGAAACGGAGTCCCGTTAAAAGGGACGGATGATGTCTCACATCGGCTGGCTGTGCTATTGCTCAGAGAAGCTAAGTACTTCCATTTATTGACTGGCTTGGTTCAGATTTGGACACTTTCCTTCCTTGTTTGGCCCCCCTGACAAGGAGTAGAGACAAGAGTTTACTCGACTTTATATTGTGTGTTTTTTTTGATTTATTAATCTTTTTTCACACGTAGCACTTTTTGGGGGTGCACTTTATTGATTTTCATAAATTGTACAGGAAAAACCCGGGGATGTTTCACAGTTTACACTCTTTCTGAGTGTCAGCCGGTGACAGCCTTTCCCCAAGCGGGTGGCTGTGTTACTGAGGGTTTTCCTGTTTCACATTATATCATTTGTAGGTTAATTTAGGTTGTGGTCAGAGTTCTCTTGTCTCTCCCCCTTGTCGGTTGTTTTTCTTGGGGTTGGGGAGGTTTTGTTATAGTTATATTTTTTCCTCCCTTTACATTTTTTGGGTTCGTGTTTTGTATTCTTCGTAAAGTTTGTGAAACATGGCTGCAATTAATCATAATAATCTTAACAAAATGGGCCTCAAACGTTCAAAAGGACCGTAAGCTCTACATAGGGGACAAAGTCTTCTTTAATGAATTTAGATTTTTCTCATCGGCCCAGTAGCAGGAAAAAACGTGAGAAGAAAAAAAAACCTCCTAACTTCGGAGAAAAACACTTCTCAGATAAAAATCTGCTTACCAAAAAAGGCTTCTAAATGTAGACCACAGGTCACAAATCAAGCACAAAGAGGCAAAGACCCCTTGTGTAAATTTACGCATGTAAAGGAACAGTTAGGCCCTGATTCTGCATAGGACACCCAGGAGAGGTGTCCTATACAGAATCGGTCCTACACTAAACCCCGATTCTGTAACCGGCGTCCATGGTACAGACGCCGGTTAGAGAATCGGGTTAAATTAGATGCGGCCGCTATACTTATGGCAGCAAGAGATCTCCCTGCTGCAATATGTATAGCGGTCGCAACCGCCTGTCCCATCGCCGACAGGAGGATGCCCAATCCTCCTGCCGGAACCCCCCTGGAACCCCCCTCCCCCCCAAACTGGTAATCGCCGGCAGGAGGATGCCCAATCCTCCTGCCGGAAAGCCCGACGACCCCTCCCTCCCCCAACTAACTTTTACATGTTGGTTGGCTGGACGGGTCTTGCTGCCGTCCAGCTGACGGGCCCGCCTCGTGGAAATGAGACGGGCCCGCCCCTTCCCGGCCCATTCCCGCAAAATCTAAGGCCTGATTGGGCCAGGCTCTAGAAGCCTGGACCAATCAGGCCTTAGGCATAGCGGGTCCGCCCATCCCCACTAATCCTAAGGCCTGATTGGCCCAGGTGCCACGAGGCGGGCCCGTCGGCTGGACGGCAGCAAGACCCGTCCAGCCAACCAACATGTAAAAGCTGGCTTCTCTCAAAATGGACCTGGCTTCTCTCAAAATGGACCTGGCTTCTCTCAAAATGGACTTGGCCAGGTCCATTTTGAGAGAAGCCAGCTTTTTGTCGTGTTGCTAAGAAGCGTGGAAGTAACCTACATATTATGGATCCCCTGAAGTAGCCTGCTTTCAGGCGAAACAGAAAGCCTTTTCTGTCGGGACTAAGAAGTGTTTCATCTTCAGATGAGTGATATATTTTCTTAAGAGTTACTGATACTCGGGTCTTACAAGCTACGCAACTTAACCGTTTGGAATTACTTACAGCTGAGCTGATTGCCATAGTGTAGTGAGTTTGGGATTCAATGACTATCTTATAGGACATTTCTGAACGTTGCTATTGAAATCACTGAATATCTTGAAAATACTGAAAGTATCTCTTTTTTTGCGATTATATTTCAATGTATGAGAGTGATTTATATTTGTACGGAGTTTTTTTTATAAACCTGTGATGATGTGGGGGGCTTAGGGCACTTGTGTAATCCCGGCAGCCCACAATTGAGGTTTATTTTTTCTCCGTTTTTTTCTATGATTTTTGTCAACAGTTCTTTTTGTCATTGTGGTATGAATGAATCCCTGCTACTATTATTATTTACAATACGTTTATAATTATATTTTGTTCATGCCTAAATTATACACATGTATTGGCAGTGCTATGCTAGTATTCTATGTAGATAAGTAAGTGCCTATTTTCCTTTATAGAAAAGACTCCAAACAAGTGCTTTCTTGGCACCTCTCTATAGAACTCCCCAAGGGCCTATTTTTAGGCTTTAAGAAGGTGCCTAATTGAAACCTATTCTATGGAGAACAGGATACGCCTACTTTTCTTTCTAGAATAAGGGGTTGATTTCTATAAACGGCACCTAAATTGGCCAGTGCCTAAAAAATGGTGCTGGCGGCGTGACAATCACACTTAGGTGCTGTTTACAGAATCACGGCTAGCAACACCTACGTAAAAACTTAGGCGCCTGAAATGTAGGCCATGGTTTTATAGGCCTACATTTCAGGTGCCTAAGTTTTTGGAGAATCTCGCTTAGCGTTACCTAAGTCATGCTCCAACCATAGAAACACCCACTTAGGCATTAGGCACTACTAAGCCCCATGCAATAGCGTCTATATTTTATAGAATTGGATAGGTGCCTATCGCCCAATTAAATTTTTTTTAACCAATTATTGAAGCTATTAAGGGCTATTGTCAATTAAGGGCTCCTTTTACTAAGCAACATAAGAGCATTTTACCGTGGGCCAGTGAGGTAAATGCTCTGGCGCTCGTTGAATTCTTATGAGTGTTGGAGCATATACCTCACTGGCCCATGGTAAAATGCTCTTACGCTGCTTAGTGAAACCCAGCGTAGATTAGGTGCCTAAGAGGTACTTAACTTTAGGCACCCTTTATAGAATCAGCCCCTTAGAACGTAACAGTGAAATATGCACCTCTATTTTAGAAATAAGCTATAATGCTGGTATAAGTGTTCACTTCTAGTTGCTAAAAGAAACTCACATAAATTATAGTATGCTATAATTTCTTGTGCAACTGTGCAACCCTCACATGGTCTACCCAGAAACTGTCCATGTATATGCACACCATCAAACTGTGCATCATCACATTTATGCACCATTAATAAACAAGTGCATAGCTGGAATATTGGCAATCATACATATGTGCACATATATATGCAAGTATATTGGTCATTTATGCACATTCTTGGCGCCTAAAAACACACACACTATTACAGAAATATGTTCTAGTTGTGCCAGTACAGAAATCAGATTTGCTCAACTACTGTTAGGGATTTTTTTTTTTTTTTTATAGCAGATTTTATTTTTGCCTGCCTGAAATAAATGCATGTGCATGCTTCAAACAAAATATATGTTCATGCTACATAAATGATTAAACATGATGTTATATATTTATTATTAGACTCTATGGAATAATATTCCAGTCTGTGGATACTTTTTATCCCTGTGTTTTGCAATGGTTTTCAAATTGCCCAAAGAAAAAGTAATTGGATGGATTTGCACCTTCTTTTACAGTGGGTACTTCTTTGCATCCAAATAGTGCATGGAGATTTAAAAATCTAATTTACATAAGAACATAATGTAGCATCTTTTGTTTCTCTCACCTAATGGAATCAGACCCTTGGACCTACCTACTATTGCCTGCATAAAAGTACAGACTAAGTCAAACTAATGCAGGGGAGTAGTATAATGGGGGTTTGGGTGGAGAGTGGGCATGGTGTGGGCGGAGAGTGGGCGGGGCTTAACCCAGAAGTGAACGCTCATTGGTCGATCCTTATCTCTGACAGCTGTCAATCATTTGGACATGAGGTGTACCCATTATACTACTCAGGGGAAAAGGTATAGCACCAAAAATATCAACGGTTGAAGCAAAGAAGTTCGTTGTTAAGCAAAAGCTCCCAAACAATAAATCTAAATAACAAAAATCATTCACAAAATCATTTTTACGTGTTGCTAGGATATAGATCAGAGACATGGAGGGGTTAACAAGGGGGATGAACCCCGACCACCTCACCACCCAATCATTACTTGATCCTCCATAAAAGTACAGGCATTGTTGATCCAAGTATCTACAGTACTTCTTCTTAAATAAGGGCTGAGCAATTTTCCAAACATTAGTTTATCCAGGTAAACAGCTTTTAAAAATCACCTTCTCCATATATAAAGATAATTGTTGTTTTGTTAATTTGCTTTATATATGATTGTTTTTCGTACGGGATACTTTTGAAAATAGTGTTTTATATTTACAGGTATGATCTGCTTGATATTTTACTAACGTTTCCATCAAAAAAAAAATTTTAATCAATCCTTCACTAGTCACTCAAAACCTGACCCAGGGAGCAAAATTAGTGAGGTGCTGATAGACATCTAGGAGTCCATTTTCAAAATGATTTAACCAGCCAGTTAAATTGCTTATTTAGAGCTGTTTGCTGATATTCATCCTACTTGGAACCAGTTAGTGCTGTCAAAACCAGTTAGTGGGGAGAGTGGGGCACAGTGGTTAAAGCTACAGCCTCAGCACCCTTGGGTTGTCTGTTAAAACCCATATTGCTCCTTGTGACGTTAGGCAAATCACCTAATCCCTCCATTGCCCCAGGGACATTAGATAGATTGTGAGCCCACCGGGACAGACAGGGACAGGGAAAAATGCATGAGTACCTGAACAAATTAATGTAAACCGTTCTGAGCTCTCCTGGGAGAACGGTATAGAAAAATGAATGAACATCACCACAGACTACTAAAGTCAAAGCTGGCTATTTTGGGGGGCGGTCCAAGGATGGAGTCAGCACTTATGTGCTCAAGTGCTGATACTCAGCACTGAACCACCTAAGCTTAGTGGTTAAATCAAACCATATAAAATTCATTCCTGTCTTTATGCGGTTAAATGCTGAATATTTCACTTAACCACATAAGAGATAGCTGGCTGCATAAACCTGGCTATTCAATGGCAGCACCTGGACATGGCCCAGCATTGAATATCCGGGAATAATGCTGGCAACTAAAAATATTGCTCACCACTTCTGGCTAAATATCAATCTTACTGAGACATCAAACATTCAGTATATCCAGATTAGCCTAATTAATTCCACCTGTGCCTCAAACATTTCTCAGACATGTCATTGTCCTTGCAAGCCTGCAAAGAGCAGGAAAAAAGCAGCAATATTCCACCTCTCCAGAGCTCAAAATCTTAAGTTTCAGACCCCAGATTTGCAGGAAGTGGAAGGGGATTGGGGGGAAAGGAGGAAGAGAGACTTTATCTGTACCCACAAAATCAACTCAGTCTCTTCCTTTCTTATTCATCTTTCCAGGATGGGGAAATATTCGGCCTGAATCCTTTCCAGAAACTGCAGAAGTCAGAGAAAAATAGGAGGGAAATGTCTGCTGTGGTTTCTTAGGCATCAATTGCCTTCAATAATGTGGCAGCTTATTTCTTGGAAGTGGAGTGGGACTTTCTAGGAGAATGGCCAGATGTCCGGGAAAACCCTAACATGTCCTTTTTTTTTTTGGTAGAAGATTGTCTGGGTGCCCAGTTGGATTTCCAAAACTCGGCAGTTTGTCCGGGTTTTGGAAAGCCTTGAGCTCGAAGCCATTTCTGGAGGGCCTCCGAGCATGCAAGAATGCAATGCGATGACATCACAGGCATGTGCTTGCATGTGATGTCATTGCATCCACGCATTCTAGGAGTCCCTCCAGACACAGCCCTGAGCTTTGGGAAGAAGAGATGAGGTTCATGTGGAAGCAGGGCTGGGGGCAGAATGGGGTGTGCCTGGAGCAGAACAGGGCAGGGCCACGTGTCCTCTTTTTTTTAAATGAGGAAATCTGGTAACCCTAGGCAGGTTTGTTTAAGAAAATCATCAAGGAAATTCATAGTGTTTTCAGGTCACAGGGCAGCTGAAGATACAATCCTGACTCCATAGTAGAGATTCTGAAAATGGCGTTGATTACATTCAATGACGTTGCTACTTATTTCTTGGAAATGGAATCAGACATAGGACATTAGTAGAAGGAGATGTATAAGAAGGTCATGTTATTCAATTATTAACCCTGATGTTACATTCAAGATTAAAAAGTAAGATAAGAAATATTTAACTTTTTGTGAGGAGAAGGAAAAGAAAATATGAATGACCCTACCATGAGTTATTCAATTATGAACCCTGATTAAAAAGGAAGGTGAGAAACGTTTTACTCACTATGAGTGGGAGAGAACAGAAAATATAAGGTATGAGCCTTCCAAATGTAACATCTGTGTTCTCATTTTTTTTGTTAAATAAGAGGAAGATCTTCCCTTCATGGATTATCCTAAATCATCTGGCTCGCGACGTAGTAAAATTTGACCCGCCAGACACTTTCAACTTTCCACTTAAGCTGGCCTGCCGGTACAAGCGCCGCATCAGAAATTTCAACTTAAGCTGGCCTGACGGTAAAAGCGCCGCATCAGCAGCCTGTAGTGGATCGCTGATTGGCCGTGGCGATCCCTGCAGGCTGCCATAGCCTCAGCAGCACGTTCAGTTTGCCGCGGTCCTGCCCCCTCCTCTGACGTACAGGAGCCGACTCCTCTGATGCCCCTTCCTCTGACGTACAGGAGGCCGACTCTAGAAACTTTGCTGGGCACTCTCCCCCCAGCACCACGATCATTTCACGCCAAAGGACCTCCACTCCATGATACAGGAAAACGTTAAGTGCCCGCAGAAGGGGCTCGCTTGCAAGCCTTTTCGATCAAGGAGGAGCGGAGAACACCTTGACATGCAGCCAGCAGGTACGTTTCAGAAGACCAGGGTGTGCAAACCTCAGGATGCAGTTCTGCCCTCCGATGGCACTTATAAAGAAGCTCCTGTGGGCGGTGTCCAGACCTAGGCAGCAGATCACAGAAGTTTGCAGAGTGTGAAACTTGAAGGAAATGGAAAGCATGTGGCATTTGAATTATTATTATTATTATCTAGGAACCTTGCTTGAATATACCCTCACTGCAAACCAAAAGGAAAAAAATATATATTTATAACCCTCCAGAGCTTGTGTTATATAGCACGCGTGAACTAGGATCTAAAAGAGAGAGGAACAGTCTTTTTTTATTTATTTTGTTTAAATCACAGAGCTGATGTGGGGTTGGAGAGGTGGTAACCCTAAATTTCTACTAAAACTAAGGGGTCCTTTTATTAAGGTATGCATTTAGCGTGCGCTAAATCAGTTAGCGTACCTTAATAAAAGGACCCCTAAATATCTTAATAAAAAATTTGGCCCGCAGCTTAGCCTATGTTTTAGATTTTGGCCCCTTATGTGATTGAGTTTGACACCCCTGTCCTAAATCAAAGTCATCTAAACAAATTCATCCTCCTATAACAAGTCCTCAGACAAAATGAGCCAGAATACTTAAGAACAAGCTGGCCCTTTATACACCATCAAGACCCCTGAGGTCCTCTCAAGGACCACCATCAGTATCTTCATTAAAAGAAATCTGCAAAAAAATGTGCTCTGTTAGGGCTACTTTTTCTAGCTGTACTTATGTTAAACGCTAAACAGAGACTTTCCTCAACTGCTATCTGTGTCCTAATCTGATTTTTTTGCTCTGAAATGCAACCTAAAATACTTGTCACCTAAGTTTCAGCACCTTTTATTGAAATATCCCCATTATCCCCTGGATTCTGTGAATGGCGTTTAGATTTCCATGTGCAAAATGGCACTATCCTAAGATGCGTGTGCAGCTAAATTGGTTAATGAGCCCATTAGCACCAGTAATTGGGAGTTAACAATCAACATATTTGCATTAACTGGCAACAATTTGAGTTTGTGCATGCATCTCATTCAGCACAATTCTAGAAATATCTGCATGGAAATCTTATAGCATATAACTCAAAAGGGATGGGGTCATGGAGGCATGGGCAGGTTAGGGGCGTTCACTAAATATGTGCATAGTATTACTGAATACCGGGGATCTGCACCTAAATTACATGCCAGGATTTACGCCAGGTGTCTTTTGGAATTTACTGAATTTAGTCCTATAAATGACATTGCTAACAATTTACCTAATCTGTGCATGTATTTCAGACGCTTAGTCCAATGCTGCTAGATGTCCTGTTTGACTAAATTATATATATACTGTATATATACTCTGTGTGTGTGTGTATATTTATATGTACTGTATATGTATAATCTGGCACACGGGCTGCAGTAGTGTGTTGTGCTGTGTGCTCCTTGTTAAATTACTTTATGGAAACTGAGTGTGTGAAACTTTGTGGAAACTAAGTGAAGGAAGCTTGATTAGAAGATGGTAGCATCACTCACTTATATTACCTGAAATATGTAAATATGTACCTGCTTCCAGCTTTGCTTGATTTTGTAAGCACAGAAGACCAGGTATTAATAAAGTGCCTTGAAAACATGAAAGAAAATGTTTGCCAAGGAAACCTCGGAGTCAGGGTGGGTGCTAGATATGATGGGGCCCAGGGCAGATTCTAGGGAGGGGGGGTGCCCAACATTTGCTTACAGGCTGCCCCCCCTTTCAACTTCAGGCAGGTTTGAGGACCCCTGTGATAGAAACACAGGGCAATTGCCCTGTTTGCCCACCCCTAACACCGACCCTGCTCAGTTAGTCTTTCAAAATCAGTTGAATAGATTGGAAAGTGGCAAAATCTTTCCCAACTCTTAGCCTTCAAGGCGTAATATTCAGCTACGTTGTAAATGACAACAAAATTATAATCAGTTTAAATGAGGCTGTTCCTTTCTGTATCATGTTCTTTTTCCTGTATTTATTTTTGAAAGGAGATATCCATGAGATACAAGTGTAAGAAGCCAATATTCAGCCCATAGTGGTCAGCGGATTTTAAGCCTCTTACAACCCAACCCCCATATTCAATACCGGGCAATGTCTGAACACCAGGATTGAATATCCAGGTCAGCGTAGCTGTCTGGAAATTACTCAGGCACTTGCCAATATTCAGGCTGGACCCTGGGTAGCTTGGTGAATAAAGTTAGGGCAGCCCTTTTGCTTATCTGTGGAATGAATATTGTAGCTAACCAGGGAAATCCTGGCTTCATTCCAGCTCCAGACCTGGATTTCCATGGTTGCCAGATTTCCAGAGTTACCAGATTTAGGGTTTCCAGATTTCCTCTTTAAAATTGAGGATGCCTGGGCCCGCCCTGTTCTGTCTCAGCCCCTCCCCATTTCACCCCCACCCAAACCTCCTGTCTCTTTCCCTGAGGTCTGGAAAGCCTCTGCACATGCACAGATGTCGATGTGATGATGTCACATGCATGCGCACGCATATATGATGTCAATGTGTGAACGTCTGCGCATGCACAGAGGGCCTCCAGATGCGGGCCTGAGCTCGGGGACTTCCAAAACCCAGATAAACTACCAGGTTTTGGAAATCCCTCCAGGCAACTGAACAATCCTCTAAAAAGAGGACATGTCTGGGTATTTCCAGACATCCGGTAACCCTACCTGCAATGGCTGGACAGTGCTATGATGACCAGAGCAATATTTTGTTTTACTGCCTGGGTAAGTGCTACTAATATTCCATCCAACCCCGCTCAGAGTGGTTTCACCAAGCAGAAGCTTTTCCTGTCCGGTTAAACCTTTTTGAATATCAGGCCTTAAATTTTCATCTTACAAGCCAAGTCCAGGTCCAACCCAGTAGCAATGTGGTAATACACAAAGGGATGTGAGTTCAGTTCCTCGATCAGGTCTTCTGATCTTCTAGTTAGCTGGGGCTAGGATGCTGCCAAGGTAATGTTCACAGCCCTTAAGTGGAGCGAGTCATTTGTATCAATACCCATGGGCTTCATTCAGGGACTATGAATGCAGAGCTTTGCAAGGATCCCTGATGCATGGCCCTTGGCTAAGGATCATTACTACAATGCCATGACTGGATTACAGTAAGAATGGGAGGGGGGGGGAATATAATAATATGGGAAAGAAATCCAGTGGTCATTGGGAATAAAGGCACATGGCACCAAATCTGATCTCTTATATCAATTGAGCTGGAAGCCCAAAGGAGAAGGAGGAAGCTGCCAGGTCAAAGAACCGCCGAGTCCAGATTGAGTTCAGTTCTCGTTCTCGTTTCCCATCCAAGCCAAAAGCTATAGTAAAACCAATGCTGAAGTCAAGAGGCTTGGGGCTGCTTGTTAGCAAGTGCTGAGTCCATTCCAATCCAACCTGCTGTACACCATTGTCTCTCTTATGTTCCTACAGGAAAACCATAAGGGTTAAAATAATAGATGAGGAGCAATACGAAAGGCAAGAGAATTTCTTCATTGCCCTTGGTGAACCGAAATGGATGAAACGCGGAATAACAGGTGTGAGATGTTTAAATCACAAGAAAAGTGCTTTTGATTTTTCTTTCTCTTCCATCTGCTCAGTTTTATGAAAGTTGAACTCTGTTTTCCCTCCTGTGTATTCCCGCTCTCACCCTGTTTCGGTCATCTGACTCTGATCCTCCTCACTCGTTGTGCAGTCCTCAGGCCCAGCTTTCTTTTAACGAATTAATTCATTTTATTTTCTGTTGAGAGCCTCATCACTCTTACCCCTTCTAACGCAAAGATTATCAAATAAACCTGTGATACTGCATGGCTGCTTCCCTCTGCTGACATACTGAGTATAGCTACCCTTTCTTTCTTTCTTCCTTCACTCTTGTTGTGACTGTATTGTATCATAGTGTTTGTGAGCTGCTTTTACAATTTTACAACTGTCTTTATCACCTCCAGATTCTGCATTTCTTCAACTTCCCACAGTTTATTTTGCATTTTATTCTTCTCCCCACTCTCACCTACCCCAATATAGACAAGTGCAAATGGTCCCCTTTCTGTATGCTTGAATACCTCATCTTTCCTAGCTGACAGGAGGGGAGAGGGCAGAATGTTTTTCACATCTTTCTGAAGGAAGGAAGGCCTGCCATGTACTTGATTATCCATGTTCCTCCCAGAGGTCAGAGGTATTATTTTTTGGTATGCCTAGACACTGCAGGCCACAGAGTCTCCTCCCCAGGGTGATAGTTAAGCTCTGGAACGCATTGCTAGAGGATGTGGTAAGCGTGGTTAACGTAGCTAGTTTTTAAAAAAGGTTTGGACAAGTTCCTGGAGGGAACATCCATAGTCTGCTATTGAGACAAATGTAAGGGAAGCCATGGAATGTTGCTGCTATTTTAGTTTTAAAATAAAAGGTTTGGACAAAGTTCCTGGAGGAAAAGTCCATAGCCTGCTATTGAGACAAACATAGGGGAAGCATGGAATGTTACTGCTTTTTTGGTTTCTGCCAGATACTTGTGATCTAGGTTGGCCAATGTGAAGACAGGATACTGTTCTTATGTGCCCACTTTCTTATTTTTTACCATGATTTTGTTGTATATATGTCGTATTTTCATTTTCCACCCACATTTTCTCTATCTTGTTGCTTAGTGTAATAATTAATAGCATAAATCAGACTTGTCCAATTTCAGCCCTTGAGGGCTGCAAACAGGCCAGCTTTTCATGGTATCCCAAATGATGGTGAGTGAGATAGATTTGCATGCTCACTACATCCATTGTATGCAATTCTCTCTTGTGCATATTGTGATAAGGAAAGCCCTTTAAAATAAGACCAAGCCAGGAAATTTTAAAGTTCCGTCTTGTGGGGTTCTTCCTGAACCCCAGGGGGAGCTTCTCAGTAGGGTGAATCAGTTTCCCTGGGTGATAAAGCAATATGTTATACCATCTGACCAGGTAAAAGACATAATTCCCTAGCTGTTCCTTATTTCCCAGGGTGGGGAAAGGAGAAGACTCCAACATGGTAGAAAAGGAGGAGCTTCAACCTGAGTTAATGGAATGGGCTAAGGCAGGTTTCCCTAATACTGAAGATTCAGAGGAGATGCAGTGCACCTAAGCCAAAAATATTCACCAGGTTTTTGAGAAAAGGCAGTGTGGGTGGTTGCAGTGTTTGGACTAGAAAAGACTGTGCTGGATTTTCCAAGACATTCTTCAAGCAGATGAAACTGAACTCTTAACTAAACCTGATAAGGGGAAGTTTTCTTTGAAAGAGAGAGAAAATGAACTGTATCCTTCTTTAATAAAAATATCCCACTGCTTGTTTGATAGTTAATTTTGAAAGTTTTAAGACTGATCAGTAAGAGAAAATTTCCAGGAGTTTGGGAGATTATAAAGGGGAAAAACCTGGACTGGCTCACTTTACAGCCATGGATTGAACTAACATTTGTGGGGGGATTTTGGTGCAAGCAATTTTGGTTTTCTCTTTGCCTGGAAAAGCTGGCAAGTTTTACAACCAATGGATTTACAAATTGAAACTTTTGAGTGAACTATTAAAAGGGAGTGAATGGAAGTTTTCTCCTGAGGAGGCTTATTAAAATATTGATTAGGGATATCAGTAAAAATGTGACCTGTTTGTAGCTTTTGAGGACTGATCTTGACAAGCCTGGCTTAGATAGAAGAATTGACCTCCCCTCCCCTCCCCCAGCAATACCCATATTTTTTTATGCTGTTTGACCACAAGAGGCATTATCATGGAAGTAATACATGACTGTCCCTTTTTCTTAAACTGCTAGCTTTTGGATTACTTGGTTCCCAATACTTTCTTGCATAATGTAGCATCTACTGTTCAGTGATTCTCCACTATTACTGGTAGACGTAACCTCCTTGAGAACGTGGAAAGAAATTCATTGGTTTGGCTCATTTAATTAATTTACTTTTAAGTAGGTCAGTATTCAAATGCCACGATCAAGAGTTTATAAATGCCAGCCAAAGCATTTATTCTGTACCACTATCTGGCTAGTGAACAATAGCGAATGTACATGGACAGTAGCAAGTTCCACCAGATCTGTTGTAGATAGTAGCAATATTCAGCCACTAGGGGCACAAATTCTTTACGAAGGCGTTAACATTATTTACATGGCAAATACACTAGACAAATAACAAGAATACTGGCATAAACACACATCTGTATGCACATACATGTGTAAGTGCTGGAAATCCGTCTAAGCACTATTTTGCAACTATGTGCTTATCTTTGATAACACAATGTTTGTAGGTGGGCATTCTCATGGACAGATTTTGGGCAGAGCATGGGTGGGATGCACATTTAAATGTGTAACTTACAGGATATAAATTTAACATATCTCTGAAATCTAGGTGTGAAAATTTACACCAGCTTTATGGCAGGCATCAGTGCTTGCACCTAAGCGTACCTGGGAATGCTAGCATTCTATAAAGAAAAGTAGGCACCTGCTTTTCTTTATAGAATAATCTCCATATAGGACATTTTAAAAAGGACATCCAGTTCAGAATATGGACCTCCAAAGTCTGTACGTCTTAAAGGGACATCCATTTCTCATGTATTTTAGAACCGAATCTGCTGACACCCAGCCTGTTCTAAGTGCATGAGAAATGGATATCCAAGTGCTGGCTGCGTCCAGCACGAACATCCATTTCACAAACTTGAAATGTCCAGACTGTGAAGTCTGCAGTCATGTGCTAAATTGTAGGCACAACCACTTATGCCGTGTGGACTGGCATAAATGTTGGCACCTCAAAGCAGCAGTCAGGCATATAAACAAATGCCCCCCCCCCCCGGATGCATCCATGCCTCTTCCATGTTAACGCCTCCCTTTGCTGTTGTGCGTTAAAGAACCTAGGTTCTCCATATGCAGAATAGGGGTGAAACTGCTAATTAGTGTCAGTTAGTGCTTGTAAATTCCAATTATTGGTACTTACCTCCAATTAAGTGCCAATTAGGTAATTGAGTTAGGTGCCTAACTTTAAGGACCATTTATAGAATTTGGGGTATATGTATATAATTGTGCATATATATGACTGACATATGATCATGTAAGTCTTTTTTAATACTGGGCCTGCAGTTTTGATTTTCTCCCCTGTGCAATACAGTATACATGGCAATTTTATAAGTGGACTTGGGGAGAGCCTAGTCTATATTTTTATAGAATACAAGTGTGACCCAGCATTGGTGCCCCTTACATTTAGGCTTGTGCAGTTATACCAGCCATAGAGTTGGCATAACTGAGCATGGCTAAGTACGGCAAAGACCTGCAACTTATACTGGCCAATAGTCAAAGTAACTTATCCAGCTGGGAATGGCCACTGACGGGTTAACTCACCTGTTCAAATCTATCTGGTCATTTCCAGCGGCACTTAACTGATTAGTACTGCTGAAAATGACCAATTAGCGTCAAACTTAAAGCTGCCTATGTTGGGATGTTCCAGTTGTAGAGTCCAGTTACGTTATCTGGTTATGCCCCCATATTTAGACGGAAATGGCCAAGTTTAGTGGATAAATAAGACCATATAAACAGCTGTGCCTAACCTCAGGTACATTGTTATAGATTTGTTTTTAGATTGTTTTAATTGCAAGTACTGAAGTATATGTTTTTATGTAAAAAATGATTTTTGAATGACAAAACTGATTAGAATTGATGGCCATCAGGCCTACACAAGTTTAGCCACCCAACAACAAAATTCTGCCAATACAAAAGATACCTGGTTTCCAAGCAGGTCAACAGAACGATTGGCTGGGTAACATCATTAAGCTCTCCTCATCCTACCTTAGCTTTAGAAAACTAGTCAAAACAAACTTGTTTAACCGATTTGTAACCAAGAACTCTTAAAGCCTTATCTCCGTATTCTACTTACATGTACTCGATGTCCCTACATTGCGACTATTACTCTGACTTTCTCCCTTTCTCTGATTACCTCTAGAACAGGGGTCTCAAAGTCCCTCCTTGAGGGCCGCATTCCAGTGGGGTTTTCAGGATTTCCCCAATGAATATGCCTGAGATCTATGTGCATGCACTGCTTTCAATGCATATTCATTGGGGAAATCCTGAAAACCCCCACTGGATTGCGGCCCTCAAGGAGGGACTTTGAGATCCCTGCTCTATAACTTACTTACATGTATATGACGACTTTCATTGTAATTATTTCGCTGATTGTCCAGCTCTTCTTATTGTAAACCGCCTCGAACTACTATGGCTTTGGTGGTATATAAGAATCAAATTACTATTATTATTAGTAGTAGTAGTATGAGAGTATAAAGCACAGGTGTCAAAGTCGGTCCTCGAGGGCCGCAATCCAGTCGGGTTTTCAGGATTTCCCCAATGAATATGCATGAGATCTATTTGCATACAATGAAAGCAGTGCATGGAAATAGATCTCATGCATATTCATTGGGGAAATACTGAAAACCCGACTGGATTGCGGCCCTCGAGGAGGGACTTTGACACCCCTGGTATAAAGCCTTTTGTCGATAGGCTCAGGGTCATATTGAGAAATATCATGTCCAGCTGAAGGTATTTGGTGATCTGTCTGAAATGACTTGGAGGCCTCAGTAAAATAAAAACCTAGCATCACAATTACTGCTAATATTCATTTTTCATTCTCTGATAAATTTAGCAAGTTCATTTACCAATATTTGTGTACAGTTATAATTTATAGTTTCATAGTTTATTTAAGGGGTCCTTTTATCAAGCCGCAGTAGGGATTTAATCCGCGTAATACCACACGTTAAACCGCCTGCTGCATTATCCGCTAACGCCTGCATTGAGCAGGCGCTAGTTTTTTTTAGCCAGCCGCGGGGATTATTAGCGCGTGATAAAATGTCCGACGCGCTAACCCCGCTAGCGCAGCTTGGTAAAAGGACCCCTACGTTTTGATTAAACGCTTATCCGAAAGTACAAAGCGTTGTACAAAGTATTTAAAAATAGCTGGGAGACGAACATTTTTTAAAATTTATGGGTAACATCGGGCTGTAAATATCAAAATAAAGAAAATGGATACAAGAGCAAGAGCCCCTCTCTGTTATCATCATTACCCATCTGGTATTAAAAGTCAAAACTTTGATGATGGATCTGCAGTGCTAACATCTTACACAGATATTGATCACCTCTTATTAGCTGCAGAATAGAGAATGACCCGGGGGGAAAAATTTGTCCCCATCCCCGCAAACTCTGTCCCTATCTCTGCCCTGTCCCCACAAACACTGTTTCCACCCTAGCAGGATCCACAAGTCGTCTTCCCTTTCTACTAAGCCAGCTTCTCATTGTCTTTATGTAGCCCTGTGCAGTGACTCAAGTGTTTTGACTTTGTCCAAGTGCCATTTTCCGGCTGACTGTTCCTCACACTGGAAGCTTTCAGAATATGGCTTATTTTTTTAGTTGTTTTAGCTTTGGTCAATACAACACGTATAAATCAAAGACCCAAGCTGTATATACATTCCACAAGCTGTTTTTTAGTCTTAAACAATAGCCTCAGCCCCACCACTCCGCCGCTATGTTAATTTACCATTACGTGAGAGCTCATCATTGGCTGATTGTACTAATATTTTAATGAAATTTACTTGTTTTTAAAAAACTTTCTTAATTTTTAAATAAATATTTTACTATACTAATGTACTTAGCTTTTTTTACTGCTGAGCCAACGTCTGGGAGTCAAACCCGACATGCCATGTTTCGCACTAAAAAGTGCTTTATCAAGGGTCTCCCATGACCGCCCGTGTCATCCGACTATTCAAGTGTAAGAATGCAAGTCGGATGACACGGGCGGTCATGGGAGACCCTTGATAAAGCACTTTTTAGTGCGAAACATGGCATGTCGGGTTTGACTCCCGGACGTTAGCTCAGCAGTAAAAAAAGTTAAGTGCATTAGTATAGTAAAATATTTATTTAAAAATTAAGAAAGTTTTTTTTAAAACAAGTAAATTTCATTAAAATATTAGTACAATCAGCCAATGATGAGCTCTCACGTAATTCTTCCCTCAATGGTAAATTAACATAGCGGCGGAGTGGTGGGGCTGAGGCTATTGTTTAAGACTAAAAAACAGCTTGTGGAATGTATATACAGCTTGGGTCTTTGATTTATACGTGTTCCTCACACTGGGACATCAATGTCAGGCTAGCTAAGCTTACTGTTCAGCACTGGGCTTTGTTTGTTCAGCCTTGCCATTCTCTTCTCCCTGCCTGCTCATTATCCTAGATCAGGGGTAGGCAATTCCGGTCCTCGAGAGCCGGAGCCAGGTCAGGTTTTCAGGATATCCACAACAAATATGCATGAGATAGATTTGCATCTCAAGGAGGCAGTGCATGCAAATCCATCTCATACATATTCATTGTGGATATCCTGAAAACCTGAACTGGCTCCGGCTCTCGAGGACCGGAATTGCCTACCCCTGCC
Organism: Geotrypetes seraphini; assembly: GCF_902459505.1. Taxonomy (NCBI): domain Eukaryota; kingdom Metazoa; phylum Chordata; class Amphibia; order Gymnophiona; family Dermophiidae; genus Geotrypetes; species Geotrypetes seraphini. Next base: position 108,332,427 of record NC_047090.1, on the reverse strand, counting down.
CTAGATGAACAATAACATGTACTTAGCATAATGCAGACAAAGAATGTAATTCACCATCTCCATTATGGTCGCTACCCATACACCTTTGTTTAATTAAGCAAATGCAAGACGCCTGTTTAGAATTTAGGAGAAATTTATTTTGGAGTTTGAAATACATTCTTAATTTAGAGCTGGCCATCAGGCGTCTTGTTCTGGTTTGGATTAGGGTGATTGTCCAGTCTTTTTCCTTGGTTAAACTGCTTTACCAGCAAAAACAGGCTTTTATAAAATTGTCTTCCCTGGGCCCAATACTCAGCAAATATTGACCCCTCCCCCCCTAAATTTATGATCCTAAGGGCTCCTTTTACTAAGGTGTGCTAGCGTTTATAGCTCACGCAGGAAATTACCGCATGCTACGCTTCAAGAGCTAATGCCAGCTCAATGCTGGCGTTAAGGTCTAGCGCGCGGGGCAATGTAGCACGCGCTATTCCGTGCATTAAAGCCCTAACGCGGCTTAGTAAAATGAGCCTTAAGTTAACCTCTTACATTTGTTCCATATTTTCAGACAAATTTAGGAGTATAATTTTTTTTTTAGCTGCAAATTCATCTCAATTTAGGAGCAAAAAAGTTATCCGGTCAAAATTCAAAAGCGATTTAGCCAGATGCTTGTCGGGGCTAACTGCTAATTTGCTGAAATTCATGGGTAGCACCTAACTCAAAGTTGGCTATGTTGGAGGCATTCCAGATTTTAGGTTGTTGGCTAGGGCAGCAGTTCATGGGGGCTGGCAAAGAGTAAAAGAGTCATGGATTTTGATACACTGGCTGTCCGTGGCCCTTTTCTGCCGTCAGTTTCTATGTTTCTATGCCAGATTTTAAGAAAAAATGGGATTGGCATGTGGGATCTCTTCATAGAGGTAGGTAAGGGTGGGTCATTGGTGTGGGCAGACTAGAAGGGCCATGGCCCTTTTCTGCCGTCAGTTTCTATGTTTAAAATAAGCCCTGACAACTGTAGAGTTGGGGTGGTATTGGGGGTAATCATGATAGCTGAATTTAATTATCAACATCTCAACAAAGTTCCTAGAGGCCTGAAGGTTAATTGAGGAAGATGCAAGGCTGAAGATCTGCCAGGCATAGAATAGATATAGCAGAATTCCAGAGGCAGATACTACCTACATACCTACTGATAGTTATTTGCAATAGTTGAAAAAAAAAAAAAAAAAAACAAAGAAAAGGGCTGAATAAGTAAAAAAACAAATAAACACCCAAATTAGATAACCAGATCCTTTTGAAAATGCACTCCACAGTTGCTAAACCCAGTCTTCCAGTCATTAAGCTCATCCTTCATTTTCTGTCTTACCTCTTTCTCTCTGATATCCTTAATATCACTGATAAATGTCATAATTGTTTTATCATTTCATTGCAAGACTATTCCAGACTTCTTTCAGAAACTTTGTACGGCCTCAGCGGCTACACTCGAGTGTCATATTTCATGGAGGAGAGTGTGGTGCAGTGGTTGAAGCTACAGCCTCAGCACCCTGGGGTTGTGGGTTCAAACCCCACACTGCTCCTTGTGACCCTGGGCAAGTCACTTAATCCTCCATAGCCCCAGGTACGTTAGAAAGATTGTGAGCCCACCGGGACAGATAGGAAAATGCTTGAGTACCTGATTTGTAAAACCGCTTAGAAAACCTTGATAGGCGGTATATAAAATCCTAATAAACTTAAACTTAATACTCGAGCCTAAAAGTAGCCAGCCTCCTCATCGGCCTTTAAATAGTTTTTTAGTCTTTAAACATATATTTCAAATATATATATAACTTAGGGCTCCTTTTACTAAGGTGCGCTAGCGTTTTTAGCATGCGCTGCATTGCCGCGTGCGCTAACCCTGCGCTACACACCAAGAACTAACGCCAGCTCAATGCTGGTGTTAGCGTCTAGCGCACGTGACAATGCAGTGCGTGCTAAGTGAGCGCTAAAACCGCTAGCGCAGCTTAGTAAAAGGAGCCCTTAGAGTCAATAGAAAACTTATCTTATGTAGATACACTGAATGGGGCTCCGACGTGAATTCAGCGTTTCGCATTATAAGCTGTTTCAAGGAGTAATCCCCATTTAAGAAATGTATTACTCCTTGAAACAGCTTATAATGCGAAATGCTGAATTCACGTCAGAGCCCCATTCAGTGTATCCACATAAGATAAGATAAGTTTTCCATTGACTCTAAGTTATATATTTATTTGAAATATATATTTAAAGACTAAAAAACTATTTAAAGGCCGATGAGGAGGCTGGCTACTTTTAGGCTCGAGTATTACATGAAATATGACACACGAGTGTAGCCGCTGAGGCCGTGCAAAGTTTCTGAAAGAAGTCTGGAATGGTTTTGCAATGAAATGATAAAACAATTATGAAATTTCTGTAAGCAATCAGTGATACCAAGGATATCAAGGTATGGGCGAGTGTGGCATCAATTGAATTTATATATATTGATTACTGCCTCTACTCAGAGTAATTTAACATATTAAAGCCATTAATTTAGTAGTTACCTCTTTCTCTTGCATTCTATAATGACGAAGACCACTGACCTTTTTACTGGCCGTCCTTGACCAACTCCATTCTGTTTATATCTTTTTGAAAGTATGGTCTTCAGAAATATACACAATATTCTTGATGAGGTCTCACCAGAGTCTTATACAGGGGTATCATTACTTATTTTTTCCTACTGACCATTCATCTGATTATCACCCAAGCCTTTGCTACCTGTTTGGCCACCTTAAGATCACACAAACAAAACAGTGAAGGTGACCAAAATTGCTGGGATGCTTTAATTCCTCAGATAAATGACTCAACACAAACGTGTTTTGGCCCTAAGGCCTGCAGGAGGATTCTCTGTATAGTGTATATCTGAAATTTGGACAAAGCACATGGCCCCTGACTTTGGTACATCTGTCAGTATCAATCCTATTTAACAGTGCGTTCTCAGCTCTTGAACAGACCGTGTAAGCGAAAGGTCTGTTTAAGAGCCGAGAATGAATGCTGCATTGCTGAATATCAGCTGTGCTGAACAATTACAATTGCATTGGGTGTTTTTTTTTTTTTTTAATTGTCGTGTTTGTAAAATGCTTCTGTTGGACAGCTACATAAGCAAAACTTCTGACAGACACGTATATTAATTAACTGATTAATTATTTGGCTTAGCTAGGCCCTCTAGCATTGGCTGACCAGGTTCTAGTAAGATTAACATGGTCCATTTAACCCCCTGTACAAAACCATAGTGTGGTTTTCAGCGCCAGCCATGGCGATAACAGCTCTGACACTCATAGAATTCCTGTGAGTATCGGAGCTGTTACCACTGTGGCCGGCGCTAAAAAACGTGCTATGGTCTTGTAAAAGGGGAGGTTAGTCTGTCCTCGTGAGATTCACTCATATTGGGAAAATTCAAATGTAAATTCCCATATGTAGACCTACACTATGACCCTTCTTGCTTCACTTCCCAGTGTTTGCTGCTAGTTTTAACCTCCTCCTATTTATTCCTGCTGTCGGATTGACCATTCCCTGACTGAAAGGCAAAGCTTGTGACTTCCTCGGGTGTTCAGTATAAATTCTTACTTTAGCCAACAGTAGGTGTCACTGTTGCACAATAGCTAGGACTCCCCCCAACTCAGGAGTTGTGAACTGTGGCTACCTGAGGAGCTGGAGCCTGGGTCTTCCATGTGGCGATGTGCAACACTGGCGCTTTGGTTCCAAACTAACCCATCTTTTATCTATTTATAATGTAACTTGTTAGCTTCTGCCTCTCTCCAGAAAAATCATGTTCCTGTATATTTAACTCCAAAAGATAATCCAATATCCCCCCAAATTTTTAATTTAGTTAGTTATATTTTTTTATATACAGTACCATAATCAGTTCAAAAATTACTTTGCACTATAAAGCATTAATACACATTGTAACTAGCAAGATTGCTGAAAATGTCAATTTGGTAGTTTTTATACTTCATTATTTTCTTTTTTTAATATTGTTCATGAATCTCTTTGGTTTTACACTCAAATTGTTAATTGTTAGGGCTAACAATGAGTAATTTCTTTATTTCCTTGGCCATTCCCTCCTGCTGCATTGGACTTCTAGCTTAATCACAGAAATCCTCTATTGGGCCACAATGCACTGTGGGGGAAAATTCTGTATAGGATGCTAGTATCAGCAGCTGCCTAAGAAGTGGCTGAGAATTGCAGATTGGTGCCCTAATGGACAGACACCTAACCCTGCCAGTTAGGGAATTGTGCCTGGTCCTTTGCCATCAGCTGATCACAGCAAGTAAATTGCCCTGCCATGATCAGCTGAGTGGCCATAGCAGGGAACCCTCAGACCACCCCCCCTTGAAGTCAGCCAGCAGGAGGGATGCCCACTCTCTCCCACCGCCACTTATGACACCCCCCACGAATGTCCATGGCAGAAGGGATGCCCACTCCCTCCTGCCGCCACCCCCAACCCACCACCACCACCCCCTCCGCAAATGTCCTCAGAAGGAGGAATGCCCACTCCCTCCTGCCGCCACCCCTAAACCCCCTGACAAATTCCCCATCAGGAGAGAGCCCACTGGAATGCAATGAAGTGACCTAATACTCCGATTGACCAGTTGCCTAAGGCCAATTGGAGTGGTAGGCCACTCCCACTGCATCCCAGGATGCACTGGGTAGGAGGCCTAAGACTCCAGTTGGACCAGGTGTCTAAGGCCCCTCCTATTGGAGAGGTCTTAGGCATATGGGCCAATCAGAGCCTTAGACCACTCCCCAGTGCATCCCAGAATGCACCCGGAGGGTGTATGCATCCCACCAGCTGGACTTTCACCTTAAAAGGTACAGGAGGGTGTGGGGGTACTGTGGATGACAGGGGTGGATCTACCAATTAGGGGGTGCTGGGGGATCTAACGGTGGGGAAGGGCTCTGAAGGGGGTGTCTCCAGTTGGGGGAAGTTCAAGGGAGGTAGCAGCAGGAGGGAATGGGCATCTTTCCTGCCACTGACATTCAAGGGGGTTCAGGTGTGGCAGTGGGAGGGAGTGGGCATCCCTCCTGCCGCAGACATTCACGGGGTGGGGGTGTTGGGGGTGTTGGTAGGAGTGAGTGAGCATCTTGCATTTTGCTGGCCTACATTTAAGTCGTCTATTTCGGCCCTAGGGAGACTCTTAGGGCTACTTATGCTCACCCAAGGCCACATCCAGGTAAAACCACATCCAGCCTTGGGTGAGCTTAAGTGTCCTAACACATCTCTCTGCACCTACGACAGACACCTACAGAGAAGACAACCCGTCTCAGTTTTTGGTTTTTTGTTGTTTTTTTTTAGAAAACATGTGTCCCAATTGGCTGGTTAGACAGAGGTAGGATGCCTACTGTTGCCTACAATCGGGATGCCATTTATAGAATTTGCCCCTGTGTCTTCATCTGCAACTACCTGGGTTTTTTCACACTATTTTATATCCCCCCTCCCAACGTATATAATTCAGCCATTGAAGCAAAGGTGCTCAGATTATGGGCAGACAGCAGGGCTCCATCGGCATCTGCTTTCACGGATCTGACCACTAGGTGTCACTTTTGTACAATCGTTTGGACTTTTTGTTTATCAGTGAGCTGGAAAAAAAGAGGCGGCAAAACAGAGCAACATAATATAAGGGCAGAGAAAAGACCATGAACTAATCCAGGGACAATGCTCAATGCAACTGTGTGCTTAGCCATGGAGATACTGTGAATTGAACACGGGCTGAAAGCATCCACTAATACAGAGCAGAATTGTGCACGGATGTTAGCTTGTGCAGGAAGACACAGTGCAGGTTGTATTAAAATATATGCTAACAAGCTAATTCATGTATTCCATGTAATACCATGAGCACACCGCTCATTTTTGATGCAAGCACTGCAAAATAATTTTTTTTGCTAGGTTCAAGACTGCATGGAAGGTTTTGTGGAGAGGATTTCTTGTCAATCTTTCACATTTAAGTGCTGGTTTTGCCTTGTTTTGCAAGCAGAAGGAATCCCATGCAAGTTTTAAAAGCATGATAAACAGCGTATGCATGTTTAAATAAAACTGGAAGTGTCGGCGAACATCGGTTCCTGTTCTTCTGCACCTACATATGAGCCTTTCAAAAATTTCAAGAGCAGGCAATTTCTGAAAGGCTCATATCTAGGCACTGATTAAAAGGCGCCAATGCGTGCTGATACTTTTGTTTTTTGATCAGACATACACACAAGAAACTGCACTTAACTGTGAAGCCTTGAACACATACTCTTCCCCCATTTGCCATAGGCTGTTTATGCATAAGAATTGACTATAAGTACAATCATCCTCAGTATTAGGCTCGCAATAGAATCCATGTGTTTGGACATCTGTGTATGGCTGTACCACGAGCCTTCCTGCATTGCTCTCCCAGTCGGCCCAATTATTCCCTTCCAGACGTCAAAGATATATCCCAGTTGCTGGCCATAGAGCATGACCGCCTGTAAGATATAATTCCTTATCAAGGACAGTTTTACCACCTTGCTTGTTGTTGTTGTAGCAAATCTAAATATGCATTAGAGTGAGAGCCCACTAGGGACAGAGAAAGTGCCTATATGGAATACATTAACTGCTTTGGTTGTACCACCAAAAGGAGGTATATCAAATCTATGAGCCTTTACCCCTTTATATAATGACTTCTACTGTGTACAATATGGATAAAGAACAAGACTACACGACGGCCTACTAGCCACTCGAGCCGCAAGACTGGACAACCAAATCTCCAACCTTCTGATGACCACCCCAGACTATAGGACATTCAGAAAGGAAATAAAGACCACACTTTTCAAGAAATTCCTGAAACAGCAATAACATCACGACCTCTTAGTAACACCAAAACTGACGATCAATCTAACCATTACTCACTAATAATAACAAAAGAACCTCCACTTTGACCACTCTACTACAAACCACCTCACCCTCAACAACCCGCTAAATGTCTATAAGATCTACAACCTACCTCACTAGCTAATCATTGTAACTCTGTTTTTAATTTAACCTTTTGTAATCCGCCTTGAACCGCAAGGTAATGGCGGAATAGAAATCCCTAATGTAATGTAATGTAATATATAAGGCTCCTTTTACGAAGCCGCGTTAGTGGTTTAACATGCATAATAGCGCACGCTAATTTGCCAGCCGTGCTAGCCACTATCACCTCCTCTTGAGCAGGTAGTTTTTCAGCTAGCGCGGGGGTTATCGCACACTAAAAATGTGCGTGCGATAAAGCCGCTACCGCGGCTTCGTAAAAGGAGCCCATAGTTTAAAACACTGAGGCCAGGATTTTCGAAAACCCGCGTTAAAATGCGACGGTCTGCTTACGCAGCCGTTTTGATACCGAATCTAAAAACCCAAGACATTCTTAAAAAATCGCGCATGCAAATAAGATTGGCAGACCGCAGCGAAGATTTCCCACATGTGCACATGCGCAGAAAAATGCCGTAAAAAACAAAAAAAACCACTCTCCTGCTGCACTAGGATACATTCGCCAGCAGCAAAATGTACAGAACTTTAGGAAACTGCTGAAAAGACACCTGTTCTGTGAAATGAAATATAGGGTCTGAGTTTGGTTGAGGGTGAAGGAGTGATAACTCCTGAGTGCTGGTCACGGAGGTGTTCGATGGTCTGGTTTGTTTTATTTGGTTTATTGATGTCTATTATTGAGGCATCTTGTATGATAGATTCCGTACAAACGTAAGGAAGTTCTTCTTCACCCAGAGAGTGGTAGAAAACTGGAACGCTCTTCTGGAGTCTGTTATAGGGGAAAACACCCTCCAGGGTTTCAAGACAAAGTTGGACAAGTTCCTGCTAAACTGGTGAGAATGGACTCATTTGGAGCACTGGTCTTGACCTTGGGGGACTGCTGGGCAGGATGGACCATTGGTCTGACCCAGCAGCGGCAATTCTTATGTTCTTATGGAATTTTATATTTTGATGTATGTTTGGGTTTGGCCAGTTTTGGCCTTAAATGAATTTCATCGTTGCTGCGATGTGTATGTTATATATAATTTGATTTGATATGTAAGTATGTCATTTGTTATAGTGGAGTATGTCATTTGTTATAGTGGAGGAAGAAGACTGGCCCTACTCCAAGGACGTGGACCTACGCCCCCCAAGGAACTCCCGAATAAAGAAGATGGGGATCATCGTAGGCGACTCCATTATACGACATGTGGACAGCCACACCGCAGGAGGAAGAGAGGACAGAGTCGTCACCTGTCTGCCTGGAGCAAGAGTGAAGGATGTGACCAACAGGATCTCCAGGATCATAGATGGCGCAGAGGGAGAGGACACCGCTGTGCTTATCCACGTGGGAACAAATGATGTGAGCGGGCGGAAGTATGACAGGGAAGAGCTGAAGGGCCAGCTCCGCTCACTCGGAAGACAACTGAAGATCAGGGAGGTGAGGGTGGCCTTCTCTGAGATCCTCCCAGTACCAAGAGCGGATGGAAAGAGACAAGGGGAATTGCAAGTAGTCAACGCCTGGATGAGACGATGGTGCGAAGAAGAAGGCTTCGACTTCGTGCGCAACTGGACGGCATTCTGGGGAAAAAGCAAGTACTACAGAAGGGACGGACTACACCTCAACAAAGAAGGAGCACGAGTTTTGGCAGGCAACATGAAGAAGGCAATCGAGAAGGCTTTAAACTGAAAGATAGGGGAAAGCCGACAGTCGACCACCGGTCGATGGCACGGATAGCAGGATGCCCCGACGAAGAAGCCAAGGACTACTACTCCTACACAAGAGAAGACGACCCCACAGCCAATAAGGGAGAAAAAGCAGGAAGGGACAACTCAGACACAGGAGAGGACGACCACACAGCAAACAAGGGTGATAACACAGGAGCAGTAAAGGATACCGTATTTGAAACTATAGGGACGGCCAAGAGTAGAAGGTCCAAAAAGGTAACACAAAGGGAATTTAGATGTATGTATACGAATGCTAGAAGTCTAGGTAACAAAATGGGGGAACTAGAGACAATAGCAAGACATGACATATTGGATATCATTGGCATAACAGAAACATGGTGGAATGAAGAAAACAAATGGGACACAGTACTACAGGGATACAAACTGTATAGAAGAGATCGAGTAGGGCAGAAAGGTGGAGGTATTGCTCTATATGTTAAGGAGGGAATAGATTCTGTTGAAATGGTTACAACAGAAATGAAAGAGAAGCTTGAGTCACTCTGGATCAAAATTCCTGGTCAATATGGTGCAGATACGAAAATTGGCCTTTACTATCGCCCCCCAGGACAGGCGGAGGAAACTGACTCAGAAATGATGGAGGAAATCAAACAAGAATGCAAGACGGGCAATGTAATTATATTGGGAGACTTCAATTTCCCAGGGATAGACTGGAAACTAGCAACCTCCAACTGCGGCAAGGAGGCCAAGTTCCTGGAGGTGCTAGGGGATTGCTTCCTGGAACAAATGGTAAAAGAGCCGACAAGAGGCAACGCCACCTTGGACTTGGTCCTAAATGGCCTAACGGGACCGATAACAGAAGTGGAAGTCGTGGTTCCACTGGGAAAGAGTGATCACAATGTAATCAACTTTAAACTTGACATCGGGAAAGGGAAACATGCCAAAACCTTAACCACCACCTTAAACTTTAAAAAGGGTAAATACGATTGCATGAGGGCCATGGTAGAAAAACGACTAGAGAAGATGGTGGACAAACTTGAAACGGTAGATCAGGCATGGTCCCTACTGAAAAATACTATCACAGAAGCACAAGATCTCTACATTCCGAGGATTTCCAAAGATCGGAGAACAAAGAGCAAAAGAGAACCGGCATGGCTTACCATACAGGTGAAGGAAGCCATAAAAGAAAAGAAGGACTCTTTCAAAAAATGGAAATGCATAAAGACAACCGATGCCTGGAACAAACATAAAGATGATCAGAAGAAATGTCACAAGGCGGTGAGGGATGCCAAACAGGATTATGAGGAAAAAATAGCCCAGGAGGCCAAAAACTTCAAGCCCTTCTTTAGATACGTGAAAGGGAAAAAACCTGCAAAAGAGGCAGTGGGACCCCTGGACGACCAAGGAAGAAAAGGGTACATCAAGGAAGATAAACAAATCGCAGACAAACTAAATTCCTTCTTTGCGTCTGTCTTTACGAAGGAAGACACCTCAACAATACCTGAAGCGGAGAAAGTGTTTCCAGGAGAAATAGAGGACAGCCTCACCACAGTTGAAGTGGACTTAGACCAGATATACTATCAGATCGACAAACTTAAAAGTGACAAATCCCCTGGACCGGATGGAATTCACCCGAGAGTCTTAAAGGAATTGAAGGTTGAAATCGGAGAGTTATTGCACAAACTTGCAAACCTGACAATCAGAACTGGACAGATACCGGACGACTGGAGGATAGCGAACGTCACGCCAATTTTCAAAAAAGGATCGAGAGGGGAACCGGGCAACTATAGGCCTGTGAGTCTTACGTCGGTTCCCGGCAAGATGGTTGAAGCACTGATCAAGGATAGCATAGTCCGGCACTTGGACGCACACGACTTGATGAAACCCAGTCAACATGGATTCAGGAAAGGGAAATCATGTTTGACGAATTTACTCCAATTTTTTGAGACCGTAAACGAGCAAATTGATAGTGGGAAGCCTGTGGACATAATATACTTGGACTTCCAGAAAGCGTTCGACAAAGTTCCACACGAAAGACTTCTCAGGAAACTACAAAGCCATGGCATAGAGGGAGATATACAAAGATGGATAGGCAAATGGCTGGAAAACCGAAAGCAGAGAGTGGGCATAAATGGGAAGTTCTCCGACTGGGAGAAAGTGACTAGTGGTGTACCCCAGGGCTCGGTACTTGGGCCGATCCTTTTTAATATTTATATCAATGACCTGGAGGAAGGAATATCCAGTGAGATCATCAAGTTTGCAGACGATACAAAACTATGCCGGGCAATCAGATCGCAGGAGGATAGAGAGAAACTCCAGAGCGACTTGTGTCGGTTAGAAACATGGGCGGAGAAATGGCAGATGAAGTTCAATGTGGAGAAATGCAAGGTAATGCATTTAGGCAATAAAAATAAGGAATACGAGTATACAATGTCAGGTGCAACTCTGGGGAAGAGTGAACAAGAAAGGGACCTGGGTGTACTGATAGATAGGACCCTGAAGCCGTCGGCACAATGCGCGGCAGCGGCAAAGAAGGCAAATAGAATGTTGGGCATGATAAAGAAAGGAATCTCGAGTAGATCGGAGAAAGTTATAATGCCGCTTTATAGGGCAATGGTCAGACCACACTTGGAATACTGCGTCCAACATTGGTCTCCCTACCTAAAGAAGGATATAAAACTACTGGAGAGGGTGCAGAGACGAGCAACAAAACTGGTGAAGGGTATGGAGAGACTGGAATATGAGGATAGACTTATAACACTAGGATTGTTCTCCCTTGAGAAAAGGAGAATGCGTGGGGATATGATCGAGACCTTCAAAATACTGAAAGGAATCGACAAAATAGAGCAGAGAAGATTATTTACACTGTCCAATTTGACACGGACTAGAGGACATGGAATGAAGCTAAGGGGGGACAGGTTCAGGACTAATGTCAGGAAGTTCTGCTTCACTCAGAGAGTGGTTGACACCTGGAATGCCCTCCCAGAGGAGATTATTGCGGAATCGACCGTCCTAGGCTTCAAGAGCAAACTAGATGCATATCTCCTTAAGAGAGGCATATAAAGATATGGTGGACTATAAATTACGCCAGGTGTACACCTGGCGGGGCCTCCGCGTGTGCGGATCGCCGGACTTGATGGACCGAAGGTCTGATCCGGAGATGGCAGTTCTTATGTTCTTATGTTCTTATGTCTCTGAAGTGTTTTGTGCGATAAATGTAAATCTTTTATTTTGTATGTTAATGTGTAACTCATCCTGGATAAGGGCGGGTGAGAAATAAACAAACAAAGAAACTATTGGACGAAAGGAAGGGAGAGGAGGGGGAAAGCAATGTCGACTTTATTCATTCGCACATAAAACATGCCTTTCTCTCCAAAAAAAAACGACTATAAGTCAAGTAAATTTGTTTTTAATGTAAAATTTAATCAAGACCCACAGCCAGAAACATACAAGACAAGGGTATCATACATGCACTAAAAAAAAAAAAGTTGGCTTTTAACAAGCGCTTATGAAACATGCCTGTCTCTCCCAAAAAAGAAGCATGATTTTAGTACCCTCCACTAAAAATATATAGGCTACACCTTTTTTTTTTTCATTAGCCACAGTCAAAACACAAGTGCTGGCACTGTAACGGCACCCCCGGACCAGTCGCTACTTTTTGTCGCCAAAAGCCGATGCCACTCTTTTCAAATGCCTGGTCTGACCCAGTAAGGCTATTCTTATGTTCTATTCTTAAGAATCCACCAGGGGGCTCATTTCAATGTTGAAGAGCCCATTTGCATGCCATTGTCGGAGACATCTATAAACCTCGCTAAAGACAGACATAATCAATTTTGATAATCCACCGCTAAAATGCGTGCAGGCTAAACCGCCGGAAAACAGTTTAGCGACGGCATTAATGTTTTGAGAATCTTGCCCCGAAATATCCTGGAATAAATATACTTGGCAGGGAGGTAGATATCTCATCTTTCCAGTTCCAGGTGCTAAGTGGTCCAGTTACTGTATGCTGTCTCTTTTGTGGGAGAGTTGTCTAGTGTTTAGGACAGTAGCCTAGGAGCAGGAAGGTAGGGTTCAAATCCCGTGGCTGTGGAAAAGTCACTACACAGTTCTCAGGTACAGCATAGACTATAAACTCTTCAGGGGAGTTGAAATGCTTTGTGTTACCATTGAAAAAGAGTTAAATTTAAATTTTATGGGAACCTATTAGGGCAACTGTGTATCTGAATGGATGGCATAGAAATGTGTTTTCCTTTATTTTTACCTTTCTTTTTCCTTATGGACTACTCATATGTCATTCCTCAATTTCTTTCTTAATTCTCTGCCATAGACAGAGTCCGAGATATAGTCAATGAAGTGTGAGATTAAAGAAAACCCAAGAGAAGGTATAAGGTCATTAGCATCCCTTCACCTCTTTAATTTAAAAAATAATCTATGCTTAGTTCTATAGCTTGGTTAATTGCTCTGGGACAGTCAAGAGCTTAATGAAACCAGCCAATTCTCCACTTCCACCTCCCCTTCAAAAAGCATGCATTAGCTCAGAAGCTTTTGGTCAAAAGTTTCTGAGGTGGTTTCCCATAGTTTTGTAGTTACTGGACTTGGTTACTGATGTGTTTTCCTTCTGCTTGTCTGTCCTGTGGATGTGATTGGAAAATGTGGTTTGGATTATGCCAGGACTACAAAGGAATAGGAGCTAACTGTGCAGCCTTTAGACAACAAACTGCCTGCAAACTCCTTGCTCAATGCAGCTTTCCTGTTTAGCTTGATTAGTGCTTAAAGAAAATATACCCACAGCAATTTACATCTGCTTTATCTGTGAGTAGCTTTCCAAGTTTATTTAAAAATGTGTTAAACCAAAACAAAAAAAAGAAAATCATGTAATTTTGAAAATCCAAAGCTATGTGTATGACCTTTTTCCCTTAAGCCAATGTTTCTCAACCCTGTCTTGGGGGGATCCCCAGCCAATTGAGTTTTCAAGATATCCCTAATGAATATGCATAAGAAAGATTTACATATAATGCAAGAAATAGGCGTGAAAATGTCTCATGCACATTCATCTTGATAACCCAACTGTCTGGAAGTCCCCCAGGACTGGGCTGAGAACTTTTGCTGTAGAGAATTACCCCCATAGTGCACACTATTGTTGGCAAGTACCAAAAAAAGAGACAAAAGAAATGTCAAATCCTACCCAACAGTTACGTTTATTCAAAGCAACACAAATAAACCATAAAAAGTCCTTGATTTAAAGCAATCAAATGACGTCCCAGAAGTGGTATTGTGTTGTTTCCGAGGCCAGCTCCCTTCTTCTCCCCTAAATGTTTTTCTTTTGGGTTTTTTTTTTTTTTCTTATTTTATTTTAAAACAAATGTAGTTTATCCTTGTACTCCTTATGTATCTTTTTTTAAAATCATCTATGGATATGTTTGTATGTTCAATGTTTAAATGGTTTTATTTATTTCCCCAAATTTATTTTTGTTATACGCATTGAAAATATTTGATATTGCGTTTAAATCAAAATCTCAATAAACTTGAAACTTGAAACTTTCCACTATTGCTGGTGTAAAGAATGACATTGGGACGCGTTTACTGCGGTAGACCATGGTCACTGCAGGAATGGAGACATTTGCAACTGGTTTACCGCAGGAATGGGGACAAGACCTTTTACCACCCTGTGGGAGCGGTGAAAAGTCTTGCTCCTGTAGTTAAAAAATTGTGCCTGTGTCAGAATCGGCATCTGCTCCCCAATTCCTCTTGGGCCTATTTTACCTTCAGGAGCCAGCCATGCCACGATGAAGACAGAAGGAACCCAAAACCAAAGCTTGAGACCAATGTGATTTGAATAATAAAATTACCAGACAACAAAAGGTAGAAAAAAATAAATTTATTTTATATTTTGTGATTAGAATATTTCAGATTTGAAATATTCTAGAGTTGGTATTATGCTAGATTTGAAACATGCTAGAGCTGGAAATATGCAGATTTGCTATGCTAGAGCTGCATAAAATATGTAGATTTGAAATATGCTAGAGCTGGTATTAGACATAACAACTGGGAACCGCAGAGCCCAGGCTGTGCTTCTTTGGCTTCCAGCTCGCTTAAGGCTCTTTCTCTCTCTCTCTCTCTCTGACTAGGGGGCAGTTGCTCTAGTTGCTCTCCCCTAACACTATTCCTGCCATGTGTGACTGAAGTATTCTGTTAGCTTGATTTTTCTATGTAGCATTCTGTAGACCCGTATTTTCTCGCATATAACGCGCGCATTATACGTGGTTTTACGTACCGCGCATACCCTCGCACGTTATACGCGTGAGCGCATTGTACAAAATTTTTTTTTACATAGTTCCCCCCCTGACGTCCGATTCACCCCCCGCAGGACCGCTCGCACCGCACCCCGAAGGACCGCTCGCACGCACCCCCACCCGCACCCCCACAGCCTCCCGACCCCCCCCCCCATCATGTAGAAGCTCCTACCGGTGTCCTGCTGCTTCCTCTTGGCGGTCCCGACACCCGACACGATCGGGGCAAGAGGGAGCTCAAGCCCTCTTGCCCCAGCCAACCGTGGCACACCCAACACGATCGGGGCAAGAGGGAGCTCAAGCCCTCTTGCCCCAGCCAACCGCGGCACCCCTGACACGATCGGGGCAAGAGGGAGCTCAAGCCCTCTTGACCCCCCGACTCCCCGACACGATCGGGGCAAAAGGGAGCCCAAGCCCTCTTGCCCCGCCGACTCCCCAACTCACCGACAATATCGGGCCAGGAGGGAGCCCAAGTCCTCCTGGCCCTGGCGAACCTCCCCTAGTTGTTCGGGCCAGGAGGGAACCCAAACCCTCCTGGCCACGGCGACCCCCTACCCCCACACCGCACTACATTACGGGCAGGAGGGATCCCAGGCCCTCATGCCCTCGACGCAAACCCCCCTCCCTCCAACGACCGCCCCCTCAAGAACCTCCGACGGCCCCCCCAGCCGACCCGCGACCCCCCCTGGCCGACCCCCATGACACCCCCACCCCCCTTCCCCGTACCTTTGTATAGTTGGCCGGACAGACGGGAGTCAAACTCGCCTGTCCGGCAGGCAGCCAACGACGGAATGAGGCCGGATTGGCCCATCCGTCCCAAAGCTCCGCCTACTGGTGGGGCCTAAGGCGCCTGGGCCAATCAGAATAGGCCCGGGAGCCTTAGGTCCCACCTGTGGGCAGGGCCTGAGGCACATGGGCCTAACCCGACCATGTGCCCAAGGCCCCGTCCCCAGGAGGGACCTAAGGCTCCCGGGCCTATTCTGATTGGCCCAGGCGCCTTAGGCCCCACCAGTAGGCGGAGCTTTGGGACAGATGGGCCAATCCGACCTCATTCCGTCATTGGCTGCCTGCCGGACAGGCAGGTTTGGCTCCCGTCTGTCCGGCCAACTACACAAAGGTACGGGGAAGGGGGGTGGGGGTGTCGTGGGGATCGGCCAGGGGGGTCGCGGGTCAGCTGGGGGGACGGTCGGAGGTTCTTGGGGGGGCGGTCGTTGGGAAGAGGGTTTGCGTTGAGGGCAGGAGGGCCTGGGATCCCTCCTGCCCGTAATGTAGTGCGGGGTGGGGGTAGGGGGTCGCGTGGCCAGGAGGGTTTGGGCTCCCTCCTGGCCCGAACAACTAGCGGGGGGGGTGGGGTCGCCAGGGCCAGGAGGACTTGGGCTCCCTCCTGGCCCGATATTGTCGGGGAGTTGGGGAGTCGGCGGGGCAAGAGGGCTTGGGCTCCCTTTTGCCCCAATCGTGTCGGGGAGTCGGGGGGGGGGGCAAGAGGGCTTGAGCTCCCTCTTGCCCCGATCGTGTCGGGGGGGTGCCGCGGTTGGCTGGGGCAAGAGGGCTTGAGCTCCCTCTTGCCCCGATCGTGTCGGGTGTGCCGCGGTTGGCTGGGGCAAGAGGGCTTGAGCTCCCTCTTACCCCGATCGTGTCGGGAGTGCCGCGGTTGGCTGGGGCAAGAGGGCTTGAGCTCCCTCTTGCCCCGATCGTGTCAGGGAGTCGGGACCGCCAAGAGGAAGCAGCAGGACACCGGTAGGAGCTTCTACATGATGGGAGGGGGGGTCGGGAGCCTGTGGGGGTGCGAGCGGTCCTTCAGGATGGGGGTGCGGGTGCGGGTGGGAGTGCGTGCGAACGGTCCTTCGCGGTGGAGGTGCGAGCGGTCCTACGGGGGGGGGGTGAATCGGACGTCTGGGGGGCATCAGGCTTTCAGGGTGGGGACAGAACTTCAAGGGGGAGAGGAGAGTCGGGGAGGGCGAAAGGAGAGTCGGGGTGGCCAGAGGAGAGTCGGGGCGGGCGAAAGGAGAGTCGGGCGGCGACGGGAGAGTCGGGCAGCATGCGCGGTATATGGGTGTGCGCGGTATATAAAAATTTCTGTACATAGATTTGTGTTTTTCGCGCGCTATACCCGTGTGCGCGTTTTACACGGGTGCGCGTTATCTACGTGAAAATACAGTAATTTGGTTTGTTCAGTTTTCACAATAGTGGAGGGGATATTTGTGAAAGGAGGGGTTTTGTTGATCCTTGCTCTGTATTATTTGTGTTTATAAAATGACAATTGTACAGAATATTGTCTCTTTTTATACTTTAATAAAATAAGTTCAGTATAAAATCATAACTATTTGAGGCTTGTGCGGATGGGATCTGACAGTTTGCAGGGTGGGGGTGGGGACCGAGCTTGCGGGGCGGGGACTGAGCTCACGGGGACGGGGCGGGAAAGGTGATACATTTTTCCCCGTGTCATTCTCTATGTTGGTGAATAATATTTTGTTGCAATTGACAGCACATCCCTACTTATTTTATGTATCTTTATAAAATCACCTCACAAAACCTGCAATACATATATCAGAGAAAATGTACACCTGCTTGGCAACTAGTGTAAATCTATGTGTATCACATATATGCATACATGTATTTTTATAAAATAGGCACTTATACCTGACTGTGCTCAGGCTGCACTCAAACTCCATCCTAGAACCTTCCTCAGATCTCATACACATAGGCACAATTATTCTACACTCCACCTCTTATCTGTACCCTTCTCCTCCACTGCCAACTCCAGACTCCATCCCTTCTGTCTTGCCACGCCGTATGCCTGGAACAGGCTGCCTGAATCAATATGTCATGCTCCGTCTCTAGCAGTATTCGAATCCAAGCTAAAAGCCCACTTTTTAAAAACTGCTTTGAACTCTTAACTCCCACTCACGGCTGTCAGATACCTATACCCATTGTATCATTTCCTCTACCGAGATCTCCCCAACCTTGACATGTCCTGCCTGTCTGTCCAAATTAGAGTGCCAGCTCCTCTAAGCAGGGACCGTTTATTGTATGTTAAATGTACAGCGCTGCATACGCCTTTCAGCGCTATAGAAATGATAAATAGTAGTAGAAAATGAATGCAAGTTGAGATAATTTTATAAAAGTCCTTTCCTACAGGTAAAGCAGGGTTTATCCACAGTTTATAAAATCATTCCCAATATATAATTTTATCCACAATGAGTGTGGGCAGTATTCAAAGAGATCACCTCTATGGGTAAAACTGTGTTTTTTGCCAGCATAAAGCGACTTCAGATGTTGCGTTCCCTAAGTTAGGTAATCACCAGCTCGGGGGTGTAATTGAGGCCACATTTACAGAGCAGAGCGTGGTGTAGTGGTTAGAGCTACAGCCTCAGCACCCTGAGGTTGTGGGTTCAAGCCCCATGTTGCTTCTTGTGACCCTGGTCAAATCACTTAATCCTCTACTGCTCCTTTTACTAATTTGCGATAGCGGTTTTAGCACGCGCTAAATTGCCCCGCGTGCTGGATACTAATGCCAGCATTGAGCTGGTGTTAGTTCTAGCCGCGTAGCGCGGGTTTAGCACGTGCTATAATTCTACGTGTGCTAAAAACGCTATCGCAGCTTAGTAAAAGGAGCCCGAAAATGTGGTATACAAGCCCCAGTCCTTTAATTTCAGTTATCCCAGCAGTGCAGGATGTTGTAGGAGCCATATCCGGAAATCTGCCCTATGTAAAAAATCAGATTTAAGAATCAACTTGTCTTAAAATGACATTGCTTTGTTTTAAATAGACATATCATTTGTTCTTGTGTTGCAAAAACAAACATTTCTTTGGCAAATATTTTTTTGTGGGGAGGAATACCTTTGATTAATATTTAATTGCTCTGGTCCATTCATGTACAACACATTATAAAAATAATATTGAAACAAGATATTTTATATAAAAGGGAGAAACCAATTTATAGAGAGAGATATAGATATATATTGCCTGTCAGTATTTTACTTCTGAATATTTTTGCTCTTAGTTCATTTGAAACCAAGACCTGCATCTACTGCTGCCAGGCACATCCATCCATAACTACTTAGTGCAGTGTTAGGGTTACCAGACGTCCATTCTATTGAGGACATATCCGGGGGTCCGGACGGCTTTTCAAAACCCGGCACTTTGTCTGGGTTTTGAAAAGCCGCCTCAAATCGCATCGGGCAGGGAGGAAGTCTGCTCATGCGTGGATGCCATGCAATGACATCGCGTGCGCATGACATCATCACGTGGCATCCATGCATGCGCAGACTTCCTCCCTGCCCAACAAGAGTGGGCAGCAGGGGCGGGACTGGGGGGCGGAATTAGGGCATTACAGGGCGGAACTGGGCAGGCCTGGGGGCAGGTCTAGGGGGTCCAGATTTTCCGATTAGAAAATCTGGCAACCCTATGTAGTGTATCGCAAACTGTGTACAGTGGCAGATTCCAGGTGTGCCGCGAGATGCCGGCAAGGAGGAGAGGTGCAGGCGCCGGCTGACTTCTTTCAGGATGTGCCTCTCGTAGCGAGAGTCACGTTCTGAAGGCAGTCAGCTGGCGCAGATGACTCTCCTCCAAGCTGACATCTCTCCTCCTTTCCCCGCCCCTCCCCTCCTCCAGGATCCCCCACTGGCGAAGTGACAGGTTCAAGGTCATGGTCACGGTCGGATGGCCTCCGTGCATGCGTGGACGTTAATGTGATTACATCACGCATGCATGTGATGTCATTGCATAGACGACCGCGCACTTCTGGAAGCCTTCCGGCCACATCACCAGGTTTAGTGTGCAATGGCGCTAAAAGGTTTGCAGAACACTGACTTAGTGAATCCTGGGCAGAAGTCATGAATCAGGCCTTCTTCAAGAGCTCTTCAGTGTCCTGAAGCCATCCACCAGGTGTCACTCTTAAGCAATAAACAGGACTCCCTCACTCTGTGCCCTTCCCCATTTCTTCCTCCAGGGCTATGAGTGCTGCCTTCACAGTATCCCCAGCCCAGACTGACCTATGCAGCAGAAAACCTGACTTAGGGATCAAATTGTGTATCATCCTGATGATGTGGCCCAGTCATACAAGCCAAATTTTCAGAATGGAAATTACCTCTCCCTCGACACTCTCAAATAGTTTACTCAATATTTGTTGGTGCTCAAGCAGCCACAGCTGGCTCCTCTGGCCCCGTTTATGTATGTTTTAAGTTGTAACCCTGGTTCTTGATGCTCATGATAAAAATTCTAAGAAAAAAAAAATAATTTTAATCATAGATCTGCAATCTCTTTAATGACCGCAAGATGGGACTGTTTCTCTTGAAAAGACAAACCCTTGCTTTGAGAATTTCTCTGGTAAAGGATCAGGCATTTTTAATCATTAGTGTGCGCTAAATCTGTTAGCACCCCTTAGTAAAAGGACCCCTTTGTTTAAATGGAAGGGATGCACACAAACACAAAAATTGAATATTTTTGGAGAATTTGACTGTTTCCAGGACTTTTATCATTTTTATCACCCTGTATCCCTTTTTCTAATTCTGCTATATCTTTTTTGAGATACAGTGACCAGAATTGCATATAGTATTCGAGGTGCAACCATATGATAGAGCAATACAAAGATTATAACATTTTAATCTTTGTTTTCCATTCCTTTCCTGATAATTGCTAACATTCTATTTAATTTCTTAGCTGCCACCGCACTCTGAGCTGAGAGTTTCAACGTATCCTCAACAATTATACCGTAGATCCTTTTCCTGGGCAGTGACTCCTAACATGGAACTCTGTGTCATGTAGCTATAGTTCAGGTTCCTCTCTCCCACATGAATCACTTTGCACTTGCTCACTTTAAACATCATTTTCCCAGTCTCACAAGGACCTCCTGCAATTTTTCACAATCCTCTTGTGACTTAATAACTTTGAACAACTTTCTATCATCAACAAATTTGAATATCTCACTAGTTATTTCTATCTCTAGATCATTGATAAATACATTTAAAAAACAGTGGCCCCAGTACAGATCCCTGGGGAACCCCACTATTTACCCTTCTCTCTGTTTTCTGTCTTTTAACCAGTTCTTAATCTGTAATAGAATGATACCTCCTATCCCATGACTTTCTAATTTCCTCAGATGGCTTTCATGAGGTACTTTGTCAAATGCCTTTTGAAAATCCAGATACACAATATTGACTGACTAATCTTTATCCACATGTTTATTAACCCCTTCAAAGAAATGAAGTAGATTGGTGATACAAGTTTCCCTTGACTAAATTCATATTGGTTCTGTCTCATTAATCCATGGAACTAAGGAACGAAATAGCAGAGCCACTTCGCCAAATATGTAACCTATCCTTAAAAACTGGAGAGATCCCGGAGGATTCGAAAATTGCAAATGTCACGCCCATCTTCAAGAAGGGTTCAAGGGGGGACCTGGGAAACTACAGGCTGGTGAGCTTGACCTCGGTCCCGGGAAAGATGATGGAAGCGCTGATTAAGGACAGTATCTGTGAACACATAGAAAACAATGGACAACTAAAGTCGAGCCAGCACGGCTTCTGCAAGGGTAGGTCATGCCTCACAAACTTATTGTACTTCTTTGAGGGGGTAAACAGACAGGTGGATAAAGGGGAATCCATTGACATCATTTACCTTGACTTTCAAAAAGCCTTCGACAAGGTACCACACGAAAGACTGCTTAAAAAGCTGTGGAAACACGGGGTGCAAGGGGAGGTCCACCGATGGATCAAAAACTGGCTGGCAGACAGGAAACAGAGGGTTGGAGTAAAGGGCCATTACTCAGACTGGCATTGGGTCACAAGTGGAGTTCCGCAGGGGTCGGTGCTGGGACCGCTCCTGTTCAATATATTTATTAATGACCTGGAGGCGGGAACAAATTGCGAAGTCATTAAATTTGCGGATGACACCAAACTCTACCGCAGGGTTGAAACCATGGAAAACTGCGAAGATCTCCAAAGGGACCTAACGAAGCTAGAAGAATGGGCCAAAAAATGGCAAATGAACTTTAACGTAGGGAAATGCAAGGTCATGCATGTAAGGAAAAAGAACCCGATGTTCAGCTACAAAATGGGAGGATCACTGCTAGGGGTAAGTAACCTTGAAAGAGACCTGGGAGTGATGGTAGACACAACTTTGAAGGCGTCGGCACAGTGCGCCACAGCCTCAAGAAAAGCAAACAAAATGTTGGGTATCATTAAGAAGGGTATCACGACCAGGACGAAGGAAGTCATCCTGCCACTGTATCGTGCAATGGTGCGCCCGCATCTGGAATACTGTGTCCAGTACTGGTCGCCATACCTCAAGAAGGACATGGCGGTACTTGAGGGAGTCCAGAGAAGAGCAACTAAACTGATAAAGGGTATGGAAAACCTCTCATATACTGACAGACTGAAAAAGCTGGGGCTGTTCTCCCTGGAAAAGCGGAGACTTAGAGGAGACATGATAGAAACCTTCAAGATCCTGAAGGGTATAGAAAAGGTAGACAGGGACAGATTTTTCAGATTATGGGGAACCACAAGTACAAGGGGGCACTCGGAGAAATTAAAAGGGGACAGGTTTAGAACAAATGCCAGAAAGTTCTTTTTCACCCAGAGGGTGGTGGATACATGGAACGCGCTTCCAGAGGCTGTGATAGGCTGGAGCACGTTACAAGGCTTCAAAGAAGGTTTGGATAGGTTCCTAGAGGATAAAGGAATTGAGGGATACAGATAGGAGAAAAGGCAGGTCATAGTGATAGTCTGGGACCACTGCTCAGGCAGTGGGTCTGATGGGCCTCCGCAGGAGCGGACCGCTGAGCGAGATGGACCTCTGGTCTGCCTCAGCGGAGGCAACTTCTTATGTTCTTCTTATGGCATTCTTCCTCCCCTAATTCCACTATCCTGGAATTCTTCGAGACCTGACACTACCAGATCCGCCCACAAACTCAAACTATCTTTCCCCTCGTTAAAAGGAGTCATGTATGTAGGTAAATTAGGGAAATCCCTTTTCTTCAAATTCACTGAGCTTTGGAATAACCTCCCTGCCCCGCTGCGGAACCTAGGCTCGTTCCAATTATTCCGAAGCATCTGAAAACCTGTCTTTTCTCCAAAACGTAAAGCTATCTATTTAAAATGTAAAGCTAGCTATCTTCTTCATAACCTCTAATTTCTTATTATGCCCTTCCCTCATTTATTGAATTACCTATAAACCGTGCTGAGCTCTATCTTTATGGAGATGATGTGGTATACAAACTTAAGGTTTAGTTTAGTTTACTTCATCAGTTAGTGCCGCTGAATACCAACACTAATTGCTAAAGTCATAACCAGCTATTTTGTGGTCAGTCTGAGGGTAGAGTCATCACTTGTGTATTTAAGTGACAATATTCAGAACTTAACTACCTAAGTTAATCAAACAAATTAGAATGCATAAAACTCAGTCCTATCTTTGTCCGGTTTCAGTAGGCAATTAAGTGCTGAATATCACACTTAATTGGAAAAGGGATAGCCGACCGCACAAACCTGGATATTCAATACTGACATATAGCAGGTGGCCAAAATAAGCTGACTGCCACTGGCTGAATACTTACCCTATAAGTGGCCAAAATCACCACTCAGCTATAAGGAGAAGAGTAGCTTAGTTGTAGAGCAACATGTTGCAAACCACAGAAATAAGGATTCAAACCCCCCTGCAGCTCCTTGTAGCCTAATGTTTTTGGTTCATTTTTATTTGTTAACAACACATATGGGATGTTGCTTCCAGTGGCGTAGGAAGGGGGAGGGGCAAGGGGGGGGGTCTGCCCCGGGCCCCCCTCCTCTCTGGCCCACTGTCTCATCCCATTCCTGCATGCCTCCCTTCCCCCATACCTCTAGTTGAAGTTGCTAGCTGCAGTCAACAATGTGCTCTTTGCAACCCTGTTGGTTCTCCCGCCGATGTCACTTCTGGACGCCGCGCAAAAGAAGTGACGTCAGAGGGAGAACTGACGGGGTTGCAAGGAGCACATTGTTGACCGCCACGAGCAACAACTTTAGAGGTACAAGGGAAGGGGGGGCACATGGCAGGCTGGATTGGAGAAGGAGTGGGGGGGGCAGAAACGAGAGCGGGGAGGGGCGCTACTCACCCTCTTTGCTTCAGCAGTATTTGCACTATTAGTACCAGTAAATTTAGGGTTACCATTTTTTTTTTTCTCCCCAAACAGAGGACACGTGGCCCTGCCCCATTCCACCCCTGGCCCCACACAAACCTCGTCTCTTAGGAGATGTGTCTGGAGGGCATCTACGCTTTTGCGGATGCGATGATGTCGCATGCATGTGACATCATAGCGCCAAATCCATGCATGTGAAAATGCCCTCCAGAAGCAGCCCTGAGCTCAGTGGTTTTCAAAACCCAGACTGATGCCTGGACAGTCCTCTAAAAAGAGGACATGTCCGGGTAAAGCTGGACATCTGTTAACCAAGTAAAAGACGTGCAGCCTAGTTAGCTAAAGCAGAAAGGAAAGCGCCACTCTCTTGCTGCCCGTTTTATTCAGAGTACTAGTATTTGGAAGAAATGAGACGGCTGAGGGAAGATATGATTGAAGTCTACAAAATCCTGAGTGCAGCAGAACAGGTACAAGTGGATCAATTTTTCACTCCGTCAAAAATTACAAAGACTAGGGGAACACTTGAAGTTATAGGGAAATACTTTGAAAACCAATTGGAGGAAATTTTTTTTTTCACTCAGAGAATAGTTAAGCTCTGGAACGCCAGAGCGTTGCCAGAGGATGTAAGAGCGGATAGCGTAGCTGGTTTTAAGAAAGGTTTGGACAAGTTCCTGGAGGAAAAGTCCATAGTCTGTTATTGAGAAAGACATGGGGGAAGCCACTGCTTGCCCTGGATCGGTAGCATGGAATATTGCTACATCTTAGGTTTTGGCCAGGTAATAGGGACCTGGATTGACCACCGTGAGAACGGGCTACTGGGCTAGAAGGACCATAGGTCTGACCCAGTAAGGCTATTCTTATGTTCGTATTTTTCAGCTATGCAGAAGGAACATAACAAGTTGGGGTTCTTTTTTGATCCATTCTCTGAAGAGCTTCAAATCTAGGCAACATTAATGTGAGATTAAGACGGAGCTGTGTGAACAACAAAGCTATAGGGATTTTTAAGTCATACAGGCTGTTGGGTGTCCTGAGAGGGGACGTAACTAGGACCACTAGGTTCTAAAAGTCGAGGTGTACTCGGTGCCATAAACATGGGTCTGATAGTGTAAGGTTTGGCCACCAGCATATATCCTCTTGCTTTTCCTTCTCAGGCTTTGACAGATGGCTTGATTGCCGTGGACTTTGTAATGGAATTTGTACTAAATTGTTGTAACAGGAGCTTTTATTAGATCTAAGAGCACAACACCTGCAGCTGGCTTGACTGCTACCACTAACCCCATTAATGTAGACAGGGATTCCAGCAGCACGCTTGCATTGGAGAACCGGAGTTTCTTTAAAAGAACCGAGGTCTCCGTGCACCAAAGGGACTGTTGCAATAAAGAGTGCTGGGCTTTACACAACCGTTAGCTAAGCTTTAGTGCACACGTTTGCAGCGCTGTATTTAAAAACGGGTTCATGGGTGAAGTCACGCATATACACCAGAGTACAACACATTTTTATATCCCATGGTAATGAGGCTATTTAGCTATTCAGTGCAGATGCAGAGAAGTTGCACAGAAGATCAAAAGGGTGAGCACAGCGCAGGGGGCTTTAACCCCAGGGTGCACTGTTCTTTTGCTGTCAACTTTATTTGGCATTTGATGCCCATCTTGTCTCTCTGCTGTGAGCATATAAATATTTTATAATATGAAAAATTAATATGTACTTGGAGGTATAAGGAAATTGCATATTTTGACTGAGCCAATCAGGATACAAAGGGAAGAGCTTAAGGCCCTGATTTGTTTCTGAGTTCCATTTAGAGCAGTGTATCTCAAATTGTGTGCCTCCTGAGATTTCAGGTGTACCGCAGTACACTGGGGAAGAGGAGAGGTACCGGCACCAGCCTCTGTCTACAGGACGTGCCTCTCACGAAGAGAGGCACGTCCTGTAACTAATCTCCCGACGCTGGCACTTCTTCTCTCTGCCGGCCCTGCTCTCCAGCGCAGGTCCTTCTCTCGGCGCAAGGCCCGTTTGAAGGGCCTTTGCGCATGCACTGATGTCGGCGCGCTTACCTCATGCATGTGCATTACATCATCACGCCGACGCACTCCCAGGTGTCTCGAACCGGGGACACTAGGTTTAGGGTGACCCAGCTTGAAAAAGGTTGCGAAACACTGATTTAGAGTATGGTTAAAGAAAAAGACAGAACTGAGGGGGTGGTATGCTGGATCAACAAGCAAAGTTCTGGTTTGTTGAGAGTTGCAAGTGTGCAGAAGTCTGAGCACAAAAGATCCAAAGTTGCATGCACCAAATTCTTGCTTTATGACTGTTACTATGATATGTTTTTCTTTCAAGTATTATATATACAGTACATATATATATATATATATATATATATATATTTATAACAAATGCAAATTAAAATAGAGAGTCATCTGCACCTACATCAGCTCATGTGCTGGAAAGCTATTCTGTGCAAATACATAGTATTGCAAAAATGTTATGCACAGACTTGCATTCCAGTATATACACTTGCATGTGACTCTAGGTGCCAATACATTTTTTCTGTATGCAGACCATTAGAGAGTAGCATAGGGACAGAAATTTCACCCATTCTCAATGAAATCTAACCCATACCCACCATTAATCTTCTCCATCCCCACAGAAGTCAACGCTATTATTTACTCGCTCACAGTCCTCTGTTTCCTCCCAAACCCAACAGGCTCCTGAGGTGTGTTTTTTTTTTTGTTTTTTTTTTTTTTTTAATGATATTTACTATTCAACCAGTGAGTGTTCCAATCCTTAGTCTGGTGTTCCAGCTGCCTCTCCATACGTTCCAAGCCTCATTCTGGTGCTCCAGTTGTCTCTCTCAGTGCATTTCGAGCCCAGGTGCTTGCTACTCTAGCCTCAAAAGACGGGATCCGTTCCCTGAGTGCTAGGAGTTCTTTACACCGAGCACACACATAAGACCTCTCACCAACTGGGAGATAATTAAACATATTATACTAAGGTCCCTTGCTAATTATATGTTAGGCTAAGATAATGTTTAATTTTTATTATTATTTTGTAATGTTGTAATTGGTAGATTATTCTCCAAGGATTTCTTAGATTATTTCTTAAGAGCTAATTACTAGCTAATAGAGATTAGTTAATTACTCTTTTAGCCTTCTATGCAGAAAATACCCATCCATCTAAAGTTTATGTATTATGTCCTAAATATTTTATAATATGAAAAATTAATATGTACTTGGAGGTATAAGGAAATTGCATATTTTGACTGAGCCAATCAGGATACAAAGGGAAGAGCTTAAGGCCCTGATTGGCTCAGACGCCTAAGGCCCCTCCCCATGCATCACATAATGCACCAGGGAGGGAAAGGCCCTCCATTTTGAACTGGTGGGCCTACGAGTGGGACAGACTGAGCTTCCCTCCCACTCCAGCTTCTCTAAAAAGGTACAGGGGGAGGGGGTTCAGAGGAAGGGGGAATTTCAGGGGACCTCTAGTGGCAAGAGGAAGTAGGCATCCCTCCTGCCTTTTTTTTTGGGGGGGGGAAGGTAGAGGATAGAGGATATTTGGGGGGGTTGCCTGGTGCAGGACTGGGCCTTTGGCAGCAGGAGGGAGAAGGCATCCCTCATGCCATTTCACTGCCATGCGGGGGGGGGGGGGTTGGCATGGCAGGAGGGAGTGGGCATCTCTCCTGCCAATTTTCTTTTGCCGGGAGGGGGGTTAAGCATGGTAGGAGGGAGTGGGAATTCCTCCTGCCATTTTTGCTGGCATGGGGGGGGGGGCCTGTTTGTGGTGCTGGTTCATTGGGGAGAGCCATCATCGGTGGGGGAGTGCTTTTTTTCTTTTTTTTTAATGTGACAGATATTGTGTAACATGCACAGCATCTGTGCCCATTCCAAAAAAAAAAAAAAGAAAAGAAAAAAAAGGTTTCCTGCCTGTGCAGTTGAGTGGCAGGAGGCTGCTTTTGGGACTTCCCCTGCCGACTCTGCAAATGTGTGAGAGTCGCTCTCATAGCAATCATTGGATAGCAGAGTCAGGGATTACAACAAACATCCACGTGAATCATTTGCATGCAAAGTTTTTAGTGCATCAATAGCTCTTTCTGAATCAGCCCAAAAATTGGATTGGTGCAGACCCACACGTTCTTACCAATCCTCCTAGTGCATCTAGGCCTCTGTCCATCCCTTCCTGCCTGCCCCCACACCATGCCAAAGGAAGGTGTCGGTTTGTTCTTGTGTTTTGTATTTTTCCAGTATTAATTTAAAGATTCTTATGTAAATGTTTTGGTTCAGAACAAATCCGTTTAGACTGAGTTATTGGTAGTAAAGGATTGAGGTGAGTGGATTATGGTGCCAAAGGCCTATCTATTAAAATGGTTCTGTCCTGGAACCCTAAATTCCCTGAGTTAAACCTGCAATTCAGTGTTTTCTCAGGGAAGTTGTACTCCCAGTTTGCAATACAGCATAAAAACAGCCCTGTAAAGGTATCCACACAGGGTATCCAGACTGACAGGGGTTATAATAGGAAGGCTCCTTAGGCTGTTCTGCCCCTACAAATTAATTATTTTCAACCTCCTCTGAAATAAAGTCAACATTTATGATTTAAAGCAGTCTTAGTGGATTAATTTTGAGCAATGAAACCACAGTAGTCTTCCTCGTCGTCATCATCATCATCTTCATAATAATAGCAATTGTCATAGCATAAACAAATAGCCTGAGATTCCCATTAGAGCTTTAGCGTCTTGATTCAAGTAATTGGAAAAGCCACATAATGATTTAGGAGCATTCATGTAATAAAGTTGCTTTATGGGTCCCTTCATTCTAGTAGCTGTGGAAAACTTCTAGTTGCTATGGCGACTTCATGCAGCTCTTTCCTTTCCAGAACTGTCTGCAGCTTTTCACAATCTTTGTACTGACCAAGGCATTTTTCATTTTTTGGACTAATTGAGAGGAGAATGTTCATTAACTGGGTCGCCCAATCCAGGGCTACCTCACCTTCGCCTCTGGCTCCCTCTGTTGTCATGGGTAGTAAGGATGCCTAGCCCTGGCAGCCAGAAATGTTGCCTGCACACATCTCGCCTATGCTGAAGGAGCAGCTCTTAATTCAGCAAGTGCATTATGGCTCTCTTACGCATACTCAGACTCGAAGTGAGCATACACGGGAGAGCCAGCATTAGCGACTGAAGTACGCCTGCTGAATTGAAAGCTGCTCATTCAGCAAAGGCGGCACTCATGCAAGAGACATATTCGGCGGGTGGAACTTGGCATCCCTGCCAGCAAAGGTAATATTTTATTGCACGGAAGTTGTGGCTGTGGGGGGAGGGAGAGGGGAAAGTATAAGAGAATATAGGGCCCTCTCAGTCCACTTTTGGGAACACCCAGGAGTGGACTTCTGACTACGCTTCTGCTAGGAAACCTTGAGAGCAAACCTCCTTAGACTTTTCAAGTTTATAATAATTCAGAGTCACACAAATAAAATAACATATTACTTCACTAACATTAGTTTCCCCTTCGTTTTAGAACAGCCTAATGTTAAGCATTTGAGCTTAAAGCACCTTCCAAACACTAGGCTGGGAATAATTAAAGAAAATCAAGCTTCCTGGAGTTGGCTTCGATTGGCCTGCCTTGTCTGAAGATTAGAAAGGATTGGGACTCCGTCTTGTTACTTACCATATTTTTCTACTGTTTTTCTTTCCCTTTTTATCTTTGACATTGGATAGATTTTTCCAGGGTACTGTAGAGCAGTGTTCAAACACCGGTCCGTGGACTGGTGTCAGTCCACAGCTGGGCCTGCGGAGATCAGTGCACAAAGCTGTGGGCGACAGCTCCTACACGCGTCCTATGCCTGAACCAGCAGCCTTCTCTCTGACGTCACAACATCAGAGGAAAGGCTTTCGGATGATGCGCGAGGAGCCGCCGCATGTGGCTTTGTGCACTGATCTCCTCAGTCCCGAGGCACGGACCAGCAGTGAGGAAGAGGGAGCCGGCCGCGGGCAGCATAAAGCGGCCAAGTGGGAGCGCTGGTATGTTTCTTGCAGAGGGGGAGGAAGACAAGAGAGACAGCTGGCTTTCTCAAGGCGTTGTTTGTAAACAAGAGTGGGCAGGACACCCAGCCTCACCCAACTGCAGTGATGAAGGGATGGCACATGGAGGGAGGGAGACAACAAAGGTAGGGGGAATGATTTTATTTTCAATTTAGTGACTGAATTGTGTCAATTTTGAGAATTTTCATCTGCTGTCTATGTTTTGCTCTGTTTAGGAAGAAATGTATTTGTTTCTTTTTCTCTGGGGTTGTACTGCATGCAGTCTTGAATCTTAGGGTTTCATTTGAATGTATTAGTACTTTTAGTTTTTGGTCCCGTATTTGCATAGGGGTTATCTGTGCTCTGGTAGGAATGAATGTTGAGAAGCATAGAGTGTGCTTTGTGTAGTTTAATTTTGTGGTTAACCATTATGTGTTGTTAATAAGATTATATTGTGTGTGTATATAAAAAATGAATGGAAAAAATAGTGTTTACAATTAGTATTATTATGGGGGCGGGGTCTGGGGCAAAGATGAGCGTGGTCTGTCCCACGACTTAGCCCAGTGCTCTTCAACCGCCGGTCCGCGAACCGTTGCTGGTCCACAAAATAATTATTTAATTTCCACCGGTCCATAAGTGTAAAAAGGTTGAAGAACACTGCACTGGACATAGATAGTTCATCGTCCTTGGTGGGCTCAAAATCTAATTTTGAAGTAATAGTAACCTGAAGTAATAGGCACCTCTGGATGTTAAGTGCAGTACTCTGACCACTAGGATATCCCTTTAGGTATAATCTTTATTAACGGGAATGGTTAACAAATAATTTTTGTTCTATGTATATCAAGTGAAGGAACAAAGACAAGAAAAAATAGTAAATCTATGGTTTCTGGATGATCCGAAAACAGTTTATTTTTAAAAAAATGTTTGTACGATATATAAAAAAAAAGTGAGCAATATCCTCGCTCAATATTAAAAGAAACTAAAGCATCTTCCTCTCTCTAGGACTACAGGGGGTATGGCCCAAACCTAGGAGAAACTAACAAAGTCCATTGTTGACCAAAGGTCAAATCCAAAGGTGGTAAATGAAGAAATTCAGACAGACTTGGGCCATACCCCCTGTACTCCTAGAGAGAGGAAGATGTTTTAGTTGTTTTAATATTTGAAGGTGTTCCTCACTTTTTTATATATACAGACTTTTTTTTTTAATTGTTTTTAGGACCATCCAGAAACCAGAGTTTCACTCTTTTTGTTTTGATTTTGTTCTTCACTTTTTTGTGTGGAACTTAAGGTTCCTTTTTTGTTTTGTTCCTTTGTATATCAAGTCCCATTCCCTTTCCTTACAATAGGGTTTGTTTGAATTTTGTCCTAACTTATCAGAGATAAATGAATATCACAACAGGGTGGGATCTTATTATCATGGCGTCAATTATTATTACAGCCTTTCTTATAGGATGGAGCATCTCTTATACTGTAAAGTAAGACAACAATACACTAAAGGTAAATTTGGGTTTGAAATTAGTTTCAAGTTTCTTAGGTTTTTATATACCGCCTATCAAGATTATCTAAGCGGTTTTACAATCAGGTACTCAAGCATTTTTCCCTATCTGTCCTGGTGGGCTCACAAACTATCTAACGTACCTGGGACTATGGAGGACATATGAGGAAGAGTTGAGAAGCTGAGCACAGTTCAGCCCCCGCCCCAATTTGCTCCTGCTGAAAGGAATCAGGGGTGGGGGATAAGGGAAAAAGGGAGGTTGGGGTGGAAATTCATGTTAGTCTGAGCTCTTTGTGCACCAGCTACACGTTCAGGCTTTCTTCTGATCACGCATGTTCATAAATTCGCACCAGCTACCAAGCTTACATGGCATTAATCTTAGTTTATTACTTGCTAATTGTGTAATTTGCATTGCTTTAAAGCTTGTCTGCAGAAGTTTAACTTATCCCCTTTCCTTTTTCTTTCTTTTTTCTTTATTATTTATTGCTTAATAGCTCTCCTGTTATCCCAAGGTAAGAGTTTTCTTTCCCTGTGGAATTAATTAGATTATTCGTTTAATTGTATTACTGATGTCTAAATAGTATTATTTGCATTTGACTTATTGATATATTGATATATATTTTTGAAATGTACAATTAGTTTGACTATATTATGCTACATTGTTTTTTTATTAAGCCACTTTGGGGTCTCTTCCTGTAGAGAGTAGAGAAAAGACAGAATAGCATAGAATTGAATGCCACTGTGATCGTGAAATTACAAAGCAGTTGTGAGCCTTCGGCCAATCATACAATTTAGTTGTGCATATCATTACCTTGAATTATAGGCAGTAAGGACCAGATTCTGTAATTGGCACTTATTGCATGTCAATCACACTTAGGCGCCCATTACAGAATCATGCTTAGCGGTGCCTAACTTAAAAGTTAGGCACCTGTAATGTAGGCCAGGGTTTTAAAGGCCTACGTAATAGGCACCTAAGTCCTTTAGAGAATTGTGCCTAGCAGCACCTTTCTTCACCCTTAAACACGCCTACTTTAGTGTTAGGTGCTGCTGCCATGTGATAAGTGTCTATCTTTTGTAGAATCGTGCAGAAGAAGATAGGTGCCTATCTCCCAATTAAATTATATTTTTTTCAATTAAAGCTCATTATTGAAGCCAATTTATTAATTGACATAGGCACTTAATTTTAAGTGCCTATTTGGGCACCTAACTTTAGGCGTCTCATAGAATTTGTCCCTAAAATGTTTGGCTACGCTGAAAGATCAAGCTACATCCCCAAAGGGCCCTTTTACTAAAGCTTAGCACATGCTAACAGACATTAGAATGTGCTCTGTCACATAGCCCATAGGTATAAAATACGACATCCAGCATTTGGCACATTAGCACATTCTAAGGTGATCCAGGGAAGGTACGCGCAATTACATATCTTGCATAGGTTGAAACCGATCCTCTCCCAATTTGATTTTCAATCTGTAGTAGAGGCACTACTAACTCGACTTGATTATTGCAATATGTTGTACCAAGATGAAACGTGGATCTTTGCAGCAGCAGTTAACTCTGCAGCAAGATTAACTGGTACTCCAAGATTCAAACATATCACCCAAGTCCTGAAAAAACTGCAATGGCTTCCAGTCCCACAACGAACATACCACAAAGTGCTTTCATACGTTCACCAGGTGGTTTACGAATCTTTTTTTGTTGTTGTTGTTGTTGTATATGTCTTTATTAGCAATTGCGAATGGAACATACAACCAGTAGTGAAGAAAGCATAAACACAGAACATGGAGGATAACAGTATTGAAGAACAATAACATCAAATGGCTCACTGTAGCAAAACCAAGCGGCTGGATGGCCAACACAATTGACATTTTGTGTTTACCAACCTAATCGTAGGTTATGATCTGAGGGTGGTATGAGGCTCGTGAGTGACAAGGAACTAGATGTCTCTATAAGAAAATGAGGGATACCATGTTCTCATTAGTGGGTGTAAAACTCTGGAATTTGCTCCCTGTGGTTATGAAACTATGTAAAGATCGTATCAATATCAGGAAACAGTTGAAAACCCAACTATTTGTCGATGCCTTTATTTAATGTATAGATGGAACTGCAGTAAGAGGAAGTAAGAACTCCAGCTTTGACAACTATGAAATGTATATGTTAATTTTGTCTCTTTTAATATGTACACCTTGATTCAAGTCTTGAGATTAAGAGTGTCCCAAATGCAACAGTGACTTAGAACAGGTTATGGGAGAGCCTGAAGAACTCCTGTTCATGAGACTGCTTCAGAATCAGAGTTCAAAAAATGCTCACAAATGTTCAATTTATCACTCTCCCACACCACAAACATGTTTTCCATGTTTCACGGAATGCTGACTTTTCAGAAGTTTCCTGTGGGACTGCGGCTTCTCCTGCAAAGACTTTCAGCAAACAATGGAATGATTCAAAGCAGTCTTCCTGAGAGTTCCGCTGGGATCTCTTCAAGGCAGAAAACTTGTCAGTTTTAACTTCACGTGGACTTATTATTTTGTAACGAACCACTCATGTGTGTCCTGTAAGGATACTCAAGGAATGATGCAAAGAAAAAGATGTTGATGGCTTGAGGTGAAATCCGTCAGGGCATCACAATTCTTAGCTCAACTCAGACAAGTAGAATTGATTGCACTCTTTTATACACTTGTATCTCCAGCTCACTGCCACCTGAGCTCATTAATAATTATTATGAGATTTTTGTATTGTTGCAGTGCTTTGATAAATCTTATTATACTTTCATTTGCATAGGGGATGCACTCCCAAAACCAATTGAATTAATCAAAGATGTAAACATTTTGTCCAGTGCAACAGATGCAATGGCTATTTTCTCCAACCTGAGATTAGTAAGTCAAGAACTGTTAGGCCCAAACTTTCAAATGATAAAAGCCCTTTTTAAAACTTGAATATATACTGTACCTGACCCCAGATGCTGACAAAAGCAAAAGAACAAAGTTCATCTTTGCTACCCCATCAGACCTCCACCCTCTGCATTTTCCTCTTCCCCAGACCTCCACTCTTCTTCCCTTCTCTTCCCTTTCTGTATCCTAGACCAGTGGTCCCCAACCCTGTACTGGCTGGTGGTCCTTCACTCCACTCTTTATTCCTTGTCTGTCTATGAGCCTCCCACATCTGCTGCCTCTCCTCTTTCATCTGTAGTGATATGCAGCAGTGACAACAATGGTGGCAACTGTAGTGTCAGACATCACAGGATACATTGGGCACTACAGATTACATATGCTCCCAGGTTACATCCATTTGCCTGAGTTTCCAGTCTAAGAAAGTCTACAGGGGGGGGAGAGGGATTCTTTATGTCATAAATTGATTTTTTGAATATTTATAATTGGGATGGGTGTGAAGATATCATTATTCAGAATAGATAGGATATTTATGATAATATATGTTTGTATTATATGAAATGATAATTGTTTGGGTGGTGGGAGAAGGATGATTATGAACATGAGAAAGATGAATATGCTTTTATTGTATTACTATGAGTTGCATTGGTTGTATTGCACAGTTGTAGTTTTTAAAATTAATAAAGAATTTTTATTTTAAAAAAAGAAAGGCTACACTAGGAATAGATGAACAGCCTAAAGGTTAGTGCAGTGGCCTGAGAATCTGGTGAACTAGGTTTATTTCCCACTGCAGCTCTTTGTGACCTTGGGCAAGTAACGTAATTCTCCATTGTCCCAAGTACAAAAAGATATCCTACATTAGCCACTATGGCCAGATGGAGGTCAGATCAGAATTCTACAAGGAAGGGGGGCAATGGACAAGCAGAGAGGGAGGTTTCTTGCAATTTCATCCAGT
Organism: Geotrypetes seraphini; assembly: GCF_902459505.1. Lineage (NCBI taxonomy): Eukaryota > Metazoa > Chordata > Amphibia > Gymnophiona > Dermophiidae > Geotrypetes > Geotrypetes seraphini. Next base: position 108,297,030 of record NC_047090.1, on the reverse strand, counting down.
GACTTTGTGACTCCAGTTGGGGTTGTGAGCTACATTTTGTGATCCTCTGTGTTAGGGAAGTCAAGGAAAGTTAGGCTGAAAAAGACTAGAGGTTTATCAAGACCATCTGGAGAAACTGAGTGGACACAGCAAAAAACTATTTTTCATACAATGCAGACTTACTTTAAATTGAAAACACATATGCAGATGAAAATCCACCTAAACCTTTGGTCATGTAGATTTAGGTCAGTCTTTTTTGAACATTGTCATTTAAAGTTGGTTTCTGCTGAAATGGCTGTTAGTTGGATAAGTGGTCTCCTTTTCTGCAGATAAACTCGCCTATAAAGCAGGTCTATCTGTGGCCATTAGGCCTTACCAGTCAGCCACTGAATATCAGCTTGGTTAGCTAAGTTTGTGGCGGCAAACCTTATACCAGAAACTCAATGACGGTGTCCTGACCTGTCACTCTTGCTCTGAGGATTGTCAACAGCTTAAACTCAATGAACCTGTAACTTATAATAGATTGGACTCTGCATTCCGTAAGTAAAACTTCTTTAATACAAACTTAATAACAAAGAAGTAAATAAACTAACAGTTCAGTTGCTCTTAAGGATATTTGCCTTCTACTAAGTCCACACTCTACCAGCACATCCCACAGGTAGAAATGGCCGAGAGTGCATCCCACATACTCTGTGGAGGATAATATTGTCCTTCAGAACTTAACCCACTAAGCTGAATTTAGACTAGCAGATTCAAAGGTAAAAGCCAAATAGGGCACAATACTTTCTATGTATCCATGTGCTAACTAACATGTTGTCTGAACAGAACACACAACAAAAGCAGGCAAGAAGGAGGGGGGCATTAGCCCACCAAGCATACAGCAATACACATTGTTTACATATTTCAGTACAAGCAATCTGCTCCCAAGAATGTGGGGTAGAACAACCGGTGTCCGGATATGGCTCTGGCATTGATTTTCTGGATTCTACGCAGCCCACGGGAGGTATACAAAAACTAATACAGTTAAATGTCAAAGAGGTGAGTCTTCAGTTTTTTTCTGAATGTAGTGTAGTTTGTCTTTTTCCGAAGACTAGATATTTGTGGTTCCATTGAGAGAGTGTCGTCTAAGATGCAGCCTAGTATCCTGGTGGATTTTTCCTTTATGAGAGTCATGCCTGATGAAAGAGTGAGATTAGATATGACATTCTGTTGTGCGGTGCGGAAACCAATGACTTTGGTCTTAGTGGTGTTCAGTTTCAGCTTGTTGTTCGTTGCCCAGATTTGAATTTTATCTATATTGTTTGAGATTTTTTTTGCAATATTAGGATGGTTATTGGTTATAGAGAGAAGGAGGAGGATGTCGTCGGCATAAGATAGAACAGTTTCATCTTCCATTTTGATGTATCCCAGCGAGCTCATGAATAAATTGAATAGGATTGGGGAAAGTGGGGAGCCTTGTGGGATGCCACAGAATGCCTTCCAAGGGTTGGAGTATGATCCTTGCCTTTTGACTAAATATTCGTGATTTTATGAGAAGTCGGTGAACCAATTCAGTACAGTCCCTGTTATTCCAATTTCTGAGAGTTTGGTTAGGAGTAATTGGTGATCCACTGAGTCAAATGTTGCGGAGCTTAGCAACTGTTTGATTTTAGTGATTAGAGTGATGATGAGGAGCTCGGTGCTGTGCATTTTTCGGAAGCCGTATTGGGATGTATGAAGGCAAGAGTGTTACTCTATGTATGAGGCTAGCTGTTTGCTGACATGGGACTCAAGGATTTTAGTGAGGATCGGAAAGCCCACAATTGGTCTGTAGTTAGATGCTATGGAGAGGTCTGCTTGGGCTGTTTTCGGTATAGGGGTTAAGGCTATTTTACCCATTTCTTTGGGTAGATGCCCTTGGTTCAGGGAACTATTTAGCAGGTTAATGAGCCAGTTAATGGTATGATGCGGAGCTGCTGAAAGAAGGTATGGAGGACAGTTGTCTAGGGGGCTGCTTCTTAAGGCTAACTTTGATATTAGTTTATTGGTATCGGGGATGGAAAGGTCTGCTTTTATAGGTTCAGTGTATTCCGTATAGTTATGCTGGGAAGTGTTTGTTGTGGCTGTCTTAGCAACTTCCGATTGGACCAACTTGACTTTGTTGAAGAAGAAATCTGCTAGTTCTTGGGCTGAGATTTTATTAGAGAAGGCTGCAGATTCTTGGTTGGGGGGATGTCAGTTTTCGTACTAGGCGAAACAGTTTTTTGTTGTCAGTTGTATTGCCTCTTATTTTACTGGATATATTGCCCTTATATTTATTTATGGCTGCTCTCCATTGTGTTCTGGTGTCTTGTTTTTCCTCCATTTCCTCTCTAGACGTCTGCATAGTTGTTTGTCTAGTCTTAGGGACTCCGTAAACCAGGGCCAAGTTTGGTTTGATTTTATTATGCGTGGGTGGAGGGGGATTTTGGCTATGATTTTGTTCCAGTTGGTTATCATTGAGGAGGTGTTATCCGTGGGGGAAGGGAATGATTTTGACACTATGTTCCAGAAGAAATCCAGTCTTGTTTTCCTGCGGACGTCTTGTGTCTTTGGTAGCTTTGGGATTCAGGTCTATGTCAGTTAGGTTTAGGCAGAATTTTAGGAGAAAGTGATCTGTCCATGGGATAGGGAACCATATGGCCCTAATGACTAGGTTAAGGGGAGAGGAAGCAAACAGGTCAAGGGTATGGCCTTTTTCATGGGTGGGGCCTGAAGATATGATTGTGATTTGGCAGTCCTCAAGTAGAGTCTTGAATTTAGTGACTTCTTTATTTTCTGCAGATTCGAGGGGTAGGTTGATGTCACCGAGTAACATGGTAAGTGGAGGAGTAGCCCAATAGTGCAGTGAATGGCGTAGCGAGGATGAAAGGCGCCCGGGGTAAAGGCACCTCTCCTCCAGCCTCTTTTCCCCCATCCACTCCTTCCCCGCCCCCACCCCCACCCACTCCTTCCCCGCGTGTGTCCTTTCCCTTCCAAGTACTTCTTTAATGGTTCCAGCACAAGCAGCAACCTCACGCCAACATCGGCTCTTCCTCTGACGTCCCTTCCTAGGTGCGAGTCCAGCAGCAGGTTGGGGGTTGTTGCTCATGCCAGGAACGTTAAAGAGGCTGTAGATACAGGTCTTTTTTGGATAGGATGCTAGCATTTCAAGCAATTATATTAGCAATTATATTAGCGGTGGGCAATTATATTAGCGGAACCATGCAATCTTACAGCGCATTTCGAAAAGCGATTAAGAGTGTACTATTTGATAAATTCATTTCTTAAATGAAGTTTTATTCATAACAAAAATTTTATACTGTCTATACTCTAGGTAACATGTACTTTTACTCTCAATACTTTGTACTTCGCTGATTGTCCAGTTTCTCTTCTGTGTAAACCACCTAGAAGTCGTTCGATTGTTGGCGTTATAGAAGAATAAAGTTATGTTATATTACAGAGGAAGGGAAGGGACGAGTGCATGTGGAGGTGGGGAGGAGGATGGGTGCCAGCACCCCCACCAAGACGGCGCCTGAATTGGACCGCCCACCCCTTACTACACCACTGAGTGCAGTGAACTAGGGAACTGTCCTCACATTCCAAGGCACTCCTTGTGATCCTGGGCAAGTCACTGAACTCTCCATTGCCTTGGGTACAAAACAACACCTTAGACTGCGAGTCCACTAGGGACAGAGAAAGTGCTTGCATATTGAACTCAATTCTGTAAATGGTGCCCAAAATTAGGCACCAAAAACTGTGTACTAAGGCCCTGATTCTATAAGCGACACCTGCCAATTTAGGCGCCTAACTTAATTGTTAATTAAAAGCGCCATTAAAAAACGATTACAAAACAATTTAAAAAATGAATTAGCCAGTAGGCGCCAACCACCTCACAGTAGGAATCTACACTGAGCTAGGCACTGGTAGGCATCTACCTTAGGCATCAGCATATTAGGCCAAGAAAACCCTGACTTAATATACTGGTTCCTGTTGATTTAGGTGCTGCTAGGCACGACTCTACAAATGGCACCTAACTTTGATTGACATGCGGTAGGTGTTGCTTTTCTAGGCGCCCACCAGATTAGGTGCTGTTTATAGAATCTGGCCCTAAGTACTCTTGTATAAACCACTCCAAGTTGGGTGCTGTTTACAGAGTAGTGCACTGTCCCGCAAACTTTCTCGAGCTGCGGCACACTAAAGGTACTGGCTGCAGCTCGAGGCACCCGGAAGTGCATGGGTGTCATCGTGATGATGTCGCGTGCCATGCATGATGTTATGTCGATGTCCGCGCATGCGTGAAGGCCCTTCAGATGGTTTCCGAGATGCCAGTAGGTGATGCCAGCAGGGAAGAGGGCTGGAGAGAAGGAGAGGTGCGCCGGCTGATTACCTACAGGACGTGCCTCTCACTGCGAGAGGCAGGTCCTTTAGGCAGTCAGCCGTCGCCTCTCCTCCTCCCCAGTGTGCCAAGGCACACCTGAAATCTCAGATGGAATGCTAGTGTGCCACTACACACAGTTTGCAATACACTGGAATAGTGTTTAGTTTATAGAATAGTGTATAGGAGCCACACCCAATTATGGGCAGGAGGATTTAAACCAACTGAACCCTGGTGCGAATCCCTGCACCTGGGCCCCCAAATTCTAAAACAATGTGTGTGAATCCTAGAAATGCCCCTGACTCGCCTGTGCCTTTCCCATGGCCATGCCCCCTTTTTGAATCCGCATGGAAAAAATTAAGTACATATATTTCTAGAATTGCAACTAAAGATGCACACGTAAATTCCAATTACTGCCAATTAGCGTGAATAACTGATTGTTAGCACCGATAATTGGGCTTGATAAGCAATTAAATGGCACACACACTATTTGGACATGTGCCCAAATTTGCATGCACAATTTTAAGCAGTGTATATAGAATTAGGGGATAATATAGTTCATCTAGTAGCACTATAGAAATAAGTAGCGCTATAGAAATAAGCAGTTGGCCTGATATTTGTGGTTTAAGCACACAAGATAGGGTTATCAGTCGTCCGGGGAAACCCGAACATGTCCTGTTTTTAGAAGACTGTCCGGGTGCCCGGAGGGATTTCCAAAACCCGGTATGCGTGTGACATCATCACATCGACATACGCATATACATAGAGGCCCTCCAGACGCAGCCCCGAGCTCGGGGAGGATCTGTGGGGGTGGGGCTGAAGGCAGAAGCGGAATGGGGCGGGACCAGGTGTCTTTTTTTTTTTTAAGAGGAAATCTGGCAATCCTAACGCAAGAACCTCTCCTACCTGCTTAAAACTCACTGAATATTGTCCTCAAAATCTTTATTCCTTTCTCCTTAAGCCAAATGAGTAATAAATACATATAAAACACAATTGTTTTTCTGTGATACAGTTGTGAATCGTGTTCAGCTTCCACTTGTAAACAGAGGGCAGAACAGATGCTGGTAGATTAGTTAAAAGTCATATGTCCTTTACATTAAAAGCTACATTGCCCTATGACTTATTAATCCATTAAAATAACAGGAAAGCAGCTTGAGTTCAGGAAATAACCTCCATATCGAGAAGGTGGGGAGGCTTTTCTCTGTTGAGGTATGTTCTAATTATGAAGATAAAGAAAAAAAAAATCTTACCTTCAGCTCTTGGCCCCTGTGACTCCTACACACTCCTCAAAGAGCAGGCATGACTTTAATTTAATTACAATGTAAATATGAATCCATTTTTGGAATACTTATGCATTAAAAAGACACTCTTATGATGAAGCAGGTTGCCTGAAGCATCTTTTGAGTCAAAAGGGATTCTTTGTCTTATTGCAAGGCAGGGAGCTCTATAGTCTATTAAAGGTTTTATTATTAGAACTTGCTATCATTGGGAACTTTATTAATATTGATTCTAGGAGCTGGCCCGGTGTCTTGATGGCAGTGCATAGTAATGTTATGTGAGAGATTGGAGTTTTATTCTTGAGTGTGGCTTCTGTTTCTTGGGTTACTTGAGGCTGAGGTTACTGAGGAGGCAACTTGCGAGGGAGGGGTGTCGTTTTATAAAGAGATACCTAGTTCAAAAGGGCACCTCAATGTAAATATGCAAATATATTCTTTAACAGTGCATATTTAATATTTATCACTACTGTCAGGTTTATTTTCCAACTCTAAAGCACCTCAGCGACACCAATCAAAGCTCAAGTCTTTCGGTGCTTTAAGCTTCACATGTCCACTCTTCATTGGTTCTTCACTAAATGACAAATTTGTCTTCGCATCGTTCTAACTTATTAGTTCAAAATACTTTATATCAGGTCTATGAATGATTTAGCTCCAGGTTCCCCACGAACGCCGAGAAACCTCAGTTGGCCAGGGTTATCCAGCCGGCCCTGACCGGCCAGTGAGCAGAGCCGCATACTTCTTGACCGGAGCACAGACAGATGGGGACCGCCCCTCTCCCATAGCATACTGCACGTTCGTGGGGAACCTGGTGCTGATATAAAGTATTTGAACTAAGAAGTTAGAACAGTGAGGAACTTCTCAGGCCTGCTGCCCGTGTCATCCTGGCTCATCTCTGAAATCACTTCTGGGTCAACAAGGCCAGGAAGTGATGCCAGAGGGAAAGCTTAGGCGAGAAGCTGCTCATGCTGGTGAAGATTTAACAAGGTACAGGGGAAGGGATGGTGCAAATGTGGCAGGGGGGAAGGAAGGGTAGAGATGAGTGAGTGGTAGGGTGCCACTGCCCCGGGCGCCTCCCACCCTCACAATGCCATTGCATGCATATGTGGTTTGGCACAAGTATTTATGACAGCCATTGAATTAGCATAAATGTGTGCACCTGTGTTCCAAAGATAGGGAAATATCTTCTCCCAGACTTAAAACATCTTCCACTTTCTTCATTGCAACCTAACATTGATAATTTAGCTACTCTATGACTACCTAACAATTGTAAGTTTGATTTCATGTTTTAATTTAAACCATAGGCAGCTGAACACTTTTTTGTTTGGGGAGGGCCTGAAAGCTCCTTCCCCAACCCTGCCCAATCTCCGTCCCAACCACGCCCAATCTCCACTCCCAGACCCTACCCCTATAATAATACTAATTGTAATACAATTTTTTTTCCATTCATTTTTCATACACACAATATAATCTTATTAACATCACATAATGGTTAACCACAAAATTAAACTACAAAAAGCACACTGTATGCTTCTAAACATTGCCTTATTTCATTTCATATTTATAAATTTTTATCAATACAGTTACAAGACTACTTGATTCTACAAAAAGCAACAAAAAAAAATTTATTTCTACCTTTTGTCGTTTCTGCTTTAATCATCTTCTCTTCATTCTTCTTTCTATGCAGCGTTTGTCCTCTCTCCTTTCCATGCAACATCTGCCCTTTCTCTCTACCCCCATCTACTGTCCACCCTCTCTCTGCCCCTTCCATCCACTGTCCACCCTCTCTGCCCCTTCCATCCAGTGTCCGCCCTCTCTCTCTTCCATACGGCATCTTCCCTCTTTCTATGTCCCTTCAATAAACTGTATATCCTGTGCCCCTTCTCTCCTTTGTACATGATTCATTTTAGCTTCACTCCCTCTCCACCCCGTCTCCTATGCTCCGGCATCTCTCTTCTCCTTTCCTTCCTTCCTTCCTTCTCACTCCATCCCATGGTCTGGCATCTCTATTTCCTTCCCTCCCCCCTTGCCCTGGCATCTCTCTCCTCTCCTATCTCTCCCTCCATGCTGTGGCACCTCCTCTCCTTCCTTTCCCTCTGGTCTGGCATTTGTCTCCTTAGTTTCCCTTCCCTCCACCATGCCCTGGCATCTCTCTCCTCTCCTTCATTTCTTTCCCTCCCTCCCTACTTTCTTCCTTTCCCCTGGTCTGGCATCTGTCTCCTTTCCCTCCCTCCCATGGCATCTCTCGTTCCTCTCCTTTCCCCTGGTCTTCCTTCTCCCTCTTTCCCCCTCTCTGCCCAATTGGGTGCTGCAGCAGCATTTCTCTTCCTTCTCCCTCTTTCTCCCTCTCTCCCCAATTGGGTGCAGCAGCATTTCTCTTCCCCCCCCCATCTTCCCTGGTCTTCCTTCTCCCTCTTTCCCTTTCTCTCCCCAATTGGATGAAACAGCAGCATTTCTCTCCCCCCCCCCTTTCCTGGTCTTCCTCCTCCCTCTTTCCCCAAAAGGGTGCTGCTGCTGCAGCATTTCCCCCCTCCCCCGTGGTCTCCCACAGCCTGGCAGCATTTCTCACCCCCTCCCCCACAGCATTCCTCCCGTAGTCTCACACAGCCGTCGGCAGCGCAGCATTCACAACTCACTGCTCCTGCTTCAGGCCTTCCTCGCTGCCAGGTCCCACCTACTTTGTTTCCGCGAAGGCAGGACCCGGCAGTGAGGAAGGCCTGAAGTAAGCAAGAGCAGCGAGTTGAAGCCTCTCTCCCTCCCTACCCTATCTCTCGCCGACACCGCTGTAACCAGCAAGCAACTTCGCCCATGCTCTGGGGCTCTAATGCTATGCTTTCCGGCTTCACTTCTCCTGCCCCCTCATGACGTAACTTCCGGTTTCATCGGAGAAGAGTCGGGAAGCTTGCTCCCCCCCTAATACTGGGCAATTGGGGGGCAGGCTGTGCCCACCCCCACCCCGTTCCGACGCCTATAAGTTAAACCATAAATTGCAGGAGTCTTGAAATCATCATACTTTGCCCTTAAGTAGATGCACTCAATCAAAAGATTTTATCTTTTGAAGACCTCAAAATGCTGGGTTTTGCCTTATTCTTAAGTTGTCTAGATTATTGCAATTCTCTCTTTCAGTTGACCTCAGTCTGTTCTTCATAGGTTTCAAGTCCTCCAAAACACAAATGCAAAGTTACATACAGCCAAAACCAAATGTAATCACATCTCCCCTTTATATACGCTTTGATTGTAACCACAGAAAGGTGGTATATTAAATATCATCCCCTTTCCCTTTCTCCTATTCTCCATAAGCTTCTAGTACATCTCCAAATATAATTCAAAGATCTAGTCCTTATCCATAAGATACATTGCACTGGAATTCCAACCTATTTATCTGCTCTGCTCCTTCCTTCCTCTCTACATCACTTCCTACCTGCTTCCAGTCTTCTAACTGGATGACTCTTCCTCCACTATCTACTCACCAATTGAATACGTTCCGAGAATAGAATTTACTCTCAGGTCACTTGAGGGATGAACCCAATCGTTTTCTGTTTTAAATAGCATTGATAACCCATTTATTCTTTTTGATATTCAAGGAAAGCAAGGGACTTTGGGGCCAGGCCGAAACACCAGGTCATGGAACACTGTATCTGTAAATGTAGTTCTCTTCCTTTTTAGTTCATTGCAATTTCTTTTCTCTCATTTTGCATTTTTAAGTACAGTATTGTATTTGTGGTAAACTGCCCTGCTGCGTCCTCACTGCTGCATCCTCAAAGGGTGGTATATCAAAAATTAAACTAAACCAAAAACTCAGCGTTCGCATGATCACAGTAACACAGCTGCTTCTTAATGAGGAATTTTCTGCTAATCGAGTGAGAGAATTTAAAGATTCATTTACCTCTTTGTAATATAAAGCAATAGGTTTCATGTGAGCTTTCACTCTGGGGCTTCCCTTCTAAACAGTTTGAAGTACATGCCATTTCAGAAGCAAATGGATTTCAGTGAATCCTTTTGAGATTCTTTGCAGGAAAAATTAAATGAGGACAACAGTTGTTAAATAATTCCTTATTTTTTATCCATCTTGTCACTCTCTCTTACCTCCTTCCCTTTCTTCATTCTTTTACCCCTTTCTCTACATACTTTCAAATACTTGTATATCCTCTTTAGTTTGTTTGGCTATCTTTATATTGTAATACCGTATTTTCACGCATATAACGCACGCGTTGTACACGATTTTACAAACCGAGCATAACCATGCGCGTTATATGCGTGAGCGCGTTGTACAATCTTTTTTTCCATAGTTCCACCCCCCCCCCTGACGTCCGAATCATCCCTCAGCCCTGAAAGCCTGATGCCCCATCCTGAAGGACTGCTCGCACCCCCACCCTGAAGGACCGCTCGCACCCCCCCCCCCCCCCGACGTCCGATTCATCCTCCAGCCGCCCACCCCCACCCCCCCCGCACGTAGAAGCAGCCTACCATTGGTTCCCGATGCCAGTGAGCCCTGCTGCTTCCTCTGCCGGCGGTCTTGCCCCTTCTCTGAGCCCTGCGCTGCTTCCTCTGCTGCGGTCCCGCCCTTTCTCTGATGTCAGAGAAAGGACGGGACCGCGGCAGAGGAAGCAGCGCAGGGCTCAGAGAAGGGGCGGGACCGCCGGCAAAGGAAGCAGCAGGGCTCACTGGCATCGGGAACCAATGGTAGGCTGCTTCTACGTGCGGGGGGGGGGGGAGCTGGGGGATGAATCGGACATCGGGGGGGTTCGAGTGGTCCTTCAGGGTGGGGGTGCGAGCGGTCCTTCAGGGTGGGGGGGCCAGCGGTCCTTCGGGGTGGGGCATCAGGCTTTCAGGGTGGGGACAGGACTTCAAGGGGGACAGGCAGACCTTTAAGGGGGGACAGGAAGAGTCGGGGCAGAGGGCAGGGCGGCGAGACGAGAGTCGGGACGTCAAGGCAGGAGCAGGGCCGCGATTCGGGGCAGAGCTGCGAGAGGAGAGTCGGAACGGCAGAAGGAGGTTTTAATTCAAGGAGCGGTATGCGCGTGTGCGCGCTATATATTAATTTGTTTACATAAATTTTGGTTTCCCGCGCGCTATACCCGTGTGTGCGTTTTACATGGGTGCGCGGTATATGCGTGAAAATACGGTACATCTCTCAGTTAAGAGTATCTGTTACAGAACTATTATCCTTGAGGAAGAGATAGACACTAAAACATAATTGTGTCAGGTGTTTTCAAATGAGGCTTTTGCTGTTTCATTCCATGGTATTTATAGGTTTCATTTGAAAATAGCAGACAAATTCAATTGTTTTTATTACTACTTTTAAAAATATGTTTTATTTGCTATTTTGGGGAAAAAAAAAGTATTCTTACAATGTGCTTCGGCACTTCTAACTGTCAAGAGCATCCCAGTCTTTCAATTTTTTTTTTTTATACAGGAGCCTTGTATACTCTATAGGTTTGCACAGAGATTTTTTCCCTTTTGTTAGTTTCATTTTGTTTCATGGATTTTACACCAATAAGCAAACAAAAGAAATATGAAAAAAGAAACAAAATGCAACAAAACAAAAAATCAATACTAGGTCCTCAACCCCTTCACAGCATCTTACCCTCACTGTGACAGCAGCAGCCAGGGTTGGTCAGCACCAGTGTATATGGCAGACATTAACCACAGAGTCAACCCTGTGTCCACCTGTGTCATTTCAACTTACTGCACCTGCAGACTAAGAACGACTATAGTACCTTGAATTTAATATAATGTGGTGTTACTCAGAGCTTCACACGCCAGACGACCAGCAAATTTGCCCTATGCTGCGCTTTAGTGTTTATGATATAGCTCACCATTGTACGCGTGTATAACTTTTCCTTTATTCCACTGTCCTCATGGTTGATGGTGTCCTGCTGCAGATGTTGGCACCAAAACACAGCTGCGTTGAGTCTCTTGGATTTTTTGTTGTACCTCATACATCTTTCATTAAACCTGAAAAACGTAATACTTGTAGAGAAAACAATCCTTTGATTATGCTCAGTCTCATCCTGTTTCCACCTGGCCACCTCATCTCACATGTCTCCCACCAAGCTTCCCTTAATCAGTCTTCCCTTCCCTCATTGGTTCCAAATAATCTGGGACGCAATATTTAACTGTGATGGTTGAACATAGATATTTGATTGGGATTTTGGCAGGACAGACCCATGACACCAGCATCTCCTGTGTTTCCTTATTTATTTATTGTATTATTTATTTACCACTTATATCCTAAGTGGTTTACATTCAGGTACTTTATCATATCTCCCTATCTGTCCCGGTGGGTTCAAACTCTATATCGTGTACCTGAGGTAATGAGGGGATTAAGTGACTTGCCCAGGGTCATAAGGAGCAGCGAGGGATATGAACCCACAGCCTCAGGCTGTAGCTCTAACCCCTGCACTGCATGGGAGGGGCATGGGCAGGCCAGGGGCATTCCCTTAAAATGTGCACAGTGTTATAGAATTTGGGGGAACTGCGCTCAGCTTTGACATCAGGATTTGCACCTGGTTTCAGTTTGTGCACTTCTTGGTCCCCAAAACTGAACATGAATCCTGGCACTATCTGCTAGATTTTCTAAACGCAGCCATTGTCGGCGGCCCCCTTAAAAGCGGCTGCCGATCAAGTCGCACCACCTTAAAAGCGGCTGCTGTTTAGAGAATCGTGCCTCCGGCAAAGATAAGCTTTCATATTTTTATTTTTCCTGTTAGTCTGGATGGCGTTCTTTTCCTTTGTGATCTAGGGCTCCTCTTACAAAGGCGCGCTAGGGCCTTAACGCGCAGAATAGCGTGTGCTAAAATGCTGCGCGCTAGCCGCTACCGCCTCCTCTTGAGCAGGCGGTAGTTTTTCGGCTAGCGTACGCTATAGCGCGTGCTAATCCGGTGTGTGCGCTAAAAACGCTAGCGCACCTTCGTAAAAGGAGCCCCTAGGTTTAAACTGCTATGACATTTTGTCATGAAATGTGGTATAGCAAGTCTTAATAACCATAAATATGTGTGTGATGCAGGTTCTGGAAAGTAGCAAGTGTAAGGTGGATACATAATTGGGAGTGTGTATAGAAAATCATTTTGTATTTTAGTAAGTACTAAGGGGTAAATTTTGTAAGAGGCACCTAAAGATAGGTGCTTAAAGTTATTTGCCTAACATAGGGCCCCTTTTTTCAAGCTGAACTAGAGGTTTTTAGCGCGAGCCGGCACGGTAAATACTCCAACACTGATAGCATTCTTATGAGTGTCGGAGCACTTGCCTCACCAGCCCACGCTAAAAACCTCAAGCACAGCTTGATAAAAAGGGAGAGGGGGGTTAATCAGTAAATTGGTTTCAATTGTGAGCCTGATTCTACAAAAGATAGGCACCTATCACATGGCGCCTAGCAGCACCTAATACCAAAGTAGGCATATTTAGGGGCGGAAAAAGTCTTAGGCCTTTAAAACCCTGGCCTACATTACAGGTGCCTAAGTTTTAAGTTTGGTGCCACTGAGCACAATTCTGTAATAGGCGCCTAACTTTGGGTTTCTGTCTTTTTTTAGATGCCAATTACAGAATCTGGCCCTAAACCCTTTTAGCATGAGAGATCATTTTACTGCCTGCTAAATGGCATAGCATGTGTTCAAATTAATTAAGTGACATGGCATTTCACTGTTTCTGTGATGCTTTGGATAGAGAGTGGCACAGAATGAGACATCAAATGGCTATATGTCATTATCTGTGTTTTTAAAAAATTAACAGCACATCTTTCATGCATTCTGCTGCCATCTAGAAGTAGCCATCAAGTCATGTTTGATGTGCCCTGTTCTTACCTGCCTGGGCCGCAAAGATATGTGGCAGAGATGCTTCCAGCTGGTCTGCATTGAGCCATACCCTGGAGGAGTGCACCCTGCTGTCCCCATAGACTTATCCATCTGACCCTGCTGTGTATCACTGCATTTTAGGGGTCAACAGTCAAAAAAAATTTGACCTATCAACTTTGAGAGTTAAGCAGAAAAATCTTTCTTAGAATTCACTCAGAAAGGTTTTTTTATGCTTCTTTTTCCAAAATAAATAGTAAAGTTGTTCCTAAAATATACATTCTACCAGTTTTACATTTCAAGCAACTGAATGGTAGAACCTATTACCCCAGGAAATTAGATAATTCTTCTGTAATATTCTGTAAATGCCACTGACACTGTAATCAGTGTTTACATCAAATGCTGACTGTGGTATTATGAAATGTATTTACAGATATTTGATGATGGGCTGTACCTGCATAGCTGTGCTAAATATCCAGGCATAAGATAGAAGTTATGTGAATATAGCTTATAATCAGCGCTATTACAGTAGCTACATAACTATTCAGATATGTAAGATAGCTATCATAACTCATACGGATAGTTATGAAGGTTCCTATGCTGAATATTGCTGTTATCCGCATAAGGGGGAATTCTGTATGTGGCGTTGAATGTTAGGTGCTACTTCCATGCCACATGTTCGGCACGAAAAAAACTTCTAGTGGCTGCAAGGTGCCAAAACGGGGCAGAGACTGCAAATTTGCATGAAAACACATTTGCCCATTTATATAGTATGTGTTTCCACACAGATCTGCGAAGGGTGTGTGGCCATGGGCGGGGCATGGACAAGCTCGGGGCATTCCCTTAAAATGTGCACAATGTTATAGAATTTGGGGGAACCACGCTCAGCATCGACATCAGGATATACACCTGGTTTCAGTTTGTGTACTTCTTGGTCCCCAAAGCTGAACACGAATCCTGGCACTATCTGCCAGATTTTCAAAATACAGCCGTTGTTGGCGGCCACCGTAAAAGCAGCTGCCGATCAAGTGTCAGTCACACAAACGGCGCTGTTTAGAGAATGGCGCCTCCGGCAAAGATAAGCCTGAGAAATGTATGCCAGAGTTTTCAAAGCTTATATTTCCAGCACCTATCTTTGACGTGAATCATACCTCCGGAGGTGCCTACCGGTGCCTACCAGCAATAGCTGCTTCTATAGTAGTGTTGGGAGCCATTAGGTGCCTGTGCAATTTTTTTAGACACTGGTAGACGCCTTGAAATTTGTTTTAAATGACATTTTTTCACTTAACTTAGGTGCCGTTTAGAGAATATGGCCCTATATGCTATTCTATATAAGGCGCTAATCCGGGAATGCCTGTAATTGAATACTGTTCAGTGCTATTTATAGAATTTCCCCCATAACTTCTAGCTCCATCCTGAATCTCTGCCCATATAGTGCCAGGACATTCCATAAAGATTTTCCATAGCATTGTGCAGTGAGTGATACTTACCTGGGTAGGTGCCACTCCTACTTTGATAAGTGCCGCTGAGCAATGACCCCTGGGAGATTAGCGCTGTTGTTACACTTTGATATTTGTTCTTTTTCAAAGTATTTTGGGTTTGTTGATTTTTCTTTACAGCAAGCTTCAAGTTTATTATTGCTTGATATACCACTTATAACAACCTAAGTGACATTAAAACTTTCTTGGAAGCATTTTCATTGCTGCTTTTTCTTTGTTGTATACTCACAAAAGCCAATAAAATTTTATGAACAAAAAAAAAACATAGTTTAAAAAAAAAAGTACTTACAAGGGAAGTTAACATAAACTCTTTAAAAATAGAGGGGGAGATTTCACATGAGACTACATGGGTTACATCATTTTAAAAAAAAAAATGGGGGGAGGAAAAAACATAAGCATAAAATAAGCTGATGTCATAATCTTAGTCTATACTAGTGGTAGGCAAACTCATTAGTCAGAAGAGCCAAAGATCAGCAGTACAATGATTAAGATTTCTTTTGAGAGCCATACCCCACGCCCGCTTGTGCTACGATGGCTACATCAAACCGACTGACACGCCGCTCGCCCGCACGCAGCCTAGAGAATGACACGGGGAAAAAAATTTGTTCCCATCCCTACCCCGTCCCCACGAGCTCAGTCCCTGTTCCCGCAAACCATCTGATCTCATCCACACAAACCTCAAATAGTTTTCTACTGAACTTATTATATTAAAGTATGAAAAGAAACAATATTCTGTACAATTGTCAATTTATAAATCAGCGTCTTCTCCCCACTCTCTTTTCCCCATTTTCCTTCAGCGTCCTCAGCCCACTCTCTCTCCACTTCCCTTCAGCGCACGCACATAAAAACAAGCAAGCAATTTTATATCATTTTCATTCTATTCATTCATAGAAATTAAAGTCTAAATAATGCCAGTCATAACAAAACATGATTTTACAAAAATAATTCATATTTCCCTGTACAGTCAAGCCTGCAAGGATTACTAGATGTCTTTCAGCAGCTCCCCTCCCTCCCTCCCCCTTATCTTCGTGGCTAAGTCAAAATGATCTACTAACAATAACACAAAGCACACTGTATGCAGAGAAAATGTTAATTATTTATATTCCGTGGGTTTTCAAAGAGGTGAAGGCAGATGACTTTATGCAATGTCACCTCAGTAACAACTATACAAAATAGACAAATATACCCCCTCCCTTAGTGCAGGGACCTGCGCTGAATGCCCTGCGCTGCTCTCGATGCTCATAGGCTCCCTGCACTAAAAACCGATCACTAAATTGAAAATAAAATCATTTTTCCTACCTTTGTTGTCTGGTAATTTCATCAGTCTCTGGCTGCACTTTATTCTTCTGACTGTGCATCCAATATTTCTTCCCTTCTTTCAGCCTCCTGTATGCTTCCTCTGCTCCAGACCTCATTTCCTCCCCCAACTTTTTCTTTCTTTCACCCTGCCCCTTTCTTTCTTTCTCTCTCCATACCCCCTTTCTTTCTGTATGTCTGTCTTTCTCTCTCTCTCTCCGTGCCCCCTTTCTTTCTTTCTTTCTCCATACCCCCTTTCTTTCTTTCTGTCTTTCTCTCTCCATGCATGCCCCCTTTCTGTCTGTCTCCCTAGCTTTCTCTCTCCATGCCCCCTTTCTCTGTCTCCCTGTCTTTCTGTCTCCCTTCTTTCTTTCTGTCCCCCTGCCTCCCCTTTCTTTCTTTCTCCCTGCCCTCCCCCAAGCCACCGCCATTGGGGAACAGGCTACCACTGCCGCCGGGGAACAGGCTGCCACCGCCGCAGGAGAATAGGCTGCCACCACCGCTGCCACAGCCATTGGGGAACAGACTGGCGCCGAGTTCTGAGCTCTCCCTGCTTCCCTTTCCCGTAAAGAGGACGCTGAAGCGCCGGGCCGACCAATTTTCGCCACCCGACATCAATTCTGACATCGGAGAGGAAGTTCCGAGCCAGCCAGGCAGCGATTGGCTGGCCCGGAACTTCCTCTCCAACGTCAGAATTGATGTCGGGTGGCGAAAGTTGATTGGCCCGGCGCTTCAGCGTCCTCTTTACGGGGAAGGGAAGCAGGTTGAGCACCCCTGCTCTAGCTAGCTGAGCTGTGAGCCGCACTCAAGTGGCTAAAGAGCTGTGGTTTGCTGACCAATGGTCTATACAATGAAAGTGTCTCTAAAAAGAAAGGTTTTTCAAACAGATTTGAATTTGGCGGTGTTTGATTCTTGTCTCATGTTTAATGAAAGAGAGTCAACTGAGAAAACTGTCTTGCGGGTTGAGTCATAAAATAATCTGGCGAACAGAAGGAATTGATAATAGCTGTTGCTGTGTTGACCTTATCTAGGAATCATTGGCCTCGAAAACCATAACCTCAAGAGTGTAGGAGTAGCCTAATGGTTAGAGCAGTAAGCTGAGATCCTGGAGAACTGGGTTCAATTCCCACTGCAGCTCCTTGTGACCCTAGGCAAGTCACTTAACCTTCCACTGCACCAGATATAAAAACACCTTAAACTCTGAGTTCAGAGAAAGTACCTGCATATACCCTTGGATTCTATATATGGAGCCCAAAATTAGGCACTGATCCAAGATGTGCACCCACCTAAATTGGCTAATGATCCGATAATTGGGTGTTCATTTTCACCAAGTTGGATTTGCCTGCACATCTTGCTACACACAGAACAGACTTCCTGAATCATTACATCAGGCTCAATCTCTTGCAATATTCAGATCCAAGCTAAAAGTCCACTTTTTCAGGGCAGCTTTCAACTCCTAACTCCCACTCACCATAAAATTATTTATGTCCTTCCTATTATTCTCTCTGCAAGGAACTCCCCTACCCCTATATGTCCAGACTGTCTATCCAAACTAGATTGAAAGCTCTTCAGAGCATGGACTGTCTATTACATGTCATATGTACAGCACTGCATACGCCTTTCAGCACTATAGAAGAGTTAACTAGTAGTAGTAATGTGTGCCCAAATTTCATAGCATGCAACCCAAAGAGCCTGCCCATGGAAGGTGTGTGAGCATGTCAGGGGCATTTATAAAATTTGTGTTATAGAAAACCTGGGTGTGCGCCCAAATCGGGCACTGATATCAGCAGGCATAGGTCTTGGTGCTAAATTGGCACTCAATGCTATTCTATAATGAGTACTCATTTTACAGGTGTGCTCATTGAGCTCAGATTTTTCAGCACCATATACTGGATGTATAGTCTGTAGACCAGGGGTGCCCACACTTTTTTGGCTTGCGAGCTACTTTTAAAATGACCATATCAAAATGATCTACCAACAATAAAATTTTAAAAAACACAAAGCACACTGTACACAGAGAAAATGTTAATTATCATTTGTATTCGGGTTTTTTTTATCAGATGTCAAGGCAAATGACTTTAAAATATGCAATGTCACCTCAGTAACAACTATACAAAAAATAGACAAATATACCTTCTCCCCTTTTACTAAACCGCGATAGCGGATTTTAGCGCAAGAAGCTGCATTGAATGCTCTGCACTGCTCTTGATGCTCATAGGCTCTCTGCGCTAAAAACCACTATTGCGGTTTAGTAAAAAGGGGCCATAGTGCTAAATATAGACAGCAGATATAAATTCTCAAAATAGACACATTTTGATCACTAAATTGAAAAAAAAAATAATTTTTCCTACCTTTTTGTCTGGTGATTTCATGAGTCTCTGGTTGCACTTCCTTCTTCTGTAAAGCCAATATTTCTTTCTTTCTGCCTTTCTTTCTCTCTTCCCCCTCTTTATTTCTGCCTTTCTTTCTCTCTCCCCCTGCCCCCCCCCCCCAAGCCATTGTGCCGATTTGTTCACTTCCCCGATTCTTTCCCTACCTCCACCCCCAAGCCATCAACGCGATTTCTCCCTGCTGCTTCCCTGAGCTAGGCCTGGCACGTACAAGTGCCGGGCCCACAAGACTTCACTTCCGACGTCAATTCTAACTTTGGGGAGGAAGTTCCAGACCATCCAGGCAGCGATTGGCTGGCCCAGAACTTCCTCTCCGACGTCAGAATTGACATCGGAGATGAAGTTTTGTAAGTCCGGCGCTTGTATGCGCCAGGCCTGGCTTGGGGAAGCAGTAGGGAGAAAAAGATCACAAAGGCAACGCAATCGACTCGCGTTGCCTTTGCAATCTACTGGTCGATCGCGATCGACTATTTGAGCACCCCTGCTGTAGACCATAATGTGTACAACACTGCATACAGTGCATAGTAGTAATGTAGAAATGGTAAGTAGTAGAAGCATTAGGGGAAGCCACTCTCAACAAAGGATTTGAAGGTTTTATGGCAGGTGTATAGGGAGTTGATGAAAATTCATTTCAATATAGATAGTTTTCTTTTCATGAGTTCCTGCTAGTAACTGCAGTTAAATCCATAGTCAGTCCCAGCAAGGATTATCTCTCAAGCTTCTGTTCACTTTCAGCAGTACTCTTAATGAGACTTGAACAAATGATTTAGGTCTAGTTACAGCTGTGTTAGAGTAGTCCCTTGGTAATAAATGTACTGCAACTGTCTTTAATTTGGGCACAATATGTAATATGGATATAAAAAACTAATCCTTGCTTTACAACAGTTGCCATGAAAAAAAAAAAATAGTTAAAATCTTTGAAAAAGAAAAACAGATTTGCCAAATATAAGCACATAAGTTCCCTAGAGTAATTTTCAAAACTTCTGTCTTATCAATTGGCCAATACCTGCATAAGGGAAAGAGTGCATGTGGAAGATGATTTTATAATAGGATGCCTAGGTTAACTGGGTGGGGAGATGCTTATTTTGAGGGTGTTTCATATTGGAGGGCCATTTTCGATAGGACATCTAAGTCCGAATTTGGATATTTCCTGCTCAACATCCAAATTCAGGAGTGGAGAAAAGTCCTTTTTTAGACGGGACTTCCCATGGGAGTGGCCTTATGGATCTGGCTAATCGGAGTCTTAGGACACTCCCAGTGCATCCCAGAATTCACTGGGAAGAAGGCTTGACTCCAGTTGGCCTAGGTGCCAAAAGCCCCTCCTATGACCCCTCCCTGGTGCATCCCTGATTGCACCAGGAAGGGGAAGGCCCACTATTCGGAAGAGGTGGGCCTGCCAATCAGAGAGAATGGGCATCCCTCTGGCTGGCCTTCCAGAATATGGTAAGGAGATCTGGGGGGTTTTGGGGATGTTAGCCGGGGATGTTAGGGTGGGCGCCTGCAGTAAGAATTGGGCATCCCTCCTGCCAGGGGTATTGCGGGGGTGGTGGTAGGAGGGATTGAGCATCCCTCCTGCCGGGGATGTTGAAGGGGATGCCGGCAGGAGGAAATGGGCATCCCTCCTGCTGGCCAACCTGTGGTAGGGTGCAAGGGTTCCTTGCCACAACCACTCAGCCAATCACGGTAGGGGAAATCCCCCCCCCCTATCAGCTGTGCGGCAGAGACTCCCCAAAGCTGCGATTCTGTAACCGGCACCCTAAAATGATTGACAGGCAATCCGACTTGGGTGCTGCTTAGAGAATCGCGTCTATGGGCAGTCCCTGCCACTCACCTGATGGGGGGGAAATTTTCCTGCCACGATTGGCTGCTGCATTCTAGCAGCAAAGATAAGTGGCTCGTCAATGGAGGCGTTAGGAACTAGCGCGGCAGGCGGTTTAACACGCAGTATTCCATGCGTTAAACCGCTACTGCGCCTTTGTAAAAGGACCCCTTTGTTTCCTGAATATAATCATATTGCTATTTAAATGTCTTATTTGATGTAATTTGAAATAATATAAAAACAAAAATTTTTTTAAAATTCTTATCTTCCGAGATGTCTTAATCAGTTCTCATAGGCAGATCAATAAGATGTCATTGATCCACTTTTTTATATTTTCATATCAACATTCTCAAAAAAATAGATATAGTTTAACTTATCTTTCAAGAACTGAGCTTCTTTTAACATGAGACCAGAAGTTCAACTCTTAAAAGATAAGTTGTACTATATGGGGTAGATATTCAGCCGGTGGTGGTGAACTTTTACATAAGAACATAAGCTGTGCCTCTGCTGGGTCAGACCAGAGGTCAATCATGCCCAGCAGTCCGCTCATGCGGCGGCCCATCAGGTCCAGGATCTGTATAGTAGCCCTCTATCTATACTCTTCTATCTCCTTTTTCTTCAGAAAATTGTCCAATTCCTTTTTTTTTTTTTTTTTTCCGTGACAGGCATTATCCTCAGATATACAATGCCAGGCCATGTCTGGACACTGGCATTGAATATCTGGGTATTTGCATCTGGCAACCACTTTGCTGGTTAAGTGTGATATTCAGCACTTAATCACCTAAGTGACACAGCATAAATATAGGACTGTGTTTTATGTGGTCTGATTTGGCCATTTAAACTTAGGCTGAGTGCTGAATATTTGCGTTTAACTGCATAAGTGCTGACTCTGCTCCAGACCACCCACAAAATAGCCAGTTTTTGGCTTAGTGGTCTGTGCTGATATTCAGTGATGCCTAACCAGTTAGTATCACTGAATATCAGTGGATAACCATGAACAAGTGAGTTAAGGTTTCAAGGTTTTATTAAAATTTGATTTAATCGCTTATCTAATTTCTAAGCGAGTTTACAATATATAAAAAAAGAGCATGAACATAATAAAAATGCATTAACAATACAATTAATAATAAAAAAAAAAAACCAAATTACAAAGAAACATCAACTAATAATTGTCATATTAAAAAGGGAGATAAATGAGACAGAAAGACGGGAGACAAAAGGAAATAAGGTTAGAAATACAATTTGGATAGGAACGAAAGACAAATAAGGAATAAAACAAAAGCCAATGGGCTCGTTGCTGCTTAATTCCTTAAGGGAGTTTAAAAAGGATACTGTAAAATTTAAATCAAATGTTAAAAGCTTCTTTAAATAAATGACTCTTGAGTAGGCTTTTGAAACATTCGAGATTAGCTTCTTCTCTAACAAGAGCTGGTAAGGTATTCCAAAGTTGAGGGGCTACGACTGAGAAAATGCCATGCCTTTTGGTTCCTATTATATGAAGGGAGGGGACCGTCAGCAATTTACGATTAGATGATCTAAGACTGCTGGGTGGGTCATATGGGATAAGATATTTATCAATAAATTGGGGCAGTTTAGAATGAATTGTTTTAAATGTTATGAGAGAGATTTTATAAGAAATTCTTTGATTCATTGGCAGCCAATGGGCATTTCAAAGTAGGGGGTAACATGATCGTATTTTTTAGATTTTGTTATTAATTTTATTGCGGCATTTTGAATTATTTGTAAACGTTTTAATTCTTTCTGGGGTACTCCTGTAAATAAGCTATTACAGTAATCTAATTTCACAATGATTAATGAATATACCAGAATGTTAATGGATTTTGGTTCTAAGAATTTAGAGATTGAGCAAATCAGTCGCAGCTTGAAAAAACATGATTTAATTACAGAACTTATATGGTTATGGAAGGTTAGGTTTTTTTAAATCAAATACAACCCCTAAGATTTTAATAGAGTCAACATGGACCAGGGGGAGGTATCAAGAAGAATTGGAAAGTTTAGTGCTATTCCCTCTTTCCAGGGGAAGAACATTACTTTTGTTTTTGAAACGTTTATGGCTAGCATATTTTCTTTCAACCATAATCTAATCTGATTGAGTTTATTGTTAATTTCAGTAATTTCATTGGTATTTTCCGGGTTTAGCAGGTGTAATAATTGGATATCATCTGCGTAAGCAAATGCTGAAAAACAAATTGATTGACATAAGGTAAGTAGAGGAGAGAGGAAAATATTAAACAGTAATGGAGAAAGAATAGAACCTTGTGGTACTCCACTTAAACAAGCAAAGAGATCAGATGAGGTATTATTAAAAATGACTTTAGATTGACGATTTGAGAAATAGGATTGTAGCCATTTGAGGACCTGGTCTGTAATTCCATTGGATTCAAGGCTTTCTAAGAGAAGTGCATGAGCAGCAGAGAGGTCTAGGGAGATAAGGACTACTGATTTATGGTGGTCTAGATGGTAAAGTATGGTAGTTTGCATCCCTAATAGAGAATGTTCAGTTGAATGGTTTATCCTAAAGCCTGTTTGGTGGGGGTGCAAAATGTTGGTAGATTCAGCAAATTCTGATATCTGGTTGAAAACAATTTTTTCTGTCAACTTCGCTAAAAACGGAATTTTCGCTATTGGACGATAATTGGATTCTTCAGAAAAGCTAACTTGTTGATCTTTAATGATGGGGTTAATGATAGATGTTTTCCATTGTTGTGGTAAAGTTCCTGATTCTAAGCTGTTAATTACTAGAGTGTATAAAGACTCCAAACTGAGAAAAAAAAATTTTCAGAATGAACGGGGGTATCATTTCCACTTTAGGTCCCTTGATGTTAATATCCTGAAAGATGCGCTGAATTTCAGGTAAGGTGGAAAGATTAAAGGTAGAGCATTTGGCCATTAGAATATGAGTATTAGAGGGAGGGAATTGATCAATATGATTTATAGTGAGGATGGAGTTAGGTTGAATCCCAATTTGTTTTCTGATTTTCTCAATTTTTTGTTGGAAGAAGTTTGCCAAGGATTGGGCAGATGGAAGATTATTAGAAGTAAATTCTATTTTCTTTGAGCTGGGAGATAGAGATTTTAGAATTTTGTAGAGGATTGCTGGGTTTTTAGCTTTATTAATGCATGATGAATAATATGATTTCTTAGTGTGGTTAATTTTAGCCTTATATTAGGAAGCTTGGGCATGAAATTTGTTTAAATTATCAATAATTTTGTTTTCCTTCATCTTCTTTCTAGACTCCTAAACTGTAGTTTTAGAAAGTATAATTCTTTAGTAAACCATGGATTTTCTTGCATCTTGAGTGAGATAGTTTTTGTTATCTCAGGAGCAGTGTTTAGGATGAGCACATGAATTGCAATGTCCCATAAGGACAATTGGTCATCCATATTTTTGTTGGAAAAATCTTCTTTTTTTAGAGTCAAGAAAGTAGAAATCGAGAATGAATCTAAAAAATCTCTCTTGCCCATTTAAATTACTTTGAATATGGAACACACACTCACACTTTCACTCCACCTACAGTCCTTCCTGTGGGGAGTGCTGTTTCACTGTCATATTTTCAATAGTGAGACAGACAAGTTCAGTTGGACACCAGGGAACCTACCTGTCCCTAGCGATTGAAAACTCAGCATTGAAGCACCCCCTCCCATTGGCATCAATGCAGTTGGAGGACCTCTACTCAGCTTAGAGGTTAACTCACATTATTATGACTACTAGCTAATATCCAGCATAGCCTCATCTGGTACCACAGACAGCAGCCAGGTGCCATGGGAGTAACCCAATAAGATGCTGGATGGTTGCTAGAGCTATCTGGAGCTATGCAGACTGCAGTGCATCTGACAGTTGCTGGTGGGTGTGTGGTAGTGGATCCAGTCATCGAACATGTTGAAATAAAGGCTTCTTGCTTTACCTCACTGGGGATCCATCGTGAAGGAAAACCAAAAATAAAACCCACAAGATTACATTGTATATTCCAAAGCAAATAACTTTTTATTCTAGTAATAAGTATTATAGCAGCATTTGGCAAATCAGAAATAAATCAGTTTAGACATATAGAATGGAGAGAAGAAAAAACCCATACAAACAGTGCCAGCATATTTCTGTAAGTATGGCGCAGCTTCTCTAAAGAAACTCTGCCAAAGCATGGGGGTTTTATACAGAGAGTTTCTATGTCTTAGACCATCCCCTGGCTGTAAATATGTATCACCCTATTGGAGCAGATATGCTGCCTATCTAGCCTACCCCTAGTCCACACTTCCATTCTTCCCTGGGAGGCCCTGGACAGGCATAGCTTCTGGAACTTTCTTCTTGAAGTTTCTATTCTTCACACGGGTACATCAGTATCAGTGCCTGAGTGCATTAGCCTGGCATCACTTTATCAATTCTTAGGTTCCCGGATGGAGTGTCCTGCTGACTTGCATTTTCTTTCAGCACTGTTAAATAACTCATTGTCTTTACAGCACTGTTTGGTGTCCTTGAGAAACTCTTCACAGCAAGAAATCTATACACTCACATGCTACACATTAGCATCTCAGCATCTGAACTGAAACCAGTTTCCAAAAGCCCGTGATTTCAGCAACTCCATCAAAATGAAGGAATAGGTCTCACAACCTGTAAAAGTCTCCCATAGGCTCCTGTCATCTATTTCAATGTCAACTGAGGTGGTCCCAAATGTGCTTGATTGGGTTAAGTTCTTGGGAATTCGGAGGCCAGGGAAGTAGCTAGAAGTCTGCTCTACAAACCACTCATGAACAATTCTGGTGGTATGACATGTCGCATTGTCCAGTTGAAAGACCCATCTGCCATAGGGAAGGCCATCAACAGGTATGGATGTACTTGATCGGCAAGGATGGAGAGATACCCATATCAGTTGAGAGTGCCTTCCAGAGTTATCAAGGGACCCAGACCATAACACTGCCACCGCTGGGTATTTGTTCTCAGCGATTTCATGCCTGATATGCAAATGTTCATCTATTCAGCTCAAAATGTGGCTCATCGGAGAAGGTAACCCTCTGCCAGTCGGTGCAAGTTGGTACTCCTATGCAAATTGCAGCTGTTTTTTTTGTGATGAACCATCGTCAGCATGGCTGTAGTAACCAGATGTCTGCTCCAGAGCACCATTTGCAACAGGGTTTGCTGTACAGTCATTTTGAACACATACCTGGAAGCCCCCTGGTTTTGGATTTTTTTCATTTTTTTTCTATGGAACAGATATTTTGTGTGAGTAATACAAGCAAAATATCTGTGCCATTGAAAAAAAAAGACGACCCCCCCCCCCCCCGGCAGACCAGTTGGTTAGAGGTCTAGAGAGCAATTGGGTTTTACGATCAGTAAAACCCGAAATTAAATAGCCAAGCGATGCTAGTGCATCAATCACTTGGCTATTTTGCATGGGGTTTTACTAATTTACATGGGTCGGTTCGGATTGGAAAGTGGGTGATCAAGGGAAAAACACGCGGTGGGCAGTTTTGTGCATCGGGGAATCCGATCCGATCGATTGCTAAACTGGTTTTGTAACAATTGGTAAATTTTGTGCATCCCCCACATAATTAGGTCACACTTAAGGCCCTTTTCAGATGTAAATCAGTTATGCATTTGGAAAGGATTATAAAATTAACTCCAGACTGATTATCTGCATTCATTTATAAAATCTAACATGTGTTATGAATTCTACCATAACACCTGGCGTTTGTCACACATGCAGAACACAGATAAACTCTATGCAAATTCAGGACCACAAACTAACCCCCTCTTTTATGAATGCGTAGTGCAGGTTTTAGCGTCAGCAGCTGTGGTAACTTCTCCGACGCTCATAGGAATTCTATGAGCATTGGAGCAGTTACCGCCGCTGCCGCTGCTAAAACCTGCGCTATGCGTTCGTAAAAGAGGGGATAAAAGTCCTAATATTCACAGACAAAGATGCCATACTCTGCATGCAGTACAACACCAGAGAAAGAGAACATAAGAACATAAGCATTGCCTCTGCCGGGTCAGACCAGGGGTCCATCGTGCCCGGCAGTCCGCTCCCGCGGCAGCCCTCCAGGTCCATGACCTGAAAGTTTTCCCTACCTAACCTAAAATGTCCATACCCTATTCGCTCAATGTCCTGTAAGGTAAACCTCTATCTGTACCCTGTTATCCCCTTCGCTTCCAGGAAGTCATCCAGTCCCTTTTTGAACCCCAGAATTGTACTCTGTCTTATCATCTCTCCGGGAAGCGCATTCCAGGTGTCTACCACCCGTTGAGTGAAGAAGAACTTCCTTGCATTCGTTATGAATCTGTCTCCTCTCAGTTTTTCTGAATGACCTCTTGTTTTAGTTGTCCCCGCTAGTCTAAAGAATCTGTCCCTCTCCACCTTCTCTATGCCTTTCATGATTTTATAAGTCTCTATCATGTCCCCTCTCAGTCTCCGCTTTTCCAGGGTAAAGAGCCCCAGCCTGTCTAACCATTCGGCATATGAAAGGTTCTCCATACCCTTTATCATCCTCGTTGCTCTCCTCTGGACCCTCTCGAGTAATGCCATGTCCTTCTTGAGGTATGGCGACCAGTATTGGATGCAGTATTCCAGATGTGGGCGCACCATTGCTCGATACAGTGGCAGGATAACTTCCTTCGTTCTGGTAGTGATACCTTTTTTGATAATGCCCAACATTCTGCTCGCTTTTTTTGAGGCCGCTGCACATTGCGCCGCCGGCTTCATTGTGTTATCCACCAATACCCCCAGATCTTTTTCTTGGCTGCCTTCCCCGAGTACCCTCCCTCCCATTGTATAGCTATACATGGAGTTCCCCTTCCCTATGTACAAGACCTTACATTTCTCCACATTGAAGCTCATCTGCCATTTTTTTGCCCACTCACTCAGTTTGTTCAGGTCGCTCTGCAGTTCTATGCATTCCTCAACAGTTCTGACCCTGCTGGAGAGTTTTGTGTCATGCGTGAACTTGATAACTTCGCACTTCGTCCCCGTTTCTAGATCATTAATAAATATATTGAACAGCAGTGGTCCCAGCACTGACCCTTGCGGAACACCACTTGTGACCCCTATCCAGTCAGAGTAGTGCCCCTTTACTCCTACCCTCTGCTTCCTGCCCGCCAGCCAATTTTTGATCCATCTGTGCACGTACTCTTCCACCCCGTGACTCCACAGTTTCTTCAGTAGGAGTTCATGGGGCACCTTGTCGAAGGCTTTTTGGAAATCTAGATATATGATGTCTACGGGGTCACCTTGGTCCAATTGTTTACTTATCCCCTCAAAGAAATGCAGTAGATTCGTCTGGCATGATCGGCCTTTACAGAAACCATGCTGGCTTGATCTCATCAGATTATGTTTTCCTATATGCTCATTGATACCTTCCCTGATCAGTGATTCGGCCATCTTCCCCGGTACAGAGGTTAAGCTCACCGGTCTGTAGTTTCCCGGTCGCCTTTTGATCTTTTTTTGAAGATAGGTGTAACATTCGCTATCTTCCAGTCCTCCGGGATTACCCCTGTTCTCAAGGACAGGTTGCAAATATGCCGCAGTAACTCTGCTGTTTCATCTCTGAGCTCTTTCAGTATTCTCGGGTGGATCCCGTCTGGGCCTAGAGCTTTGTCAGTTTTTAATCTATCTATCTGCCTGAGAACGTCTTCGAGGGTTACCTCCATGCATGATAATTTCCCCTCTTGATCTCCCCTGAAGATTTTTTCCGGTTCTGGCACACTGGATGTGTCTTCTATTGTAAAGACCGACGAGAAGAACTTGTTTAGCCTACCAGCCACCTCTTTTTCCTCTTTCACCATTCCCTTCCGGTCACCCTCATCCAGGGGTCCCACCTCCTCCCTCACTGGCTGTTTCCCTTTCACATATCGGAAAAATGGTTTGAAATTTCTTGCTTCCTTGGCCAGTCTCTCCTCATACTCTTTCTTGGCTTTCCTGACTACTCGGTGACATTCTTTTTGATGCTTCCTGTGCTCTCTCCAATTTCCTTCGGTTTTGTCTTTTTTCCACATCCGAAATGATTTTTTTCTTGTCTCCTATCACTTTCTTTACTTCACTGGTTATCCATGCAGGGTCCTTAGTCTGATTTTTTTTGGATCCTTTCCTAAATCTTGGTATATATAGGTTTTGCGCCTTGTTTTCTGTGTCCTTGAATAGGGACCAAGCTTGCTCCACAGTCCGAGTTTCCTTGGAGCTGTTTCTGAGCTTCTTTCTCACCATTTGTCTCATGGCATCATAGTTCCCTTTCTTGAAGTTAAACGTTGTTGCCTTGGTTCTCTTTCCCTTAGGTAATCCTACTTGCACTTTGAACTGAATCATGTTGTGGTCACTGGTTCCTAGGGTCCCACGACCTCCACACCCTTTGCGGGTCCTTTCAGCCCATTGAGGATCAGATCCAGAATCGCTGATCCTCTCGTTGGTGCCTCGACAAGTTGTTCCATGAAGCAGTCCTGAACAGCTTCCAGGAACTCCGTTTCCCTTGCACATTTTGAATTTCCAAGACACCAGTCTATCCCAGGATAGTTGAAATCTCCCATAACTATGGTGTTTGGGTTCTTGCATTCCCTTCTCAGCTCGGCTACCATTTCTGTATCCTCAGCTTCAGTTTGCCCAGGTGGACGGTAGAATAGTCCCATCTTTATCTCGGATCCGTTGCTTCCTGGTACTTTGACTCACAATGACTCCAGTTGGGCATTTGTCGCTGCTGTGTCCACAGTGGTTGAGTGAATGGTGTCCCTTATGTATAGTGCTATTCCTCCTCCTTTCTGGTAAGTCCTGTCTTTTCGGTAGAGTTTGTATACTGGCAGTACTATGTCCCATTTGTTTTCCTCGTTCCACCATGTTTCCGTGATCCCTATGATGTCTAGTCTCTCATTATTGGCCATGACTTCTAGTTCCCCCATTTTGTTCTTTAGGCTCCTTGCATTAGTATACATGCCATTGAAGTCCTGGCATTTTCCCTTCCTCGCTATTTTCCCTTGCATTTCATTCTTCATTCTGTCCCCTTCCTGACCTGCCAACTCCTGAGTATTGTCTCTTTTGTCTTCTCTTTGTGGTAGATTCCTATTGCCTTCCCCTTGTGGCGTGTTCCTATTGTCCTCCTCTTGTTCCTTCGCATCATCCAGTCCCATTTTGACTTCCCCTTGTAGTATGTTCATCCTGTCCCCCTCTCGCTTCATCTGACTCCCTTGTTTGTTCACAGTCTGTTGCTTGCCACTTGTGTCTTCCCCGCAATCTTCCCCCTCAGTACCCTCGCTGGATACTGTTTCCCGAACCATCGATACCAGGTTGACTGTCGGCTTTCCCCTTCTACTTAGTTTAAAGCTTGCTCTATCGCTCTTCTGACGTTATTTGCTAGTTGTCTAGTTCCCGCCTTGCTCAGGTGTAGACCATCCTTCTTGAAGAGCTTGTTCTTTCCCCAGAACATTGTCCAGTTCCTCACGAAGAGAAAACCCTCTTCCTCACACCATCTTCTCATCCATGCATTAATTGATTGTAGCTCCGTCTGCCTCTTCGTTTCTGCCCTCGGTACCGGCAGGATCTCTGAGAAGGCTATCCTCTAGGTCCTCATCTTCAGTTTCCTTCCTAAGATCTTGAACTGTTCAGTCAGTGCATTCTTGCTATAGTCTCGCCTGGTGACATCGTTCGTCCCGACGTGGACTATCACTGCTGTCTCTTCCGTCTCTGCTCCTTCCAGGATTCTTTCAATCTTGTCAACGATGTCCTTCGTTCTTGCTCCTGGGAGACAGGTCACTAGCCGATCCTCTCTCCCTCCTGCTATGTGACTGTCAACGTGCCTCAGGATTGAGTCTCCCACCAGGATTGCAGATTTCCCTTCTTTCAGCCTCCGTTTCGGTCGCAGGTCTGTGTCCTTGGTGCTCTTCGTTTCTTCCAACAAGGTTCCTCTGTGGGTATCCTCTACCTTGGTGTCAGAAGTTTCTTGTCCTCTGCTCTGTGTGTCTTCATTATTTCCGTACTCCTGTTCTTCCACTTTCCTGTAGGCAACCTCGATGAACTTCTCGAGCTCCCTGACTTGTTCCTTGATGCACCTCTCTCTCATGGGGTCTTCGGCTGTCTGGAAGGGGGCTTCTGAGATGTAGAGTCCCTCCAGCTCCTGGATCCTGAGCTTCAGACGACTGACTTCGCTCTTCAAGCTCTCCAGTTCCTGACATCGTCCGCACACATATGACTGCCGCCCAGATGGAAGGTAGTCATTCATGTGGCAGTCCGTGCTGTACACTGGGAAGCTCATCCTTCGGGTTCCTTCCGCTTCCATACTTGTCCGCTCTCTAGGAGTCCTGCTGCTCTTCGCTAGTGTGATCACTCCTGTGCCTGGCTCTTTCTTACCTTCTTCGTCTTCCGCTTCCTTTTACTTATGCGCATGTACAATTTGCCTCTTGCTTACCCTCTGTGGCTGCCTTCTCCTTTAGCTTGTGTTCTCTCTTGTCCGCCTTTTCTTGTCCTGCTGAGCTTGTTACTGCTGTCTCTGTGTATGTGTGTGCGCTACCTTCTTGGCCTGCTTCTACCCTGTCTTCTGCCCTTGCTTCTGTTCTTCAGTGCCTTCCTTGCCTGTCGTTCCTTTGATTTGTGGTCCTTCCTGGGCCTACTCCTTCCTTCCTTTCTGTGTTTGCTTCCCTTTTGCCTTTTTGCTTGTGTTTGTGCGTGTATGTGTATACTTCCTTACCTTGCTGTCTTCCTTTCTTGGAGTCCTTGGATGTAGTGACCCGGCCTGCCCTTCTTAAGCTCCCCTCCTTCAAGGGGGAGTCTGATGACGCTGCGCTGACGCGGTGGGGGTGGGCGGAGCCTCCTCTCGTCGCTACCCGCTCCTCACCGCTGCTGCAAGCTGGTCTCCGGCTCCCCTGTCTCCTCTCTCCGGCTCCCTGGCTTGTCTCCTCTCTCTCCTCTCTTCGCCGCTGCATTTCTTCCTGAACAGTGCAAAATATAGATAGCAGATGTAAATTCTGAAAACTAACACATTTTAATCACTAAATTGAAAATAAAATAATTTTTCTATCTTTGTTGTCCTGTGATTTTATTTTTCAACTCATCTTTTCCCAATATCTGGTTGCATTTCCTTTTGTCTATGCTCTAAACCAGTGTTCTTCAAACTTTTTACACCTATGGACCGGTAGAAATAAAAGAATTATTTTGTGGACCGGCATCAGTCCGCGGACCAGTGGTTGAAAAACACTGGGCTAAGTCGGAGGCCAGATCCCGCCCATCTCTACCCAGTCTCCACCCCAGACCCCGCCCCATAATAGTACTAATTGTAACACTATTTTTTCCATTCATTTTTCATAGATACACACAATATAATCTTATTAACAACACATAATGGTTAACCACAAAATTAAACTACACAAAGCACACTGACAGCAGATGTAAATTCTCAAAATTGACATAATTCAATCACTAAATTCAAAAATAAAATCATTCTCCCCCCCTACCTTTGTTGTCTCTCTCCCTCTATGCTATGCCTTACCTTCTGGCCTGCTCCCGCCTGACCATTTTATGCTGCCCCCCGGTGTTATCTTCAGGCCGATTTCCTCACTGATGCAGTGCACAAAGCTGCGGGCAGTGGCTCCTTGCACGTCCCGCGCCTCATCTTGAAGCCTTCCCTCTGACGTTGCGACGTCAGAGAGAAGGCTTCCAGTTCAGGCGCAGGACGCCTGTAGGAGCCGCTGCCCGTGGCTTTGTGCACTGAATCAGTGAGGAAGAGGGAGCCGGCTCAAAGATAACGCCGCACTGAAGAACACTGCTCTAAACTGTGTTTCCAGGGCCTTATCCATTTGCTGTTTTTCTCTTCTTCACTTTCTGCCCTACATCCATCTTTCACTATAGGCTCTGCCGGTCTCGATACTGCCCCTCAAAATCAGGAAGTAACTTAAGAGGGGGGGAAGATCAAGACGGGCAGAGCTTATAGTGACTTTGCAAGAGGGAAGGCCTCTATGGTGTCTGGCTTCATCATTGCCAGCTGATTTAGCGGGACTGGGACCGAAGGCAGGGCTGATTGCATCCAGATGCGCTGCTGACTCCTCACTCCCCCTGTCCTCCTGGTGGCCAGAAAACAGCATAGATGACCACCGTGGCCACTGCTGGGAGGAATCAACTGCTTGCCTCGCATGTCAGGCCTACCCCTGACCCGCAACTCCATTCCCCATAGCCATACCCCCAATAGGTTTAAATTTTGATTTTTTTTTGATTTTTTTTTAACTAGTTAAAGAAGTACTCAAGTGTAGACTCAAATATAAACCGAGACCCACATTTTTGGGCCATTTTATGGCCTGAAAATCTCGGTTTATATTCAATTATATACAGTATCTACTTTTCAATGTCTTCCCTTCCCATCGATCCATGTGCAATATCTCCTCCCTCTCTCTGTCCTTCCCCACCATCCATGTATGCCATCTCCTCCCTTGTTCTTCTCCCCTATTCCCATCTGTCCATAAACAGCATTTCTTCCATCTCTCTTCCCTTCCCCACTCATCCCATCCATGTGCACCATGTCCTCCCTCTCTCTTCTCTTTCCCTCCATCCCTGTATACCATCATCTCCTCTCTCTCTCTCTTTTCCTCTCCTATAGTCTGACATCTGTCTTCCCCCTTCCCCCTCCTATGGTCTGGGATCTGTATCCTCTCCTTCCCACAGACTGGCATCGCTCTCCCCTCCTTCCTTTCCCTCCTCCCTCCTTTGTAGTCTGGCATCTGTCTGCCTTAGTCTAGAATTTCTTCCTCCTCCTCCTTCCTTTCCCTAGTCTGACAGCTCTCTCTTTTCCCCCCTCCCCCTTTCCCATCCAGTGGTCTGACATCTCTCCCTTCCTCCTATGGTCTGGCATTTCTGTCTGCCCCTTCCCTTTCTTCCCCATTCCCGTGGTCCAGCATCTCCCTTACCCTATCCATGCTATTCCCCCTCCCCCCACGGGATCTGATGCTTGCTCACCATTCTTCCCAGTGGTGCTGTAAGTTTTCAGCCTGCTGACACCGTGAGTGAAGTAAACACGCTGCCTTCAGTGACCTGGAAGCTTTCTCTCTGCCGCTGCTTCCCACCTATGCAGGGTCAGGAAGCAGTAGCAGAGGAATAGCTTCCAGGTTGTTTTACCCTCCCCCCTAAGTAAGTCTGTTTTCATATTATTTTTGTCTTCTGTTTATTTTTTATTTTAACTGTACAACACTTTGAAATGTTATTTTAAGCGTTTTATCAAATTTTTAATGAACTATGAAACTATGTTTACTTCACTCATGCTGCCACTGCCTGAAGCATTAGAGCAGCACCACTGGGAGCGAGAATGATAAGCAAGCATCGAGTGTTGCCGTGGAGGTGGGGGGACTCCAGATACTCAAAAGGTCTCCATGGGCCGCCATTGACTCGTGGATCTTGCAATGAAGACCACTGTATTATATGCAGGTACTTATTTTGTAGCTGGGGCAATGAAGGATTTAGTGACTTGGCCAAAGTCACAAGGAGCTGCAGTGGGAATTAAATTTGGTTCCCCTTGTTCCCAGGCCACTGCACTAACCATTAGGCAAAGACTAGCTACATCAATTGCATCTTGGGCCAAAAATAAAGCATAGGAGAGTTAACTTGCTTCGGGCATTGGTGATGAGGTCCTATCTCCTCCAATGATAACGTCCTTATTAGAGGTACAGGAAGACAGTTGTGCTGAATCATAACTCTAATTTATCTTTAAAAACAATGCCACAAGAACAGTCACAGAACTTCCCATTTCCATTGGTTACATGTAATGCTTTTTTTCTTCCAGAGATAGAAGAAAGGAAACTGTCTATTGAAGAAGAGGAAGCAAAGCGGATTGCAGAGTTGGGAAAGCCAATATTGGGCGAGCATCCAAAGCTTGAAGTTATTATAGAAGAGTCTTATGAATTCAAAGTAAGGCTGGCTCGAAAATGAGGTGCATGTGAAGTAAAGAGAAAGAATAGATGGGAACTTAGAAGTTAAAAAGAGGACATACAAGAGAGATAGGAAAGTTTGTACAGAATAATGGGGTCAAGACTGCATTGACATAATTAGCATATTCTGTAAATAATAATCCACAATTATCACCATGCTTGCCCTCATAGTGTCAGGGACAAATGTGCAAGAAGTGATGGAGTTCTGGTGTGAAAATGACAAAACATTAACAGTGATTGGGAAGACGAGAATGTAAATGTGATTGGTTGACCTGATAGCTCTGGTGATAAAGGTTGTGCCCTACCATGGAGAATATCACTGCTTTGATCCAAGTTAGAACATAAGAACATAAGCAGTGCCTCCGCCGGGTCAGACCATAGGTCCATCATGCCCAGCAGTCCGCTCCCGCGGCGGCCCAAACAGGTCACCTGTCTGAATCACCAGAAGGGGCCCCCTTGCCACCCTGGTTTCCCATTGAAGTCCTATCTTCCCATCGAAGTCCTAACCCTCCGGTTTTGCACATGCACGACCTGGTCGGGATTCTATACTTATTTCCTGGATACTTCTCTCAGTATCCCACGATCCCTTTATCCCTCAGGAATCCGTCCAATCCCTGTTTGAATCCCTGTACCGTACTCTGCCCGACCACTTCCTCCGGCAGTGCATTCCAAGTGTCCACGACCCTCTGGGTGAAAAAAACTTCCTTGCATTTGTTTTGAACCTATCTCCCTTCAGTTTCTCCGAGTGCCCCCTCATACCTGTTGTCCCCTTCAGTCTGAAGAATCTGTCCCTATCCACCCTCTCTATGCCCCTCATGATCTTGAAGGTCTCTATCATATCTCCCCTGAGCCTCCTTTTTTCCAGGGAGAAGAGCCCCAGCCTATCCAACCTCTCGGCGTATGGGTAGTGTTCCAGCCCTCTTACCAGTTTCGTCGCTCTCCTTTGGACTCTCTCAAGCACCGCCATGTCCTTCTTGAGGTATGGCGACCAATACTGAACGCAGTATTCCAGATGCGGACGCACCATCGCTCGATACAATGGCATGATGACTTCCCGCGTCCTGGTTGTGATGCCCCTCTTTATGATGCCCAGCATCCTGTTGGCTTTTTTCGAGGCTGCTGCGCACTGTGCAGATGGCTTCAGTGATGCATCCACCAGCACACCCAAGTCTCTCTCAAGTCTGCTGTCTCCCAACAATACCCCCCCATTTTGTAGTTGAACAACGGGTTCTTTTTCCCTATATGCATGACCTTGCATTTTTCCACATTGAAGCGCATTTGCCATTTGTCTGCCCAGTCCTCCAGCTTCTCCAGGTCCCTTTGCAGGTCCTCACACTCCTCCCTGGACCTAACTCTGCCGCACAGTTTGGTATCATCTGCAAATTTTATGACCTCGCACTTTGCCTCTTTTTCCAGGTCATTGATAAATATGTTGAAGAGTAACGGCCCCAGCACCGATCCCTGTGGCACACCGCTTGTGACTCCCCGCCAGTCAGAATATTGGCCCTTTACTCCAACCCTCTGCAGTCTACCTGACAACCAGTGCTTGATCCATCTGTGCACATCTCCTCCCACCCCGTGGTTCCACAGCTTCCTAAGCAGCCTTTCATGTGGCACCTTGTCGAAAGCCTTTTGAAAATCGAGGTAAATGATGTCGATGGGTTCCCCATTGTCCACCCGACTGCTTATTCCCTCAAAGAAGTACAGAAGGTTCGTTAAGCACGACCTTCCCTTACAGAATCCGTGCTGGCTTGTTCTCAGTAGACCATTTCTTTCAATGTGCTCGCAAATGCCGTCTTTGATCATAGCTTCCACCATCTTCCCTATAATTGAAGTCAGGCTCACCGGCCTGTTGTTCCCGGGGTCACCCCTCGATCCCTTCTTGAAGATAGGTGTGACATTCGCCAACTTCCAGTCCTTTGGTACCTCTCCAGTTTTCAAGGATAGGTTACAAACATGCTTGATTGTGCCCGCTATTTCCTGTCTTAGTTCCTTCAGAACCCTTGGGTGGATCCCGTCCGGACCCGGTGATTTGCCGCATTTTAACCTGTCTATCTGTTTGAGGACATCCTCCTTACTTACCTCTATGTGTTCCAATTTTTCAGCCTGTTCCCCACTCATGAGCTCCTCTGAGTCCGGTATATTAGATGTGTCTTCTCTCGTGAAAACCGACGAGAAGAACGTGTTCAACCTCTCAGCTACCTCTTTATCCTCCTTAATCACTCCCTTCCTATCCCCATCGTCCAACGGCCCCACCTCCTCTCTCACTGGTCGTTTCCCCTTTATGTAACTGAAGAATGCCTTGAAGTTTTTCGCCTCCCTGGCCAGCCCCTCTTCGTATTTCCCTTTTGCTTTTTTAACTTCTCGGTGGCATTCTTTTTGGCATTTCCTGTGCGCCTGGTGATTTTCCTCCGTTGGGTCCTTTTTCCATCTCCGGAAGGATACTTTTTTGTCCTTTATTGCCCTCTTTACTTCTGCTGAGATCCAAATCGGGTCCTTTGACCGCTTGTTCTTGCAGCCTTTCCTGAAATTGGGGACGTACATTTTTTGTGCTTCCTGCAGGGTGTCCCTGAATAGGGTCCAGGCGCTTTCCACAGTCTCCATCTTAAAGATATTTCTGAGCTTCTTCCCCACCATTTTCCTCATAGCAACATAGTTCCCTTTCTTGAAGTTGAGCGCAGTTGTTGCGGTCCTCCTTACTATGGGTGTCCCCCTTTCTAATGTGAATCTGATCGCATTGTGGTCACTGTTGCCTAGTGGTCCTCCCACTTCTACCCCGCTTGCAGGCCCCCCTAATCCGTTCAGGATGAGGTCAAGAGTAGCACTCCCTCGCGTCGGTTCCCTGACCAGTTGCTCCATGAAGCAGTCCCTCACAGCTTCTACAAATCCTGTTTCCCTAGTGCAGTTGGAGTGACCCGTACTCCAGTCTATCCCCGGGTAGTTAAAGTCCCCCATCACTGTTACCCTTCCAGTCCTGCACTCCTGTCTCAGTTCAGCTTCCAAGTCGTGTCCGACTCCTTCTGGCGTACTAGGTGGGCGATAGTACATCCCCAGTTTTATGTCTGCACCCTTGTTTCCCGGCAATTTGACCCATAGCGATTCCAGCCCCTCTGCCTTCTTTGCCATATCCATCCCGACTGAGTCGATAGAGTTCTTTATATATAGTGCTATGCCTCCCCCCTTCTTATGGGTCCTGTCCCTCCTGTAGAGCTTGTACCCCGTCAGCGCCACATCCCATTGAT
This sequence comes from Geotrypetes seraphini, assembly GCF_902459505.1. Taxonomy (NCBI): domain Eukaryota; kingdom Metazoa; phylum Chordata; class Amphibia; order Gymnophiona; family Dermophiidae; genus Geotrypetes; species Geotrypetes seraphini. The sequence continues at coordinate 108,259,469 of NC_047090.1, read as the reverse complement.
TTTCCTCAGTCCACCATGTTTCTGTAATTCCAATTATATCCAGGTCTTCCCCCTTGGCCACGACCTCTAGTTCACCCATCTTGGCCCTGAGGCTTCTTGCATTTGTGTAGAAGCACCGCAGGTCTCGTCGTTTTTCCTCCACCTCTGCATTCACCTCTGCATTCACCTGGGCCGCCTCTCCTGTTTCCTGTACTTCTGCTTTGCCCTCCGCCTTTACCCTTGTAGCTTTCAGCTTCCCCACCTTTCCGCCACTCCACTTCCCCGCTTTTCCTCTGGGTTTTCTTGCCCCCTCCTGGGCCCCGGCCTTTGTTCGATCCCCCTCGCCTTGTGTAGCCCCTATAATGCCCTCAGCTTTCGCTTTCTTGCCATCCAGTCCCCCTGTGTCTCCATGCCCCTCAGTCTCCTCCTCCTCCCAGCAAGCTCCCTTTACCTGTTGTTTCCCTCGCTGTCTGATCATGAGATCCACTGGTCTCTCTACTTCCTCCTTGCAGTCAGCCCGTTCAGTATCTGTTCTGGATACTGTTGTCCGAAGCGTCAACATCAGATCAGCTGTCGGCTTTCCCCCTCTCCTCAGTTTAAAGCCCTCTCGATCTCCTTCCTCACATTAGCAGCCAGTAGTCTAGTTCCCTCAGTGCTCAGGTGCAGGCCATCCCGCCGGTAGAGCTTACTCTTTCCCCAGAAGGACGTCCAGTTCCTCACAAAGTGGAAGCCCTCCTCCTGGCACCATCTCCTCAACCATGCATTCACAGCCTGGAGGTCTGCCTGCCTCTTTGCATCTGCTCTCGGTACAGGTAGGATCTCTGAGAATGCTACCCTCCGGGTATTCCGCTTCAGTTTTCGTCCCAGGACCCTGAACTGGTCAGTCAGCGTGGCCATGCTGAAGTTCCTCCGGCTCACATCATTCGTTCCGACGTGGATTATCACCGCTGTCTCCTCTGTCTCTGCTCCATCCAGGATCCTCTCGATCCTATCAGAGACGTCTCGTGTCTTGGCCCCTGGGAGACAAGTCACTAGCCGGTCCTCCCTTCCTCCAGCTACGTGACTATCTACCTCTCTCAAGATCGAGTCTCCTACCACAATAGCAGACTTCCCTTTCCTCAGCAACCTCCTCTGTCTCAGGTCCGTGTCCTCGGTGTAGTGTGGTGTCTCACCCTCGGGGTCTCGGTGAGTCACGGTCTCCTCCTCTTGTGTGGTTCCTCCGCTAGGTCCTTCCCCGGTGTCGCCTTGTGGATCCTGGGTCTCATCTGCCGACATCCGTCTGTGCAGCTGCTGGTCCTGTCCTTCCACCTTCCTATAGGCCTCCTCGATGAATTTCTCGAGGTCCCTCACCTGGTCCACAATGAGGCCTGCTCCGTCTGTGTCCTCGGTTGACCAGCTCGTCTCTTCTGTGTTGCGCAGTCCCTCCAGTCCCTCCAGTTCCTGGACCTTGACCCTCAGTCTGCCGACCTCCATCTTCAGGCTTTCCAGTTCCTGACACCGACCGCATATGTATGCCCGCCTCCCGGAGGGGAGGTAGTCATACATATGACACTCGACGCAGTAAACTGGGTAGCTCTGCTGGGTTCCTGTAGCCTCCATTTCTTTCTCCTTGCTCCTACGGTCCCTCGGTGGTTGAGAGTGGCTTTCGGCTTGCAGCTAGCTGAAAGAGTAGAGAGAGAGAGAGAAGAATGAGAAGCTGAAGGGGTTGAGAGAGAGAGAGAAGAATGAGAAGCCGAAAAGTTAGAGAAAGAAGAAAATAGTGAGAAGAAACAATTATTTTTTTTTTTTTTTTAAAGTTAAAGTTAGGTTTGTTGCTGGGCTGCCTGGGCTCCTTCTCAAGGCTCCTTCGCAAAGGCGCTCTCGCTAAGGCGAGCGCCTTTGCCGCTCGCCTTCGCCGTGCGCCGAACAGCTGGGCGCCGTTGGCTCCCTTCCTCTTAAAGGGGAGCCCGGGCCGATGCGACCTGTGACGCGCGGGGGTGGGCGGAGCTAACTCTCGCCGCGACCCCGATCTGCCTGCCTTTGTGTCCTCCTCCCCTCTGTCCGGCTTCCTCCCTCTCCGGCTAAAACCTGTAAGAGAAACAGAAGAAAACTCCCTCTAGAGACGCCGCCGCAGTCCGCCTCGTGCCCTGGCTCTCCTTCTCTTAAAGGGGAGCCCGGGCCGATGCGACCTGTGACGCGCGGGGATGGGCGGAGCTAACTCTCGCCGCGACCCCGATCTGCCTGCCTTTGTGTCCTCCTCCCCTCTGTCCGGCTTCCTCCCTCTCCGGCTAAAACCTGTAAGAGAAACAGAAGAAAACTCCCTCTAGAGACGCCGCCGCAGTCCGCCTCGTGCCCTGGCTCTCCTTCTCTTAAAGGGGAGCCCGGGCCGATGCGACCTGTGACGCGCGGGGGTGGGCGGAGCTAACTCTCGCCGCGACCCCGATCTGCCTGCCTTTGTGTCCTCCTCCCCTCTGTCCGGCTTCCTCCCTCTCCGGCTAAAACCTGTAAGAGAAACAGAAGAAAACTCCCTCTAGAGACGCCGCCGCAGTCCGCCTCGTGCCCTGGCTCTCCTTCTCTTAAAGGGGAGCCCGGGCCGATGCGACCTGTGACGCGCGGGGGTGGGCGGAGCTAACTCTCGCCGCGACCCCGATCTGCCTGCCTTTGTGTCCTCCTCCCCTCTGTCCGGCTTCCTCCCTCTCCGGCTAAAACCTGTAAGAGAAACAGAAGAAAACTCCCTCTAGAGACGCCGCCGCAGTCCGCCTCGTGCCCTGGCTCTCCTTCTCTTAAAGGGGAGCCCGGGCCGATGAGACCTGTGACGCGCGGGGGTGGGCGGAGCTAACTCTCGCCGCGACCCCGATCTGCCTGCCTTTGTGTCCTCCTCCCCTCTGTCCGGCTTCCTCCCTCTCCGGCTAAAACCTGTAAGAGAAACAGAAGAAAACTCCCTCTAGAGACGCCGCCGCAGTCCACCTCGTGCCCTGGCTCTCCTTCTCTTGGCTCTTCTACTCCCCGGGAATGCTGTGATAAGCAGTGGATTTCCCCTAGCCATCTCAATAATGGCCTAAGGAATTCTCTTTTAGTAAATTATCCAAACCTTTTTTAAACCCCGCTAAGCTAACTGATTTCATCACATTCTCCTCAAGTGGTTTATAGTGCAGCACCTTGGCATCTGACCCAAATTCTAAAGAAATACTTATCAACTCGATCCTTGCAATCACAATCAGCAGTGAGATTATCCATTGAATCAATGAATGAGATACCATGCTTTGTAAACTTTAGTTTGCCATCCTTGTCAGACAATATTCCCCATGCTATCTTTTACCATACTATGTCTGAAAATGTGGCGCAGTGGTTAGAACTGCGAGTTGTAGATTCCAACCCACACTTCTCCCTGTGACCCTGAGCAGGTTGCCAGATCCCCTATTGCCTCAGGTACATTAGATAGATTGTGAGCCCACTGGGTCAGACAGGGAAAAATGCTTGAGTACCTGAATAAATTCACGTAAACCTTTCTGAGCTCCCCTGGGAGAATGGTATAAAAAATTGAATGAATGAATGAATAAATAAACACATTACAGTGGTGCCTCGCATAACGAACGCCTCGCACAGCGAACGCTGCGCACAACGAACTTCATGTCTTGCTTCCCACAACGAACTTCGTTTCACACAACGAAGTCGCCCGAGCTGCATCCTTCCGCGCAGGCACCGCACTTAACTGCCCTCTCTCCGCCTGGCTCCCTGTGAAACAAGCACTGGCGCTACAGCCGACACCCCGCCGAGAAGAGAAAGTGATGTCGGCAGGGAAAGAAGCACGGTATCAAGCAGCTGTGGGTCCTGCACCGCCGATGCGGCTGCATCCACTGAGAGAGCCAGCGAAACTGAATGCACATCATTCGGGCGGGAAAATGCCAACTCAACCGGCGCCATTACTACATCTTCCCCCGAAGCGTCCACATACCCTGCAGCGCATAACCCCGATGGTGTTTGCCGCTTCCCACACCGGAAACAACTTTTAACCACCTCTGCTGCCATGTTACTGCACCGAAAAAGAGAAAAAACTAACACCACAGAACATGAAAACCACCGGGCCAACCAAAAATAAGCCAAGAAAAAAAAAATGAACAGTTAAGTCCCAGTTTTTGCCGCTGAGACTCTGCCCTCTCTCACTGTAAAATTAGACTCTACTTAGTCTGTCTTTAAATTTAAAAAATGTGTGTTGTTTTAAAAAACAATTATGTTTTTAGATGTATCTAAATAAAAATAATAACAAAAAATGTATCTTTTTTTATGTCATCTTAGCATATTTTATGCTACAGAACGAATTATTTTTTTTAACATGTATTGTTATGGGAAAACGCGTTTCACATAACGAACTTTTCGCATAACAAACTTGCTCCTGGAACCAATTAAGTTCGTTGTGTGAGGCACCACTGTATATGAAAACACGATTGACAGCTATTTCAGTGGCTGGCCCACAGTTATGGAACACTTCATCAGGTTCTTTAAGATTGTGTAATAACTTGAAATCTTTTAAAATGCTGTTTAAAAGGCATTTGTTTTGTAAAGCATTTTATTAACATAAGAACATAAGCAGTGCCTCTGCTGGGTCAGACCAGAGGTCCATTATGCCCAGCAGTCCACTCACGCGGCGGCCCATCAGATCCAGGACCTGTATAGTAATCCTCTATCTATACCCTTCTATCCCCTTTTGCTTCAGGAAATTATCTAATCCCTTCTTGAACCCCAAAACCGTACTCTGTCCTATCACACCCTCTGGAAGCGCATTCCAGGTGTCCACCACCCTTTAGGTGAAGAAGAACTTCCTAGCAATGGTTCTGAATCTGTCCCCTCTTAATTTTTCCAAATGCCCTCTCGTTTTTGTAGTTTTCGAACGTTTGAAGAATCTGTCCCTTTCCACTTTCTCCATGCCCTTCATGATTTTGTAAGTCTCTGTCATGTCCCCTCTAAGTCTCTGCTTCTTCAGGGAAAAGAGCCCCAGTTTCTCTAATTTTTCAGCATATGAAAGGTTTTCTATACCTTTTATCAATCGTGTACGGTGACCAATATTGGACACAGTACTCCAGATGCGGGCGCATCATCCCCCGATACAATGGCAGGATAACTTCTTTCATTCTGGTTGTAATACCTTTCTTGATAGTACCCAGCATTCTATTCGCCTTCTTAGAGACCACTGCGCACTGTGCCAACGGCTTCATTGTGTTGTCCACTATTACCCCCAAGTAGAGAGTTGCGCGGGGACAGAAATCCCACCCGTCCCCGCCAAAGTCCCACCCGTCCCCACCCGTCCCCGTGAGGACTCCCACCCGTCCCCACGAGGAATCCCTCCGTCCCCACCCGTCCCCGCGAGGAATCCCCTCCGTCCCCACCCGTCCCCGCGAGGAATCCCCTACGTCCCCGCCTGTCCCTATAAACTACAGAAATAGTTATTTCATTTAATTATGCTACTGAATTAAAGGCTCTGGTAGAAACCCATTTAAAAATAAGCAAAAAGACTTTATTAATTTGGAAATATTAATTGGGAAGAATACATACTTTGTAAACGGGTTTCTACCAGAGCCTCTAATGTTTATAAATTTTTATCAACACAACTAATATACTACTTTATCCTTAAGCAAAAAAAAAAAATAATAATAATTTTTTTCCTACCTTTATTGCCTGGTTTCTGCTTTCTTCATGTTCTCATTCAATTCCTTCCATCCACTGCCTCTCTTCTCTCTGTGTCTTCCATTTGCTCTGTTACTGTGCCTCTCCCTTTCTCCCCCCTCCCAAATTGGTCTGGCACCCATCTTTTTCCCTCCGCTCCCCCCATAATCTGGCACCTCTGTCTTCTTCCCTGCCAGCGTCTTCTTCCCATTCCCTCTTCCCCATTTCCTTTCAGTGTCCTTCTCCCCCACCATCTTTCCCATGTCCTGTCAGGCAGCATCCTTCTCCCCTCTCTGCCTTCCCCATGTCCTTTCAGCGGCCTTCTCCCCCCTCTGTCTTCCCCATGTCCTTTCAGTGGCATTCTCCACCCCTTTGTCTTCCCCAGTGCTTTCAGGGTCCTTCCCCCCCCTTCCTCCCGTTTACCCCATGTCCTTTCAGCGTTCTTTTCCACCCCTTTGTCTTCCCCAGTACTTTCAGCGGCCTTCTCCCCCCTTAAGCGTCTTTTCTTCTCCACTCCACCTTTCCTCCCTCCCTGCCTCCACCTTTGTGGCGCTTTTGCACCCGACCGACAACAGAACAGGCCCGGTCGGACAAATCTCCCTGTCCTGTAGCCGCGAATCTAAATTACCTTCTTACAGCAGCTGGAGTAGTGAAGCTGCTGTAAGAGGTAATTTAGATTCGCGGCTACAGGGCAGGGAGATTTGTCGGCCGGGCCTGTTGTCGGTCGATCGGGGGACCTGACCGGCTGTGCACATTCTCCGGGGCGGACCGCCCCCTCCCCCCTCTTTCGTACGCCATTGCCTTCTTCCTACCTGCCCTGCCGCACACAGCCGACCGGAAGTCTTCCTGATGTCAGCGCTGACGTCGGAGGAAGGGAGGGCTTTGCTTAAGCCCTCCCTCCGACGTCAGCGCTGACATCGGGAAGATTTCCGTTCGGATGTGTGCTGCGACAGGGCAGGTAAGGAGAAGGAGACTACCCTCGCGGCTCGACCAACCCCGCTGCGATCCAACCCCGCAGGAACCCCGCGACCCTCGGAGGCGTCCCCACGGGATCCCCGCGACCCTAGGGGGCGTCCCCACGGGATCCCCATGACCCAAAGGGGGAACCCGCGGGATCCCCGCGGGTCCCGCGGGATTCCCGTCATCCCCGTTCCCGTGCAGCTCTCTACCCCCAAGTCCTTTTCTTGGGTACTTTCACCCATTACCAGCCCTCCCATCGTATAGCTGTACTTCGGGTTTATGTTTCCTACATGCAAGACTTTACATTTCTCTACATTAAACTTCATCTGCCATCTCATCGCCCATTCTTCTAGTTTGTTCAGGTCCCTTTGTAAATGGTTGATCCTCGGAGCAGATTCATGTGGCATATTCTCTGAATTGTAATCTTGTTTTTAGTTTTAAGGATAGTTTGGCAGCTAATAGACCTGTAGTAGTTTTAATGTTTGTGATGTACTGATCTTTTATGGACGTGACAAGTTATGTATGTTTTATTGTAATCTGCTTAGGCATTAAGCAGAATAGAAATTTTTAACATAAAATAATAATAATAATGGAACTATGATCACCAAGGCATGCAGAAGGGGCAGTTTATAACTACAAGGCACCCAGCATATACCTCATTTCCCAATATTCATACATATTGCAAAATATTGAATTTATAGATGCTACATGTGTGAGATGTGAGACCACTCTGATTCAGTGGAGCAATTTTATGACTGGGCAATACAATTTAGACACTCACTTTACGCTGGCTGTATTCTACTGTATAACAGCAATTATGCAAGTAATTTCTGTTATAGAATGCTAGTAAAAATTGGCAGTTGAAGCCTACATGTAGGCACACTGGTTTATTCCAATACAAGGGGTAAATGTACACACCTAAAGGCAACACCTGTGCATGTAAGTTATACGCATAAATGGGAGATGCCCACTACCTGCCTATGTTCCTCCCTCTGTGATCGCCTCTTTGCAGTTATGCCCTATGGTGGTGACATACTAAAGGTTTGCAGTACTGCTGAGTGCACACCCAACACACATATTAATTAAGTGATTTAGCCTTGGGGACCTGGCTTCCCCCATTTTGGGCTCAGGCCCCCTGCTCCAAACTACAGTACCCTGGAAGACTGGCAGAAATGCCCAAGCCCTGCCAGCCGAAGAGCTCTTCAGCCTGAACTTACCCAATGCAAGAAAGTCGACAGAGTGATTTCCAGCCACTGATGCCGGCACTCCTTGCACATGCTCTGTTTGCACATATGAACTGAGCATGCTCAAGGCGTGCCTGTAGTCGTGGCTGGAAAGCACATCAATGACTTCTTCATACCTGGGAAGTTTGGACCATGGAGTTCTTCAGCTGGCAGGGCCTGGGCACCCCACCATCAAAGATAAAATTTGTAACAGGGGTGAGGAGAGAGAATGGGTGCCCCCCCCAAAAAAAAAATGGGTGCCCCCCCCAAAATGGGTGCTCCCCCAAAAAATACATTCTAGTATTCTATAACTTAATGCATATAATTGACACTTAACATTAGGCAACCTGTTATAGAATGAGCGAGTTGTGCATTAAAGCCACACTATCACATCCTTTCTGCACAACATAACACTATTGCATTGTTAGCAAGAATGTACTTGTGATGTCATTTGATTCTGTTTGTACTCTACACATTTCGTTCTGCTTTCAACCTGTTTGTGTTTGTTTTTCTATTGCATTGGGTGGATAGAGCACAGTGGACAAACTGATCAAGAAGACGAACCTTGCTTTGGTAGTAGGAACACACTCATGGCGGGATCAGTTCTTGGAAGCCATTACTGTCAGTGCAGGTGAGGGCATGGTTCTGAAAATAGTGGAAGTGGTGTGCATTTAGAAGCTTTGATAGCAGCCCAGGACAACCTAGTCATTCTGCATAAAGTGTCTCCCCTTCTTTGTACCTCTCCCAGTACACACACACACAAGTGGGTGAAAGCAAGGTTATCACACTGAACAAAAATTGTCTAGACTATTTCTTTATCTATAAACTGTGTATATACATAATATATAATGTATTTGTCTGTTATAAATTATGTATATATGTTAGAATTTGCCTAGAAATGTTGATGGAGTGTAATATGATTTTTTTTTTACATTTATAAATATATAAGTATTTTTTTCTTTTATAAAGCACTGTTATAGTGGTTCATAGAAGTTGTCCTCTTTTTAGAGGACTGTTGGCTAAATATCTTTTTAATATCAAATATGTAAGATTTGAACAGCTAGAATGACTAAAGTGTACTATTTTTGTACATGCTAATGTACTATTAATAACTGGGTTAACAGTGAGTGCCAACATTTACATGTTAGTAACTCCAACAGCAAATATGAATTGCAACAGTGGTTCCCAAACTCGTCCTAGGGAAACTCCAGCCAATCAGGTTTTCAGAATGTCCACAATGAATGCTCATGTGATTGATTTACATACACTGCTTCCTTATTATGGAAATCTGTCTCATGTATATTCATTGTGGATATCCTGAAAATCCGACTGGCTGGTATTCCCCTGGGACAACTTTGGGATTCACTGCACTACATTCTGTGAGCTGTGTGGGTATGTACCTATTGTTTCATTGGTCTGTACCATCTTGTTTGTTTGCAGCAGGGGATGAAGAGGAGGATGAGTCTGGGGAGGAGCGCCTACCGTCTTGTTTTGACTATGTCATGCATTTCCTGACAGTCTTCTGGAAAGTGCTCTTTGCGTGTGTTCCACCGACAGAATACTGGAATGGCTGGGCCTGTTTTGTTGTGTCCATCATGATCGTAGGCATGCTTACAGCTGTCATTGGAGATCTGGCCTCCCACTTTGGCTGCACAATAGGGCTTAAAGACTCTGTGACTGCTGTAGTCTTTGTAGCATTTGGCACCTCGGTACCAGGTAAGGGTTAGTTCAGCTTCATTTGCTAGCTGTTGGAGTGGGTCAGTAGCTTGATTGCATCACTTGGATATGCTAAAAGCCAACAAGAGCATGACATTTTCCAGACAGGGCTGGTACTATCTGATATACTGTCCAGAAAGGGAGTGCGACTCAAAAAGATTTGTTTTCTTTAGTTTCCCATGTTGTTTATGGCAGAAAGGTGAACAGACTGAAATAAGCCAAAGTAGTCCAAGGAGAGTATGGTACATTGGTTAAAGCTACAGCCTCAGCACCCTGAGGTTGAGGACTCAAACCCACACTGCTCCATGTGAGCCTGAGTAAGTCACCTAATTTATTTATTTTTAAAAATGTATATACCGTATACAACCTATGCGGTTTACGTAAAAACCAAACATAAAAATTTGACAATGCAAACATGATTGTTATAAAACCTAATCCTACATAACTATAGGATAACTTCGGAATGCATGAATCCAAATCCTTATGTTATCACAAAGCTGCACATCCTAATCTCAGACACATCCCATTACACAAATGCATTCACAAACAAATGTGTCTTCAGTAGTTTCTACATTAGATAGATTGTGAGCCTGCTGGGACAGACAGGGAAAACTGCTTTGAGTGCCTGAATAAATTCATGGAAACCATTCTGAGCTCCCCTGGGAGAACAGTATAGGAAACTGAATAAATAAATGTATTCAGCAAGCAACAATACCGGTTGGGTCAAAACTTACACCCTTCTGGGCCAAGTTCTGCTCTTCCTGGGCTGTGTCAGGGGCTTAATAGTACTAAACTGGTGTAAGATTGCATCTAACACCAAGTCTGAACTCAGTATTGAGGAAGAAAGATACTTTAATCTGGCTTGGACTATTTTGGTTTGTTTTGGTCTTCTCACCTTTCTGCCGGTCTGGCTTTTGCAGACCGTTTGCCCGCTTCATGGGAAGTTTTTCATTTTGTGAACCATCTTCCAGCACTATACGTCAATTCTTTGTTTTACCATCATCATCAAGTTTTCTTGGCAGAATAGAGAAATAGACTGCCCGGCCTTCAGCGCGGTATATAGTTGATGTTGTCACCCGTTGTCACATCAAATGCCCATCTTCTGCTGCCCAGATGAGTGGTGCATCGTTAGTCTGACATCTCCACTGAAACCTCTCCGCCTTGGAAGGTAGTGAAACTACCGATGGCATAGCTTTGAGCTTCTCAGTTGCATGCAAGCCCCAGTGGCACGACAAACCCATGTATCATGACTTTATAAGAATGAAAAGATGAAAAATTGGGGGGGGGGATCAGGTTTTAAATAGGGAAACTCAAAATTGGACTATCCTGGTCACTAAAGCAAAGTTTTATGGAAATAACATATTCTATACATTTTAGTCATGAGCAATTAGAAAACTACACTTACTGCCCAGGAACAAAAGTGATATCGCACTGCTGGTTAAGTATAAGGGTGGAAACCTTTTAGTGATAATTTTAAACAAATGTGCATCCCTATTATCTAGCTGACCTTCTTTCCCTTCTCTAGAAGCCTGGGCCAATCAGGCCTTAGGCATAGCAGGTCCGCCCATCCCTACTAATCCTAAGGCCTGATTGGCCCAGATGCCTACGAACCTGGGCCAATCACACCTTAAGGTTAGGGCAGACCCGCTATGCCTAAGGCCTGATTGGTCCAGGCTTCTAGAGCCTGGGCCAATCAGGCCTTAGACTTAGCGGGGATGGGCCGGGAAGGGGCGGGCCCGTCTCATTTCGACAAGGCGGGCCTGTTGGCTGGACGGCAGCAAGACCCGTCCAGCCGGCCAACATTTAAAGGTTAGTTGGGGAGGTCGTTAGCATGGGGGGTCTGGAGGGGGTCCGGCTTTCTGGCAGGAGGAGTTGGGCACCCTCCTGCCGGCAATCTAGAGTTTCGGGGGCGGGGACGGCTTTCCGGCAGGAGGGGTTGGGCACCCTCCTGCCGGCGATTGGGAGTTTGGGGGGGTGTTCCAGCAGGAGGGGTTCGGCACCCTCCTGCTGGTGATCTAGAGTTTCGGGGGGAGAGGGCGGCGTTCCGGCAGGAGGGGTTGGGCACCCTCCTGCTGGTGATCAGACAAGTGGCTGCGGCCACTATACTTACAATGTATGGCCTACATTTTAAGCGTCTCTTCCTCTACTAGGGAGACACGTAGGGCCCCCTAGGTTCGCCTAAGGCCCTTTGGCGAGCTTAGGTGTCTTGCGGGCCTCCCTAGGCTCCCGGAAGCGCCTTCAATATAGGCGGCCTGCCTGGGGAGCATTTTTTTAAAAACATGCATACCCGATTGGCTGATTAGACAGCTGTAGGACGCCTACAGCTGCCTAAAATCGGGACGGCACTTTGCAGAATCAGGGCCAAAATGTCTCTTCAATAACTTCTTAAAAGCATCAAGATTACATTGCTTTCTAATGTAGAAAGGTAGCTGGTTCCATTCCCGGGGGCCCCTACAGGAAAACATAGTTACACGTGAGGTATTCAGTCTCAATTCCCTTACAGATGGCACAAACAAGTCACCATGATAGACAGAGCACAGCTTGGATAAAGGGACATAAGCCTGAATAATACCCACCAAACTAGCGGGAGCAGGAGTACTAGTATACTGTCCCCATGAAAAATTATAGCAATCTCCTCTCAACAAATACGAGAAACACATTCATTAATTTTTGTGACCACAAAATATTTTTGAGCCCAGTACAAAAGCCTCAGGGCTGACATATATGTCCTGCATACGAGAATTAATTATGCACTAGAAAAAGCTTAATCAGCCAACACAATCCCATTGTTTCCAACATGTTAAATTCAGTGTGGGAGACAGATCTAGATCTTGGGACTTTGAACTGGGACCCAGGATATTTTGCACTGATGAGTTATTAATATTCTCTATCAGATAATAAAACTTTCCAGACTTTGCTGCCTCTAGCTTGATATCTTGCTCTGCATTTCTGTTTTTTTAAATCTCATTATGTAATCTAGAAAGCGCCATTTTTAGTACTTATACGTCATTGTGACAAGGGAACCTTTTAGCGTGCATGTTAAGGCCTTACTGTGTAGTGTGCTATTATTAGCAGGTACAGAAGGCTTGTGATGAGCATGTTAAACTTTAATGTGATGGCCCCCTGCTCACCTTTCTTCATTACGTGGTCCAAATACATTATATAAAGTCATTCTTATTATTTATGGCTTCAATTCTGCAAAACTCCTGAATTGCAGAAACGACCAAGTATTTTAAGACATTCAGCCTGCAGCATTTTTTTTCACATTACAAATTAATAATAATCATGATAATAAAAGGTACTTAGGTCAGTTCAGAGGATACAGCCAAGTATCCTGTAGAGATTTTGTTAAACCCCCGCTCCCATGAATTTCAAATGACACCGGCCTAAATTTTATTAACTCATCGGTATTTCATGCATCTGAAAATTCATGCATCTGAAAATGTTTCTTTAGCCCAGGAGTGGGCAACTCCAGTCTTCGAGGGCCAGAATCCAATCGGGTTTTCAGGATTTCACCAATGAATATGCATTGAAAGCAGTGCATGCAAATAGATCTCATGCATATTCATTGGGGATGTCCTGAAAACCCGATTGGATTCCGGCCCTCGAGGTCTGGAGTTGCCCATCTCTGTTCTAGCTCCTGTTGCCAAGGGCTGACTGAGCTTGATTTGCAGATTCTTTTAGGTTAGAGATTCTAACTCATTCTCCAATTATACACTCCAGACTGGTATATTCTTGTCTTATTTTATTGGAAGTCAGACATGATTTCAGTGACCTGGTTACAGGCATAGATAGCTGTATCTCTAAGCTCCAGAGTTGGGCGAATTCCATTCAAATGAAACTGAATACAGTGGTATCTTGGTTTACGAGCATAATTCGTTCCAGAAGCATGCTCGTAAACCAAAATACTCGTATATCAAAGCAAGTTTCCCCTTGGGAAATAATGGAAACTCGCTTTGATACGTTCCCACTCCCCAAGGCTAGCAGCGCTGCTCTATGCCCCCCCCCCACGAGAACCGGCATTGCTCCCCCCAAAGGCCCCCCCCTGCGATCCGGTACCTTCCCCCCCCGCGATCCGGCACCCCCCCCTGCTGCGACCTGAAGTCCCCCAGACCCACCCGAACCCACTTCTTACTTTCATCTCGGCCTCAGCACAGGCACCAGCATGTCCTGTGCGTTGGTGCCGGTGCCCAAAGATCGGCCTCCTCTTCTGTGCTGGGCCTTGAGCATCTGCGCATGCTCAAGGCCTGCAAGTTCACGTTCTCTCCAAGATCTCCGAGAATCTCGGAGAGAGCGTGAACTCGCAGGCCTTGAGCATGCACAGATGCTCAAGGCCCAGCACAGAAGAGGAGGCCGATGCCAGTGCCGAGGCCGAGTTGAAAGTAAGAAGCGGGTTCGGGTGGGTCTGGGGAACTTCAGGTCGTGGCAGGGGGAGGGGGTGCCGGATCACAGGGGGGAGGGTGCCGGATTGCGGGGGGAGGGTGCTGGATCACGGGGGGACGCTCGTAAATCGAGGCACGCTTGGTTTCCGAGGTGCCGATTTTGCAAATGTTTTGCTCATCTTACAAAACACTCGCAAACCGGTGCACTCGTAAACCGAGGTACTATTAAGCTGCTTTGGATCGGACTTAGATTAGTTAATCTCCCTACTAATATTGCATTGAAATCAAATATTATATTACAACTTGACTTCACTTCTAGAGTTTTGGACATTTTTCTGGATTCCTCTCTCACTTTTAATGACCAAATAAATTCCTTTGCAAAGAACATAAGCAGTGCCTCCGCCGGGTCAGACCATAGGTCCATCCCGCCCAGCAGTCCGCTCCCGCGGCGGCCCGAACAGGTCACGGCCTGTCTGAGTCACCAGAAGGGGCCCCCTTGCCACCTTGGTTTCCCATTGAGTCCTATGTTCCCATCGAAGTCCTAACCCTCCGGTCTTGCACATGCACGACCTGGTTGGATTTCTATACTTATTATCTGGTTAGCTTTCTATACCTGTGTTACATCCCAGAACCTCTCTCAGTATCCCACAATCCCCCTATCCCTCAGGAATCCGTCCAATCCCTGTTTGAATCCTTGTATCGTACTCTGCCTGATCACTTCCTCCGGTAGCGCATTCCAAGTGTCCACGACCCTTTGGGTGAAAAAAAACTTCCTTGCATTTGTTCTGAACCTATCTCCCTTCAGTTTCTCTGAATGCCCCCTCGTGCCTGTTGACCCCTTCAGCCTGAAGAATCTGTCCCTATCCACCTTCTCTATGCCCCTCATGATCTTGAAGGTCTCTATCATATCTCCCCTGAGCCTCCTTTTTTCCAGAGAGAAGAGCCCCAGCCTATCCAACCTCTCGGCGTATGGGCAGTGTTCCAGCCCTCTTACCAGTTTCGTTGCTCTCCTTTGAACTCTCTCAAGTACCGCCATGTCCTTCTTGAGGTACGGCGACCAATATTGAACGCAGTATTCCAGATGTGGACGCATCATCGCTCGATACAATGGCATGATGACTTCCCGCGTCCTGGTTGTTATGCCCCTCTTTATGATGCCCAGCATCCTGTTGGCTTTTTTCGAGGCTGCTGCGCACTGTGCAGATGGCTTCAGTGATGCATCCACCAGCACACCCAAGTCTCTCTCAAGACTGCTGTCTCCCAACAATGCCCCCCCCAATTTGTAGTTGAACAACGGGTTCTTTTTCCCTATATGCATGACCTTGCATTTTTCCACGTTAAAGCGCATTTGCCATTTGTTTGCCCAGTCTTCCAGCTTGTCCAGGTCCCTTTGCAGGTCCTCACACTCCTCCCTGGACCTAACTCTGCCGCACAGTTTGGTATCGTCTGCAAATTTTATAACCTCGCACTTTGCCTCCTTTTCCAGGTCATTGATAAATATGTTGAAGAGTAACGGCCCCAGCACCGATCCCTGTGGCACACCGCTCGTGACTCCCCGCCAGTCAGAGTATTGTCCCTTTACTCCGACTCTCTGCAGTCTACCCGACAACCAGTGCTCGATCCATTTGTGCACATCCCCTCCCACCCCGTGGTTCCACAGCTTCCTAAGCAGCCTTTCATGTGGCACCTTGTCGAAAGCCTTTTGAAAATCAAGGTAAATGATGTCTATAGGTTCCCCATTGTCCACCCGACTGCTTATTCCCTCAAAGAAGTACAGAAGGTTCGTTAAGCATGACCTTCCCTTACAGAATCCATGCTGGCTTGTTCTCAGTAGGCCATTTCTCTCGATGTGCTCGCAAATACCGTCCTTGATCATAGCTTCCACCATCTTCCCTATAATTGAAGTCAGGCTCACCGGCCTGTAGTTCCCGGGGTCACCCCTCGATCCCTTCTTGAAGATAGGTGTGACATTTGCCAATTTCCAGTCCTCTGGTACCTCTCCAGTTTTCAAGGATAGGTTGCAAACATGCTGGATTGTGCCCGCTATTTCTTGTCTTAGTTCTAAAGAAATGTTTCTTTAGTTTGCACTTGCTGAGGAAAGTCAGGTCACTATTTTATCAAGAACATTATTTATTACTGGTACAATCCATTGTGTTGGCCCAGTTGGACTACTGTTATTCTACTTACTTGGGCAGCTTAGATCGTCTCTAGTTAATACAGAATACAGCGGCCAAACTTATTTTTGGAAAGAGAAAGAACGACCATGTTTCCCCATTGCTGAGAAAACTCCATTGGCTTCTGGTCCATCATAGGATACAGTTCAAGTGTGCATGTGTGGTTTTCAAACTCCTTTAGGGAATATTTGACTCTTTGCTTCCCCTTAGTTGGAATTCCTTTAGGTCCTGCTATTCAAGAATTACAACAATTCACAAATTAGCATTTCCTTCTCTGAAAGGTATTAAATGCACTGGGAAGCTTACCTCCTCTTTCACTAAAGTGCGCTAGCGTTTTTAGTGCACACTGCAGATTAGCACGTGCTACCCCCACGCTACGCGCCAAGAACTAACAACAGCTCAATGGTGGCATTAGCGTCTAGCGCACGTGGCAATGCAATGTGCGCTAAGCGCGTGCTAAAACCACTAGTGCAGCTTAGTTAAAGGCGCCCTTAGCAAATCTTTTACATTTAAATTTCTCCAGAATTCTACTGTTCAACGGCTCCCCCTTCTGCTTCTATTCCTTTCTCTCCTCTCTTCTACCTTCCAAAGTATTTAGATCAATGCTGTCTTGTTAAAATGTTTATTTTATTTTTCCTCTAACTCTACTTTTCACTTCTCTATTACCCTCCAGGTACTTTAGTTAGATTGTGAGCCTTCGGGACAGTAAGGGAATTTTTCAAGTACCTTTCTTATTTCTAATCTTAATGTATATTTTCTGTAAACCGCTTAGAACCTAACGGATGTAGCGGTATATAAGAAATAAATTACATTACATTACATTTAAATTGGTGAGAATTTGTAATGGACTTTCAGATTCTCTAAGACTGGTAAATCAATTATATCAATTTCGAAAAAGTTTAAAAACCTGGTTGTTTTCACAATAGTTAATTTGATTTTACCCGTCGAATAGTAATTTTAAGCAATTCAACATACTTTTTTTCCATCCATCTAATCTAACCAATTTTTGTTTTTATCCCACAGTTTTTACTTGTTATGTTTCATTTTTTAACGAAGTGTAAACCGAGTCGATCTCCTTAGGGAGTAGATACGGTAATAAAATGAAGATTAGATTAGATTAGACTGTATTTCACTTTTACTTTCATTTCATTACTGAAATCCTTTCATTGCTGTCTCTGTCAAAGCAAGTGCATAGGTTCTGGGTCCCAAGTTCAGGCCCACTATCTGGTAAAGAGACTAGTGGTGGGATCAAGTTGTCTTCTCCCCCCTCCCCCCCACCCCGTACATTTCCTGACATCCACAAACCCATCCTCCCTCACCCCCTGAACCTCTCCCATAGTAACTCTTCTCCTCCCACCTTCCTCAAAACCATGCCTTGCCTCTTTTAGGGACTGTTCCTTATGTCTAGGGGTGAGGGAGCTGAAGTGATCCTCAGTCGCTCTTTCCTCATTACAGTGGCGTAGTCATAGAGGCCCTGGGCACCCCCACCCACACACACACCTGGAAACCCCCACCCCTACACACACCCTCTGCTTTCACAGCTGACCTGCCTAACATAGCTTAAAATAGCATACCATGGAATGCACTCAGGCATTCTGCTTAGGATTACCAGACTTCTAGATTTACGCGGACGTGTCGTCTTTATAGAGGGCTGTCCAGGAGTCCAGACAGGTTTTCAAAACCCAGCACTTTGTCCTAGTTTTGAAAACCATTGAGCTCGGGGCCACGTCTGGAGGGCATCTGCGCGGATGTGATGCGATGAGGTCACGTGTATGCGCGTGATGTAATTGCGTCGCCTCCATGCAGATGTCCTCTAGACGCCACCCAGAAGAGATGGGATTTGTGTGGGGCTGGGGTTAGGGGGGGCAGAATGGGGTGGGCTGTTGCTGGAATGAGGCGGGGCTGTGGTAGAACAGGGTGGGGCTGCGGCAGAAGTTTTTAATGGCACTGTTCAATTAATAGCTTCGATAGAACCAATAAAAATTAAATTAGGTGTCTAGATCAGCTTGCCATGTTTTATAGAATCAGGCCTAAGGTCTCATACAGTAATCCTACGCTAACCAGTTAGTGTATGTTAATGTGACTGCGCTAACTGATTAGAGCAGGAAAGCTCGCCTCTGACCCCTGACATACCCCCCTCAAGAAAAAAATTAAAAGTATTTTTTAGCATGCACTAGTTTGGCAGTTACTGCAGAATTAGTGTTAACAGATTTTATCCTACAATGTAGGTGCTGCTAGATGCCATTTACAGAATCAGGTCCTTTATGGCTGTAGTAAAAATGACCTTAGTGCTCACACAAGGGGATGCTGAGGCCACTTTTTACTGCAACTTAGTAAAAAGACCCCTTAGCTTCCTAAATTTAGGAGCTCAGGGTTTTGTTTTATGAACATTGGCCTCGGTATATTTCTTTTGTTTTTCTGCCGTTTCCTGGTCCTTGACCTCCCAATCTCACTTGGTGTTATGTCTTTTCTCTCTCTTGTTTGTATTTACTGAGCTGAAACATGAATTCATTCAAGTGCGTCCCATAATTTATATAAATGTTATCCTTTCTTCTTTCTTTTTCATAGATACTTTTGCCAGCAAAGTGGCTGCAATTCAGGATGTCTACGCAGATGCTTCAATTGGGAATGTTACTGGTAGCAACGCCGTCAACGTATTCTTGGGCATTGGACTGGCTTGGTCAGTGGCTGCCATCTACTGGGCCTCCCAGGGAAAAGAATTTCGTGTCACTGCAGGCACACTGGCTTTTTCTGTTACTCTCTTCACCATCTTTGCTTTCATCTGCATCAGTGTCTTGCTATACAGGAGGCGGCCACATGTCGGGGGAGAACTAGGCGGCCCTAAAGGTTGCAGACTTGCCACCGCTTTGCTCTTTGTGAGCCTGTGGTTGCTCTACATCCTGTTTTCCACTCTGGAGGCTTACTGTTACATCAGAGGTTTTTAAGCAATGGGAAAGTGAACAGTGGAGGAATCGTTCCTCTGTTACCTCATCAGACTCTAGTCCTTAAAGTCTCTTCAAGCCAGAAGTGACAGCTGCCAAATCTCACACTTCATCAGCAGCAGAGCTATCAGATGTCAGGACTGGTGAGACAACGTGAAAGACTTTTCTTTTCTTTTTTTTTTAAGGTACAAACTAAAAAAAAGTATTGAGCAACAATTGCCAAACTGTTCACCAAAATTCAGAAGCAGTAGAGCTTAGAAAATGTCATTTTCTCTTCTTGTTCTCCTGTTCTTTTCAGCTTTTCAATTTTTTTTCTTTTTTTTTCTTTTCGTAAATGATGGAAAACGATATAAGGCTTGATCAACTTCAATGTAGTTTTTTTGTTCTGGAGACTCAATGGACTTTTTTGTTTTGTTTTCATTTTTCGACCACAGACAAAAGCCTTGTCCAACTATCAGTGTTGGAACTAAATACATATTTCAACAGACACAAAATTCATATCCATCAAAACAGCCACGGAAGCCAAATTACTATTTAATTGCAGCTTGAGACTGATGGATTTTAAATAAAACTACACACACTCACACGAATATTGTTTTAAAGGCCGCAGCATGAATCAACTCATTCAGTACAGACTTGACTTGGCAAAAAAAGAACTAATATATTACATATTCTATATATTTTGACTATAATATTTGTATGAAGGCTGTAATACTGCAAGGAAAGGTACTTTACATGTTGCAACAGTGTTAAATAGAAAATTCTGGGCAAAATCCCATATTTTTTCCATTTCTTTATGATGTTTTTTAAAGTGCTAGTAAGATTGTCTAACCAATTTGCCATTTTCAGATTGTGGTGCTTCTGAGCATTGCTAAGGAAACCAGAGACCAGAGTCTTAAAAATCAGTAAAATACGTGATGTGAAGGTTGATTGGGTTTTTAAAAGATAGTTAAAAGTTCAGATGGCTAGATTTGAGGAGCGTTTTCAGAATGCTATCATGAGCGTCTCTCTCATTGTTTGGGTTCATCTTGACACTTTTTTGACACATGTTCTATCATTGGGTGAGGGGGATGCCTTCTACATTCTGTCCTATAATTCACTAGCATAAGATGCGTTGAATGTTCTAATGTGCTGAATCCCTTGCAGTAATAATTTTGAGTCTTTCAGCTGCTGTAAATGGTATTTCTTACTCAGCTAATGCGACGTTATGTCATTTTGGATATGTTGTTTGATGGTGACACATTCCCTCATGAGTCATCGCAGATGTTTGATCTTTACCAAGTACGGAAGAGTGGCCTTCCCATCTCCTTTTTAACTCAGAAAGCGCCCACTTTAATTTCAACTTAATATGAAAAACAATAAATCACTAAACAAAGAAGTTGTATCTTGATTTCTAGCAGCGGTCATGGACTGCAGGAAGCAGTTGGTGAGATGCTGAAATGTGTACTTATGTATCTTAAGATGAGATGATGCTCACTGGCTGGCATTTCAGAGGCAATGTATAAGAGAAAATGTCTGTAAATAAGAGAAGCCATGCAAATAAATAGTCTCAGTTTATGCAATATAGGAAATGTAAGAAATCAAGAGAGACTGCATATCACCCATCTACTATAGTGGTTACTGTCTGTGGTTGTGGGCAATGTGCTCAATTAATATTTCTCTGGTGGTACACGGTTTTGCATATCGTATTGTGCTGCCTCTCCTTGGAAATACAGCACTTCACACACATGACTACATTTCTCTCTTGCAACACAGTTGATCAGGTGTGAGTGTTCCTCTCTTGAAATGGAGCTTATCACCTTTGTCTTGACCCTACTCTCTTGAAGTACAGTGTTTTTTGCAGGTTGTTGTATTTCTTAAATGAATGCATACACCATTCAAACAATACCAGGAAGAGGGAGTATAAGAAAACACTAATATATATATAGATATATATATAGATATATATATATCAATATCTATCACAATATTGTGATAGTTCATACAAAACTAATTGCACAACAGGAAGGGAAAAAAAAAAGCCTTGGCGAGCACTTCACTCTCAATCATTGGCTAAAAAAACCTTCCAGTAAGTAATTCAGCTCACGGTAGAGGGTTGAATGAAAAGTATTGCCTCCACCTTCAGAATGTTTGTTTAAATTAATATATTGCAATGACAGAAAACCAAAAATAATGCTCTAAACTTGCTCTTTTATTATATGTATTTACCTTTGTACATAGTCGCCATCGTTTGCCACATATTTCTGCCAATAATGGACACATTTTTGAAAGCCGTCATGAAAAAAAAAAAATACATTTTGTCTCTTCAACCAGTTGCTTACAGTCCTTTCTACTGCTTCATTTGACTTGAACAGATACCCCCAATTACAATTTTAGAAATCATCTATTTCAGGAATTTGGCACTATTTCAGGAAATCATCTATTTCCATCACTAGGCACTATTTCAGTCATCTATTGCCTGGCACTAGGTCTCGACTATATGGAAGATAGGTAAGACTGTGAGACCCATCTCTACAATTTGAAGGGCTTATTTCTAAATTCAGCTAAGTCCATATTTGGACTTAGAGGGTTTTAGAAATCAGGGCCAGGATGGGGAGATGCAAACAGGACAGCTCCCTGGGTCCCACAGTTCCAGCGGGTAGAAAAAGGTAATCTTATTCTGTAAAGGTAAAGGTAGAAAAAGTAATCTTATTCTGTATTTATTAATTGGAATATGCCAGCTTTTGGAAATGTTAGGGTTACCATATTTGTGAACACATAAAAGAGGACACATGGCCCTGCCCCTGCCCTCACCTCTCCCCTGGGCGGTTGCCAGCTGTGTGCAGCCAGGGCTGTAGCAAGCTATAATTGCACCCCATGCTACTTGCCCTCTTTGTCACTCTACAATCCTTTCTTGTGCTGTGCCCATGATATATCAGAGTTTCAGTTGTGAATTTTATACTTTATTCAAAAATAAAAATACAATTCTTTTTTCTACCTTTGTCATCTAGCTGTTTAATTTTTCTAATCATGTTGGTCCCAATCTCTGCTTTCTCCTTTCCTCTGTCTTCTCTTAATTTTCATGCCAGGGTTTTGTGTTCATTTGTCAGAAAATTGTTTTCAAGATTTGCAATCCAACCAGCTGTGGAACAGATGATTTCCTCTGAAAAAGCTTTGTGAAACTTAAACAGGAAATCCCTGTTGGGTTTTGGTTGGATTGCCAGTGTCAGTGACCAGTTAGAATGGATTACAAATTATTAAAACAATTTTCAGATGGAAGACTGCAACCTGTCATTTTGAAGAGGCTGGCCAGAGGGAGTAGGCATTCCTCCAATCAGCCATCGTAAATAAGGTAAGGAGAAGGGGACAGGGGAGTCGTTCGGAGGCATGTGGGGGGGGTGGCGGGAAAGAGTGGGCATCTCTCCCACTGTTGGGGGAGGTACGTTGCTTAGCAGCGGAAGGGAGTGGGCATCTCTCCCATTGCCGGGGGGGGGGGGGGTGCCGGGTTGGGGGGTCACAACAACAGCAGTGGGAGAGAGTGAGCATCTCTCCTGCTGTTGGGGGCATTGCTTGGCGGCAGGAGGGAGTGGGCATGTCTCCCACTGCTCAACTTTGGCAGCTCAATTTGTTGGGGTTTTTTTGCATTCTATGCATATGCCCATCACTATCACGAACGATGGGCACATAAAAAATTAGCGAATCTTCGCTACTCTCCACCAACCTCATTTGTATGAGTGTTTTTTGCAGAATGACTCACTTTTTAAAAAATTGTTACAATAACAGCTGTGACAGGGACCCATCGGTTTTTAACGCAAATTTTTGAGAATCTAGGTCAAGATGCACTAAAGCCAACGTTCGTCACCAAACCTGTTTTAGCAGCTTTAACGATGATCGCATTTGCCAACCTGATGCAGAAATTGGCTCACGGCTTGGTTTTCTGCATGATCGCTCATTCCCCAAGCTGACCATGCATATAAGCTGATTAATATTAAAATGCCAAGAAAACTAGTAGAACGACTGATGCTCAAACATGGCTTCCCAATGCACTAAAAAAGTGATCACTTTTAGCAATCCAAATAAAGGTGACTGGTCAAGACCAGTCGCTTCCTGTCTAACCTTTTTTAAAAAATGTATTAATCATTATTTATTACCTATTTCAAATGAAATACAACAAATTAAATATATAGTCCACATCAATGGACGGAGGCATCAAGAAATTATTTTAATTATTACTGTATTTACTAACAATCAAGAAATATGGACCCTTTCATACCAAAACTTCCTTCTAAATTTAATAGGTCCTCTAATCTCCTCCCCACATCAGAAACTTCTTTTTCAATCACCAATCTCTCAAGCTGAGAAGGATCAAAGTAAATATATCTATTAGATTAAAAGGTTATTAAACATTTGCATGGAAATTGAAGAAAAAAATTACCTCCCAAGGACAAAACTCTGTCCTTCAATTTTAAAAAATCCCTTGCGATGTAGTTGTGTGGACCTAGCCACATCCGGAAAAATCCAGATGGGCTGGCCACAAAACTGAGAATTTTATTTCGGAAATATTTTTCCAAAACATTTATTTTCCCCTGTTCTGTTGAAATAGTTGCAAGGAGGGTTACTCTAGTAACAATTTCATCTTGCGAGGATTCAATAAAATATGTTAGATTAATAAAATCTTTAGCTCCCTCCTTTGCAATACCTTCAATAGCCTCAGCTTTTGACTGAAGGGAGGGCCCTTAAGCGTCTCAGCCAATCACATGATGCACCGGGGAGGGAAAGGCCTGTTATTTTGAAGTGGCGGGCGTACGAGCAGGACGGACTAAGCTTCCCTTCTGCTCCAACTTCTGTAAAAAGGTACCTAGGGGGGGGGGGGGGGGAATCAGGGGACCTCCATGGCAGGAAGGAGTGGGCATTCTTTATGAAGTCTGTCAACCTTTCTCATGTGAGACTCATCCATTTCTGTCAGGAGTCGACCATTTTGTTTTTGTTCACAGAAATCAGCCCTTCCCAATTCAAAGACTTCACATTTTGTGGCTCAGTGATACATAATCCTCGCATCAACACAATCATAATCATAAACAACCTGCAAGCAACATTGAATTTTATGTCAATAGTCAGAAATTCTGTTATGGCACATTCCTTAAATCATACCAATGAATGTTTACTGCATGCTTCCATTTCACAAGTCAATAGCAAAACAACCTCTTTATACAGACACAACTTGTCATCTGAGGTAAAGGAAGAGATTTCAAAGAACAAATGAACATGTGTACCATGTCAGTGCTGCCATCTGTTGATGAATTATGGAAGTGGAGGCATTACTTTTCATTTTAACTTTCATATGCTTGTTCAAACTACTTAAAATTTCTTTTCAATTTATACTTCTGAACTTGATGGCTCAAAAAGTATACATAGTTCATCATGTTTAACTGTATCAAACATATTTGCATTACTCCATTGATAAACATTTGATCACAAGTGGTTTTCTTGTCTGGATGTGTATCACACACAAATGTTCAGGTTCCTGTGATCTTGTATACGGCCTCTTTTACAAAGCCGCGCTAGCGACTGCTGTGCGGCAACAGTCCCAAAGCCCTTTAAATCTCTATGGACTTCGGGGCCATTACCGCAGCGCAGCCGCTAGCATAGCTTTGTAAAAGAGGCCAATGGTTTTGTGTATTGAGATGATGCACCAAGTATCACAAAGTGCAGGTTTTTTTCACAGAGGTGGGCAACCTGCCATTGAATTTTATGCGTCCTGTGAAATATGTACAGAATATGCCCTTAGTCAGAGTTTTGGCAATTTTATATACCGTATTTTGCAAATATTTTTCCTTGGTTTTTAGTTTAATTTTAACTCATTTATTTAGCATAGAAGGTCTATGGAACTCTATGCATTTACAGTTCTGACATTACATAATGGTGCGGCCTGCCAGGGATAGTCACTGATATTTATGCAGTCCTCTGTATATAAAGGTTGTCCACCCCTGGTGTATCACACTGTATATCCAGTTATTTCTTTGCCTAAATGCAGTGTAACTTACAAGTGGCAGTAAACGTCTCTTTCTGTTTATAATGTAAATACATATAACTACATCTCTCATGTAATTCAGCCACATTTATAATACTGTGTGTATGTGTGCATGTGTATAGTACAATCACACACACAATCACACATTGTTGATGTTAAATGAGTGCCCAAGATAAGTAAATTTTACTGTTGATGAGATTCTAGCTAAAGGCACAGTTAAGGATGATACACACAAAGTTTTAACGTTTCCAGAGTGTAGAATTTTGCTGTGTGATATCTCATGAGGATATGAGGATGGATAACAGTGATCACTGACAAATATTTTATTAAAAATTCTTTCTTTTTCTTACAAGCTGTCTTTCAGGTGGTAAGAAAGAAAAAAAAAAAAGGCTTTCTCTCTTCGTGAGAGTGCGTGATAGTGCCTGCTGAAGCCTGCCTCGGCTCCTTGAAGCGCTCTTATTGTACTGTTTGGTTTTGATTAATATGGTGCAGTAACTCTCCTTCTGAATCTCTGCTTTTATCTGTGTTTAATTAACGATTTTTATTTGTCAACCGTGATTCTTTTCCGTTATGATCTTAAATAGTTGTAAACGAGTCGAGCCCTCTATGAGGGATGAATCGGTATATAACACTAAAGGATTGGATTGGATTGCTTTTCCATTCATTGCAGGATCTTCATTCTTACCATTCTTCGTTTCCCTTTTGGTTTCTGTCGTCTGTTATCCATTGGGTTCCCTGATTAGTGTTGTAGGTGATGTTAATGCTGAGTAAAGGCCACTCTCCCTTCATGTTTTAGTTGCACATGAGGCTATGAGATGACTGTTTGCAGCTGTTACAGCCCATCACTACCTAGTTGACTTAGAACAGGGGTGTCAGACTCCCTCCTTGAGGACCGCAATCCAGTCGGGTTTTCAGGATTTCCCCAATGAATATACATGAGATCTATTTGCATGCACTGCTTTCATTGTATGCTAATAGATGTCATGTATATTCATTGGGGAAATCCTGAAAAACCGACTGGATTGCGGCCCTCGAGGAGGGACTTTGACACCCCTGAATTAGAAAATGCCATGAGTTCCATGAATTTACCTTATTCAAACTACCCGTATTTCAACCATTTTACATGTTACATGTCCAAGTCATGGAGATCTGGAGGAGGATGGAACATAAGCTCATTGACCCCAATATTTTAAAAATCTGTAATATATTTACCCCCTCATTCTATATATAGTGCTCAAAATGGCTGAAGAGTAGCCTTTTCCCTTTTTTCCTTCCCCAGTTCCACTATCCTTTTAAGACGCATTTCCTTAATTCAACCCAATCCCTTTTCCTCCCCTTTCAAATTTCCCCCTCCTGCTTTTTTAAATTATTTTTATTTGTAAACTGCTCAGATGTTCTGTGATGGGCAGCGTATCAAGTATTAATTAAACTTGGAAAATTGTGTGCGCAAATTTGGGTACGCACCTAAATTGTGCATGCAATTTAGCGCTAATTGGATGCTAACAATCAATTACTGACACTAATTACAAGTATTTGGAATTTACACATACATCCCTATAGTTGCATCATTTTTTTCTGCACGGATCCAAAAAAGGGGTGTGGCCATGGGCAGTTCAGGAATGATTCTAGGATTTGCACGCAGTTATAGAATTCAGGAGATCCATGCCTAATTTGGGCACATGGATTTATACTGTAAATCATCGCACCTAAAATTGAGCATGGTTCCCAGCGTTAAGTGCTGTTCCATAAATGGTGCCCAATCTTGAGTGCTATTTATAGAATAGTGCTTAGCACTTTTTTTTTTTTGGGGGGGGCACTTTTTATATAATTAAGTTCTTGGTGTATTGCCAACTGTACAGTATACTGCTGTTTTAAAAAATTGGGTTGTATTATGGTGTAATTCTGTATGGATCTATCTGAATTTAGGATGTGCATAAATGCTGGTACTGTACTCATTTGCATGTGTACATGAACATATGCACATGTGAGTGTCAATCTATGTGCTATTCTGTAAGTATGTGCCTCCCTTCGATCGCATGTATTTTGCAGATGGCATTCATGTGGGCAAAGTTTGTTGGCAGGGGACGGGGCACACAATTATTCACCATACTTTCCCAATCTGGGCATGGCTAGTATAAATATTCACATGTAAAAACATAAGTGCCTATTTGACCACGCCAGTATAAAGAAAAGTAGGTGCCCATTTTTCTTAATAAAATAGGCTCAAGATGGGTGCATTCATGGTGACTAAAAGTAGGTGTCGTCTTATGGAATTATCCTTCACATATATAACACTTTATGTATGTTCTATTATCCCAGGACAAGCAGGCAGCATATTCTTTACGCATGGGTGACGTCACCGACGGAGCCCCCGGTACGGACCTTTTTACTAGAAAGTTCTAGTTGGCCGCACCGCGCGTGCGCGAGTGCCTTCCCGCCCGACGGAGGAGTGCGTGGTCCCCAGTTTCTTCGTTTCCGCGGAGCGAAGAAGACGTGTGTTTTTCAACGTCGTTGAAATACTCCTTTTGCCTTCCCGCTCGCGTTCTTTTTTCGATTTTTTCACCTTCGGGTGCTTTTTTCTTTCTATTACAAAAAAAAAAAAAAAAAAATTTCTTTCTTTTGCTTTATTTTTTCGTTCCTGCCCCGGCGGGGCCTGTTAGCACGATCCAGGCCTCGGGGTTTGATTTTGCGGAGGCCGTGTTCCCATTCATGCCCCCGCAGCCCGGTTTTAAGAAGTGCCAGCGGTGTGCACGCCCGATCTCCCTCACTGACCCACACAACTGGTGCTTACAGTGCTTGGGACCGGATCATCGGGCGGATTCCTGCACCCGCTGTGCCACTCTTAAAAAACGCACTTTGAAAAGCTGGATGACCTGGAGAATCGCTCCAGGCGGAACAATCTACGTTTGGTGGGCATCCCCGAATCAGTGATGGACGGGGACCTATTGGCTACCTTGGAAAAATGGCTGACATCCGAGCTGCTCGTGGCACATGGGCTGGGCCCCCTGCGTATTGAGCGCGCACACCGGCTTGGCAGGAAGCAGGATGGAGCAGCCAGGCCACGGGTGGTGATCATCCGGATTCTTAATTTTGCTCTGAAAGACCTGCTGCTCAAGAATTATAGACACAAACAGGATCTTCGGTTTCAGAATCAGCGTGTCTTGTTGTTCCAGGATTACTCGGCACCAGTTGCCTCTCTCCGCAGGGGCTTTTCTCCCGTCTGCAAGCTTCTATCGGATAAGAAGATGAGATTCACGCTTCAGTTTCCAGCCAAGCTCCGGGTGCTGCATGATGGCCAACCGTTTCTGTTTGACAACTGTGAAGCAGCGCGGGCGCAAGTATACCTGTGGTTTCCAGATCTAGCGCCCAGCACCTGAGGAGTGATGACATGTCCTGGTGGTTTCTCGTCTGCTTGTAAGGGGGTCTCTGAGGCGGGAGGCCTACCTGCTTGAAGAGACGCCTCGGACTGTTCTTTATTATTTTTCTTATTGAGCTGGGGGGGGTCCCTATTCAGGGGCCCTTTCCGCCGTGAGTGCATTATGATATCCTGTTCTGTACCATGTGCTTAGTTTGCCCTCCAGTTGGAGGGTGCAGGGTTTGCGGCATGTGGTCCTGTTTCATAATAATGTTTCTGGTGGGGGTTGTGGTTTGCTGGCCCCTGTATTCTGTTTTTCCACTTGTTCCAGTTTATTGGTCATAATCTTACGATTACTGCTTAGATCACTGTTACAGTCTCATCTACTGCTGTTGGACTCTTTCCCGCTATCAATTATGTATGTTCTTATTCTCCTTATGCAAAGGGGTGCGGGCTTGCTGTGGGGGAGGCTGGGGAGGGGGGGACTTGGGCCTTTTGGGGTCCCTTCTCTGGAGAGGTGGTATTTGAAGTGTGGGGGGGTCGGGGTGGGGGTGGGGGTGGGGTGGGATGGGGCAGGTAGGGGAAGGGGGGCGGGGAGGGACCCATATGGTGGTAGAATGGTTGTGGATGGTAGAGGGTTGGTTGCTTGGTTGCTGGGGGGAGGGCTGGGACTCCTGGCAACGGCTTACTTTTCTATTGATCAGAGGGTCGAGCTAATCACTGTGTGGGATGTCACCTAAACGGGGTGTGCGCTGTGTGACCTGGAATGTGTCGGGCATAAATTCCCCTATTAAGAGGACTAAGATTTTACAACACTTAGCCCGCCACCAGGCGGACATTGTGGGGCTGCAGGAGACCAAACTTAATGAAAAGGAACATGGCAAATTAAGACGGTCCTGGGTGGGTCAGTGTTACTCTGCTTCTTCTCCCAAGGCGAAGGCCGGGGTGGCCTTGCTGATACATAAAGCGGTCCCCTTTGTGCACTCCCGAGTCACTACTGACCCGGAGGGACATTATGTAATAGTCCAGGGTATGCTGAATCAGCGTCCAGTGATTTTGATATCAGTGTATGCTCCCAATGTCGCTCAAAGGGCTTTCTATAAGAAGATTTTAGGGGTTATAATGTCTCTATCACAGCTGCCAGGGGTCCCTATGATATTCCTGGGGGACTTTAATTCTATCCTGGATCCAGTATTAGACTCCACAAGGGGGGATCTCCGTGTGTCGGGAAGGTCAGATAATGGGCTACAAGCGTGGATGTCTGCCCTTGATTTAGTGGATGTCTGGAGAACTCTGCATCCTGGTGAAAAGGATTTTACGCATACTTCGAGAGCGCACGATTCTTCATCCAGAATTGATTTTATTTTTCTATCCCGTTTTTACTTCTCTGAGGTCCATACCTCCGAAATAGGAGCACTGGTCATTTCTGATCACACTCCGGTGTGGATGGATGTGAGCCTGGCGGGGGGCGCCCAGGGTGGAGGGGGACGCTGGCGGTTTCCGGTGGCACTGTACTCGGACCCTGACTTTAAAGTTTACCTCGAGAAGCAGTGGCAGGACTATGTAGAATTCAATGGGGGACATGCGGAGGAGGGGTGTCTTTTCTGGGAGGCAGCAAAGGCGGTGCTCTGTGGCGCTGTGCTGGCTTATTGTGCTCGCCGGAAGAAACTGATGGCAGCTAAGATCTTGGCCCTTGAGCGTAGGGTTCGGGAGAGTAGGCTTCTGGCCCTTCAATCCCCCACGATGTCTCATAAGCGGGATTTTCGGATGGCACAGTCAGCGCTCCATGCCCTTCTACATGAGCGTGCCCAAAAATCTATTTTTTACTACAAATATAGATTGCACCGTTTTGGCAACAAACCGGGCAGAATGCTGGCTCGGTTGACTAGGGCGCGGGGAGGATCCTCCTCCATCACCTCTCTTAAGGACTCTGGGGGGCGACTGGTTACCGCCCAACCTCATTTGGAGCGGCTCTTTGTCTCCTTCTATAGTTCTCTTTACTCGGCGGAGGTGGTGGATAGGGATGTCTCGATCAAGGACTATCTAGACTCTCTCCCCTTACCTCGGCTCTCTGAGACGGACAGCGAGAGCTTGGCCTCACCTATTACTCGGGAGGAGGTTTTGGGGGTTATTAAGACTCTTCCTCTTTGTAAATCTCCGGGTCCGGATGGCTTTAGTGGGGAGTTCTATCGTCTTCTGCGGGGCTATGTTGCAGATCCCCTGAAACGATACTTTCAGCAGTCTGTGGACGGGGGGCACTTTCCGGTTGGATCTAATAGGGCGTTGATTACGGTCCTGCCTAAACCAGGTAAGGACCCGCTTCTGGTGGAGTCCTATCGCCCTATCTCGCTCATCAATGTAGATCTGAAAATATTGGCCCGGATTTTGGCCAATAGACTGGCTCCATTGGTGCCGTCGCTGGTTGGGATTGATCAAGCGGGCTTTGTGAAAGGGCGACAGGCGGGTCATAATGTTCGTAAGCTTTTGATTGCCTTGGCCCATTGTGATTCCAAAAAGCAACCGGCCCTGGCTATTAGTTTTGACTCTGAAAAGGCCTTTGACCGGGTTGAGTGGGCCTTCCTATTCCCGTTATTACATCGATATGGGGTGGCTGGGTTCTTTATGGGAGCTCTCCGTACCTTGTACGCAAGTCCTGAGGCGGCTGTGTTGGTCAATGGACGGACATCTCCGGTCTTTTCCCTCCAGCGGGGTACTAGACAGGGCTGCCCTTTGTCCCCTTTGCTTTATATTTTATTTTTGGAACCCCTGTTGTTACGTATTCGTACTCATCCCTTGCTTGTGGGTGTGGAGATGGGGGGCTCCTCATTGCGCTGCATGGCCTTTGCGGATGATATCATGGTTCTGCTCACGGATCCGGTATCGCACCTCTCCCCCTTGTTGGAACTGTTTGGGAAATTTGGGGAGCTCTCGGGCCTTAAACTCAATGTGTCTAAATCGGAGGCGCTGCCTATTCACCTACATATTTCTCACCTCTGGGCTGACTTTCCCATGAAGGAGGCCTCTTCGCAGGTAAAATATCTGGGTGTCTACATTCCTTCTTCTCTATCACGCCTTTATGAGATCAATATCAGGCCCTTGCTCCGGCGGACTATTGAGAGCCTCCGCCTATGGGGTGCTTTACCGGTTTCTCTGGCAGGACGCATTTTTCTGTATAACATGATGGTGGTGCCTCGGTGGTTATATCTGTTGCAGACGTTACCGATCTGGTTGCGCCGCACTGATCTGGAGGAATTGTATGGAGCCCTGAGGGTGTTTTTGTGGCGGGGGCGAAGGCCTCGACTCCCCTTGCGTGTCTTGATGTTACCGGAGGCGCAGGGGGGTTTCGGTCTGTTAGACTTACGGGCATATAATCTGGCGTGTGGTATGAGATTAGTTCGAGATTGGTGTCTGGAGAGCTCATCCTTCTTGACTTTTTCGGTGGAAAGGGATTTCTTGGATCCGGTGTCGGGTTTGTTTCTGTTGCATGCACCTTCAAATCAGCTAGACCTTTCTCAGAGAGGACATGTGGTGTGGGCGTATATGAGACTCATCTGGAAAGTGCTTTGTAAAACTCTGGGGGTTAATTATGGGGCTTCCCCTATGCTGCCTCTTGTGGGGAATTTACAATTCAGACCGGGCAGTGATAATCGTGTGTTTCGGTTTTGGCATACACGGGGGATCCGTAGGGTGGGGGACGTTCTTGATGATCATGGGGCCCTTCTCTCCATTACTGGACTGGCGTCACTATATGGGTTAGACCGAGCGGACGCCTTTAGCTATATGCAATTACGCCATTATGTGTTTAGCCTTGGAGAGACCGCTCGTCGCGCCTCGGTGGCGGAGAGCCTGGGACGGAGTCTGGCTTTGTGGGAGGATCCGGCTCCGCGCCTACGTTACTACGTCAATGAGCTACAGAGGCCGTTGTCCACTGAGCGGGCGGATTTGCTGGCTGGGGCATGGAGCGCTGACTTGGGGTGCATTATTCCATCTCCCTTATTTTCCCACTGTTTTCTCCTCCTGCGCACTCTTTCCTGTAACATGCTACACAGGGAACAGGAATATAAATTCTTACAGAGAATGTTTATTTCTCCCCAGAGGGCTTACCGTGCGGGCTTTGCGGAGCATGCCCGATGCCCAAAATGCCCTGAGTGCTCTGCTACCTTGGGGCATATGTTCTGGCATTGTCCTCTCATACAGGCCTTTTGGAGGCGAGTTTGGAGTTTCCTGTCCTCCCTATCCCTCTCGCTACCTGCCTGTTCTCCGGATATTGCACTTTTTTTATGCTGGAGCGGCTCTCTCCAGCTGCTCTGGCGGGCAGAAATTATTGGTGTTCAAGGCTCTGCTCCTGGCCAAAAGGGTCATTCTGATATTCTGGCGAACCCCACATGCTCCCTCTTTCTCTCAGTGGCAAATGTTCCTCTACGAATTGGCGCTTGTGGAGCGTAGGATGGTGGGGACTCGGGATGAGGGCAGGTGGACTAAATTTCAAGACGTCTGGGAGGGATACTGGTTGTCTCTTCCCCATAGGGAGAGGAGTCTACTGCTGAATAGTTAATCTTTTGGGTTGTGCTGTCTATGTGGGGGGGGGGGGGGTCCTCTGCTACTTCCCCTAACGCAGGGTAAGAGGGGTCTCCTGCCATGGTATCTATCTTACTGTATCCTACCGCTTTCTCTTTTTTCTTTTGCCCTTTGTCCTTTTCTTTCTTTTATCCCTTTGGGAAGGTTGTACACCATACGGGCCTGGGTTGGGTTGGGCTGGGGAGGGGGGGGATGGGGTGGGTGGGGTTTTCGGCTGGGGGGTTCTTGGGGGGTTATGATAAAATACTGTATTGGGCTTGAGTGGAGGTATGTTCACCCGCTGTTGAGGTACTCTAGATGTGTATGCATTTTGGCATTATAGACGTGTATCTGTATTCTGTTGTACTATGTCTTCTTGCCTTTGCCCAATAAAGAAATATTATACAAAAAAAAAAAAAAAAACGCACTTTGAAGAATCGTCAAATCCAACAAAATCTACTTTTCGGCACCGGCCCGACTATGGATTCGACCTCTTCATCTGCGGCACCGTCGAAATCGACACCGACCACTTCGACACCGCCTGAGTCGACATCGGCGCCCCCGGCGCCAGGTAAGCCGGCTAAGAAGCCTTCCACCCTTGAGCGCCCTCCCACTTCGGGGACGACACCAGTCCTTTCGGCTCCACGCCGAGCCAAAAAACGCTCCACTCCGATTTCGGTGAGTGCCTCGTCATCGGCCCCCTCATCGCCGGAGTGTAGAGCGGCACCCATGGAACCAAAGAAGAAAAAAGTGGTTCCGGTGCCTCCCCTGGATGACCGCATTGCGACCATCCTCCAGGACAAGTTGCAGGAACAACTCCACAAGCAACTTAAGCAGCTCTTACCCTCTATCTTGGCACCGCTGCTCTCGGTACCAGACCGGCCCGAGACCCATACCGTCCAACCGGTATCCACTCCCTCGGTACCTATGGACTCCTCCATGCCCATTCTCTCGGCACCGCATCTCCATTCCCATGCCGAGGCTATGGCCTTGACGACGACCGATCCTCCTCG
The DNA here is from genome assembly GCF_902459505.1 of Geotrypetes seraphini. Lineage (NCBI taxonomy): Eukaryota > Metazoa > Chordata > Amphibia > Gymnophiona > Dermophiidae > Geotrypetes > Geotrypetes seraphini. The sequence continues at coordinate 108,225,518 of NC_047090.1, read as the reverse complement.
GGACCGGGCAGGGCACCGGTCTCCCCACGACTCTGACCGGCACCGTACTTCTCGGGACCGAGACAGACACAGGTCTACATCGCCTGGTAACGTCTCGGTATGCTCAGGCAAATCTTTGTCTAAAACTCACCATGCCGAGCCTTCCACTCCAGTCTCTCGACACGCACATACCGATGTCAGAGACCCGGACCTATGGGAACAATCCCCTACCGGTACCGAGGAGGATGCATCGTCGCCGGATGAAGAGCCTTCGGCACCCGATACCGCATCTAAACCTGAACAATCTTCCTTCTCTAAATTCCTCAGGGAGTTGTCGGGTGCTTTGTCTTTGCCTCTGGAATCTGACTCTAAGAAGTCACAAGCTTTCCTGGAGGCATTAGATTTCGATCAACCTCCCAAAGAGTTCCTAAAGTTGCCCGTGCATGATATCTTACGGGAAACTTTTTATAAAAATTGGGAGAACCCGCTGACTGTTCCTGGGGCCCCCCGTAAATTGGACAGCCTCTATAGGGTTATACCAATCCCAGGATTTGATAAACCCCAACTCCCTCATGAGTCTCTCCTGGTGGAGTCCACTTTAAAAAAGACTCAGGGCTCCAGTGTCTATGCCTCCACCCCTCCTGGCAGAGAGGGCAAAACTATGGACAAGTTTGGCAAGCGGCTCTATCAGAATGCCATGCTTGCCAACAGGGCAAACAACTGAGAAAATTCATGGTGCGCTCTATCTATGACTCTTTTGAGCTCACCTCCCGTGCATCTGCCATCGCTGTGGCTATGCGCCGTCTGGCCTGGCTCAGGGTCTCTGATCTGGACGTCAACCATCAGGACCGACTAGCCAACGCCCCATGTCTGGGAGACGAATTATTCGGAGAGTCCCTGGATACCACCACACAGAAACTCTCCGCCCATGAGACCAGATGGGATACTCTCATTAAACCAAAGAAAAAGGCTCCTCCTGCTCGTCCTTACAGACCACAGACCTCATATCAGCGCAGGTTCTCCGCTAGGCCGCTCAATCCACCTCCACAGCAACCTAGGCGGGCCCGCCAACACCAGCACACCCAGGCTCGTGCCCAGTCTAATCAACCGGCCAAGGCTCTTCCTCCTGCCAAACCATCTCAGCCCTTTTGACTCCTCTCTCCAGGGCTTAGCCAGTCTTCCACCCTCATTGCCTCTTCCTCAGCCGATCGGAGGCAGGCTTCACATCTTCATCAGCCGTTGGGAGGTCATCACATCGGACCAGTGGGTCCTAAACATCATCCGCCACGGCTACTCTCTAAACTTCCAGACTCTTCCACCAGACAATCCTCCCGTAGAGTCTGCTTCTCTTTCAACTCAAACCCCCCTCCTCCTGAGGGAGGTCCAATCCCTCCTTCTACTCAATGCCATCGAAGAAGTACCTCTGGAACAAAGGGGCCGGGGATTCTACTCCCGTTACTTTCTAGTTCCAAAAAAGACAGGAGACCTACGTCCCATTCTCGACCTCCGGGACCTCAACAAGTGTCTCGTCAAGGAGAAGTTCAGAATGCTCTCCCTTGCCACGCTGTACCCTCATCTCTCTCGGAACGACTGGCTATGTTCCCTGGACCTCAAGGAGGCCTACACTCACATCCCAATCAATCCATCCTCACGTCGCTACCTACGATTCCAGGTGCACCATCGCCATTATCAGTACAAGGTGCTACCTTTTGGCCTGGCATCATCTCCCAGAGTGTTCACCAAATGCCTCATTGTGGCGGCGGCCTTCCTCAGGTCTCACAACCTCCAGGTGTTTCCCTACTTGGACGATTGGTTAGTGAAAGCACCTACGTCTCCACTTGTGCTACAAGCCACTCATCATACCATCTCTCTCCTCCATCTTCTGGGATTCGAGATCAACTACCCCAAGTCGCATCTGCTTCCCACACAGCGACTTCAGTTCATCGGAGCGGTTCTCGACACCACACTAATGAGGGCGTTTCTCCCCTCCGATCGTCAGCGAACTCTGCTACGCCTGTGTCGTCAGGTGCTCCTTCATCACTCCATTTCTGCCAGACAAATGATGGTCCTCCTGGGCCACATGGCCTCGACGGTTCATGTGCTTCCCCTGGCACGACTCCACCTCAGAACACCTCAATGGACTCTGGCCAACCAGTGGTCACAGACCTCGAATCTTCTTTCTCATCCCATCTCTGTGACATCGTCTCTTCAGCGATCTCTACAATGGTGGTTGGACTCCTCAAATCTTTCCAGGGGCCTTCTTTTTCATCTGCCCCCGCATTCCATGATCATCACCACGGATGCCTCCCCTTATGCATGGGGAGCTCACCTGGGAGACCTACGCACCCAAGGTCTTTGGACCCCGCAGGAGCGTCTCCATCACATCAATTTCCTGGAACTACGAGCCATGTTCTATGCTCTCAAGGCCTTCCAGCACCTTCTCTGCCCTCAGGTTCTGCTTCTGTGCACGGACAACCAAGTTGCCATGTACTACATCAACAAACAGGGCGGCACCGGATCTCGCCTCCTTTGTCAGGAGGCGCTTCGCATTTGGACCTGGGCCACGGCCCGCAGTCTCTTCCTCAAGGCTGTCTACATCCAGGGCGAACAGAACTCCCTGGCCGACAATCTCAGCCGCATCCTTCAACCTCACGAGTGGACTTTGGATCCTCCCACGCTCCACTCCATCTTTGCTCGCTGGGGCACTCCGCAGGTGGACCTATTCGCAGCTCCTCACAACCATCAGCTGCCCCAGTTCTGCTCCAGACTCTTCTCTCCTCACCGTCTGGCCCCGGATGCATTCCTGCTCGACTGGACGGATCGGTTCCTCTATGCCTTTCCTCCTCTACCTCTGATGTTGCGTACTTTATCCAAACTCCGCAGGGACGGAGCCACCATGATCCTCATAGCTCCCCGGTGGCCTCGTCAACACTGGTTCTCCCTTCTACTTCAACTCAGCTCCAGGGAGCCCATTCCTCTACCTGTGTTTCCTACTCTACTTACACAGCAACATCAGTCTCTACTACATCCCAATCTGTCTTCCCTCCACCTGACAGCTTGGTTTCTCTCGGGCTAACCTCTTCAGGAAATCTGTCTCAGCCTGTCCGTCTCATTTTGGACGCCTCCAGGAAGCCGGCCACCCTCCAATGTTACCATCAGAAGTGGACCAGGTTCTCCTCTTGGTGCCTCCGTCATCATCACAATCCCACCTCCTTAGCGGTGGAAACTGTTCTAGACTACTTACTCTCCCTGTCCAACGCAGGCCTCAAGTCTACCTCAATCAGAGTCCATCTCAGTGCCATCACGGCATTCCATGAGCCTGTCCTAGGAAAACCTCTCACGGCTCACCCTCTGGTTTCCCGATTCATGAGGGGCCTCTTCAACATCAAACCACCCCTGAAGCCTCCTCCGGTCGTCTGGGACCTGAATGTGGTTTTGTCTGCCCTCATGAAACCTCCCTTTGAGCCACTTGCCACAACTTCGCTCAAATTTCTGACATGGAAGGTTCTTTTCCTCATTGCCATCACCTCTGCCAGGAGGGTTAGTGAGCTTCATGCACTGGTTGCCGATCCACCGTTCACTATTTTTCACCATGACAAGGTGGTTCTGCGCACCCATCCAAAGTTCCTTCCAAAGGTGGTCTCAGCTTTTCACCTCAACCAGTCCATTGTTTTGCCTGTGTTCTTCCCGAAGCCTCATTCACACCCCGGAGAACAGGCATTGCACAGTCTTGACTGCAAGCGTGCCCTATCTCGATCGTACAAGGGCTCACCGCTTGTCCCCTCAGCTCTTCCTGACCTTCGACCCGAATCGTTTGGGTCGACCGGTCTCTAAACGGACGCTATCCAACTGGCTTGCTGCTTGCATCGCGTTCTGTTACGCTCGGGCCGGTCTGTCACTAGACGGTGCTGTCACGGCCCACAGGGTAAGAGCTATGGCCGCTTCTGTTGCTTTCCTCCGTTCCACACCCATTGAGGAAATCTGCAAGGCGGCCACCTGGTCCTCAGTTCACACATTCACTACTCACTACTGTCTGGATGCTTTCTCCAGACGGGATGGGCACTTCGGCCAATCTGTACTTCAGAATTTATTTTCCTAATGGCCAACCATCCCCCCTCCCTCTTTGTTAGCTTGGAGGTCACCCATGCGTAAAGAATATGCTGCCTGCTTGTCCTGGGATAAAGCACAGTTACTTACCGTAACAGGTGTTATCCAGGGACAGCAGGCAGATATTCTTACGTCCCACCCTCCTCCCCGGGTTGGCTTCTTAGCTGGCTTATACTAACTGGGGACCACGCACTCCTCCGTCGGGCGGGAAGGCACTCGCGCACGCGCGGTGCGGCCAACTAGAACTTTCTAGTAAAAAGGTCCGTACCGTGGGCTCCGTCGGTGACGTCACCCATGCGTAAAGAATATCTGCCTGCTGTCCCTGGATAACACCTGTTACGGTAAGTAACTGTGCTTTATATGTAACCCCCCTACACATATAGTGATGGAGGGAACTAATATATGGAGCAAAAAGAAATTTAATATAACATGTGCCTAATGTAGCCATGTTTCGCCCAAAAGCTGCATCAGAGGAAAAACACAGTAAGTTTCTCTCTAGTGTAACAGCTAACCAAACAATCCAAAGTATTTAAACACAAATAATACACTTCTCACTGGTACAAAAATTCAGAAGCAGTAGTCCTGCTGCAATACTCTTTCAACCACTTCCTGCAAATCCTATAGGGATGGATTCATTAAATAGCGCCCAATGTTAAGCCGAGAAAAGATCCACACTGAACTACTACAGTGGAGTCCCAGTTAACTGATACTCAACCAACCGGCAAAAACTAATCATTCCAGCCCTCGAAGCAGTAGCGGCAGCCGGTCCTGACCCAACAACTACCCTCCCTCCCTCCAGCCTCCAAAGCAGTAGCAGCAGCCAGTAAACAGAGGAAGTGCTGTAAACAGGCTGTTGCGACCAGCAGGGCCTTTCCTCTGCCACTTCACTTCCACTGCCTCTGCTGACCGTCTGCCTCTGCTACTTCAGGAGAGCCACAGGTAAGAGATACCAGCTCTACCCATGCAGAGGGAGGGAGGACCAAAAGTGGACCAAAGTGTGTAGGCATATCCCATACAGGAAAACTTGGAACATCCCTCCTCTTCAAGATCACCGAGCTGTGGAACAGCTTATCTGCCCCTCTTCGGAGTGCGACCTCCCTCCAACGCTTCAGAAAACATTTGAAAACTTGGCTTTTCTCTAAAATGTAACCACTCCCTCCCTCTCCTCTTTACTTAGTCCCTTCTTTCTTTCCTTTTTACCAAGCCCTTCGTCCCATTGGAGTTCCTTTCTTTAGTAATTCCTGTAAACCGTGTCGAGCTCTACTTCTGTGGAGATGATGCGGTATACAAACTTAAGGTTTAGTTTAGGAGGAGGAAGGGACATGGATGCTGGACCTGCAGGGTGAAGGGGAGGGGAGATGGATGGATGCTGGACCCATAAGTGTGGGGGAGAAGATAAAGTGACCCAGATGAGAAAGGAAGGTGGGAAGGGATGAACAGATGCTAGGCCTACAAGTGGGAGTAAGGGAATGACAGAAGAAGAGTGACTCGGACCAGAAAGGTATGATATGGGGTATAGTATTACAGTAATAAGGCCCATTTTTAATAGTAACAAGAAAGCAACCAAAAACGACATTTATCCGACATCTACCAATCGTTTATTGTTTATTAAACTTGATATAGAGCCTTAGCTGCAGAACAGTTCAAAGTGGTTTACAATAAAATACGTCAATAAAATGAAAATAGACTACCATTAAAAATACATACAAAAGAAACATAAAAACATTCAAAGTCCAACATGGGTACTGGATAACTGAGAGTCTATTCACTCTTTGCAGAATAGCAGCTTAGCCTAGATCTCACGACTAGCATTAGACACTGGATTTATGCTTGCTGAAACCTGGTTTAATGCCGGCACCCAACTTAGGCGCAGATAGGACATTGTGCCTAACCTCTGAGAATGCCAGCTGATCCACTCATACTCCTTCCACAGCTATGCCCGTTTTACATTGCTTGCTAGGACATTTAGGCGTGGATGTTTCAGAAAAGCAATTAGGGCAGATGAGTGTGCAAATCCAGATTGCTGCCAATTAACTCCAATTATTGATTGCTGATGCCTCATTCATTCATTTCCATGCGCATCTGCCCTGGGAGCCCAAATTTGGACAACTTATATAGAAACCTGGGGCTAAAGGGTATTTCCATACCCTGGTGCCTACACTTAAACGCCATGGTGTAGTGGTTAGAGCTACAGCCTCAGCACCCTGAGATTGTGGTTTTAAACCTTGCACTGCTCCCTGTGACCCTGGGCAAGTCACTTAATCCTCCACTGCCCCAAGTACATTAGATAGATTGTGAGCCCACCTGAACAGATAGGGAAAATGCTTAAACTACCTGTATGTAAACCACTTTGAGTGTAGTTGCATAACTACAATAAGGTGGTATACTACAAGTTCCAATCCCTTCCCTCACCCCACCCTATCCCCTTATGTATAACTTAAGTTACATGCTGCATTTGGGTGCCATTGACCTGGCATAAATGGTTCTACCTAAATTTATGCATGCCAATTCCTCTGTATACTAGTATTATATAATGTCATCTTTGATGAACAGGTGCCATTATAGAACTGGAACTCAGCTCATGGCATTGATATGCCTAACTAGAAGCTCTAAGTAATAGAATTGTCCCATAGCATATGCATTTGGCTTAAATACAGAAAAAGCAGATGTAGTCTGGGGTATCCAAGCCAAAGGTATGGACTTTATGCTGATATTCACTTGTTCTACAGAACTGATGATGATACTTCTACACCTAGAAGCCTCCTTCTATAAGGAGCCACCAAGATTTAAGTGGCAAGAACACCCATAAATGACAGTATTCCAGAACACATGTTGAAATACACATGCATAAATGTCCATTTCCTGTAAGTACATGTCAATTTTTAATTGTGTTCATGTTGCAGATGAATGTTCACATGGTCAGAGTTTGGACAGAGCATGCATAGGGCCTACATTTACATGCATTCTTTAGCAGTTTACATACAAGCATTTACACCAGCTGTGTGGCTGCAGTTACTTATCACACCTAAAATTTAGGCATATTTTTGACCTATTATGCAGGTATACTATTAAATTAAAAAAAGTAGAGGTTGACTGAACCTGGGGGTTTTGGATTTGTCTGGAACCAAATCCGTTGACAAAATTTGCAATTCGCTTTTGGCTGAAACTGAAGCCAAAAATAAAACTCACACCCCACCCAAATTAAAGCAGGTCCTTCCAGGCTGCCTTCCCTCCCACACACACACACTGACAGAGACCTGGTCTCATCTCTGGATGCCTGTCATTCCACCTGATTACCCAGAGGCCCTTTCAAGTCTACCTTAAGAAGTCTGGGTACCCGGATAGACTTTCCAAAACTCGGTACTGTAATTTGTCTGGGTTTTGGAATGCTCCAACCTCCTGGCCACATCTGGAGGGTCTCTGAGCATACACGGATATCACATGCATTCGCGCAAGCTCGGAGACCTTCCAGACGCGGTCTGGAGGTCAGCAAACAAAGATGAGGCTTTGCAGGGCCAGGGCTAGAGACAGAATAGGGTGGGGCTATGTGTCTAGGTTTCTCCAGTAACCCTGGTCTTGGTGATCTAGTAGCTCTTTATGACAGAAACAATCCCACTCACTCCTGCACGTGTCTGCTAAGCAATCAAAGTAGCTGCAGTTACTCTTGCCTATGCTGTTTCCAATCTCAAAATGGCTACTGTGACCTCCATAGAAAATGACATCAGATAAAGGGCAAATGGCCCATCCAGTCTGCCCATCCACAGCATTTACTATCTCCTCTTCTCCAGTGGCAGTCTAGTAAGGCTGCCGAGGAGTACATTCATATCTCTGACATTTAGATATGAATACATATCCCAATTCTATGGTTGGCATAAGGGCTCATGACTAACTGCATTTTTATATTATTTATATAAATATATATATAAATAATATAATATAAATATATATAAATAATATAAATATATTATAATATAATATAAATATATATATAAATAATATAAAAATGCAGTTAGTCATGAGCCCTTATGCCAACCATAGAATTGGGATATGTATTCATATCTAAATGTCAGAGATATGAATGTACTCCTCGGCAGCCTTACTAGACTGCCACTGGAGAAGAGGAGATAGTAAATGCTGTGGATGGGCAGATTGGATGGGCCACACACAGTATATTTACACACACCCCAGGGGCAGACAAAATGGCAGTGTCTGAAAGTCCACAACAGTAGAAGGCCCACTCTTACCTAGCCTCCATTAAATTTATTCACTTTTGATAGATGGTTAGGAGCCCATGACCCTTATTGTTTGGGGGCCTAGCTCACTGTCAAACTGCCCCCTGATATACCCAGTTAAACTAATTTTCTAAAGGGAAGTAGGTTGAGCAGGTCTGTATAAAATGCTCTTAGCATTTAGCGCATGCTAAGCTTTAGTGAAAGGACCCCAGAGACATTTAAATATCTCTATCTGATCTCCCCTCTCTCCCCTTTCTTCAACAGTATACATATTGAGATCTTTAAATCTACCCCTATATACCTAATGATGAAGGCCACTGTAGTAGATTCCCTCTGGACGCATCCCATCCTGTTTATATCCTTCTGAAGATGTGGTATCCAGAATTGTGCACCTATATTGAATATTCTCACATGGTTAATATTAATGGATTTTTTTTTTCAATAGGTCAAAATCTTTATAAGGTCCTATAGCCTGCTGTGTGTTGCTGGTATTGGTCGAGTACTGTACAGTGGCCCCAATGAGAGATGCTGCACTTGACCTTGCCATTTTACTGGGATGAGCATAAATTGTAAGAAATTGGGTAAAGGTCTGACACTGTTCATGACATTGTTCAAGACAACATTTAAAATAAGCCAAAGGCAACCAAATAGTTTATAGTAATGGTAGTTACCGGCAATTGTTCTCCATCATGAATGTTCATGAGATGCATTTGCTTGTATTATGTCCTTCTAAAAAAAAAAAAACACCCAACTTTACTACATGCAGAATGCAAGAAACCTCTGCAGTTCTGATGCAAAGCCTGAATAAACTAAAAACAAGGCTTGTGGTATTTCTTGCCTCTCCTGGAACCCAGAGTGGTTTGCAGCCCTCAGATACTGCCGCTGTCAATCCCTGTTTTATAATGAACAAAAAGGTGCTACAAGTGGTATTGCTTTAATATTGAAATCTATATTCTATTTTAGCCAGTGAACCTGCTCAAGACAGAATACACCAGTTATCCATACAAATGCTAAAACAATTATAAATTATACCAGTCCCAACTTTTGAGCTATGGACTGCTACCTGCTGCTCAGACTGAATACAGTGGCACTGGCATCCTTTAGGAAAGGAAAATCACATTATTGCTCCTTTTTCCTAATATATAACAGCAGTGTAAAATGTCTTTTGGTATCGCCCATTATGTGTTTTAATAAACATTTTTAAATAAAAATAAATGTGGAATTCTAATGTTCTGTCTCAGTTTTCACTATTTCAGCACCAGATTCTGGAGCTCTTCTCAGAGGACCTAGGAGCATTTACAACTGCTTATGGTGGGAATTCCCACATGCTAACAGTGTGGACCTTTATTGACAACGCAACACATTAAAGCCTGGTATAAGAGGCTTGAGGGAGTCTGAGCCTCCACAGCCCAACTGTGACCTTCCCCAGTTTCCCTCCCTCCCTCTGCCACTGATCTAGGGCCCATTGCCCTCCTGGGTCGGTGGCAGTGGCAAAAGGAAGGTGATGACGTATGGGACCAGTTTCCTGCATGCATCACAGCTAGCTCTACTGGTCACACCCCCTCTGATGTAAGCTTCCTGCGTTGGAAGGGCATGACCAGCAGTCCCAGCAGCAATGCACGCAGGAAGCTGGCTCCATGCATCTTCATGTTGCTTTTATCGCTAACTTGCAGAGGAAGACCAAAGAGAACTGGGAAGGATGGAGTGAACAAAAGTTGATGATGCTGCATTGGAGGCAGAGAGAGAGAGGAGAACAGGATAGTGTTGGATGGGGGAGAAGAGAGAGGGAGAGAATGGGGTAATGCTGCATGGAGAAGTAGAGACACAGAAAGGGAGAGAATGGGGTAATGCTGTGTGGAAAAGAAGAGACACGTGCTTAGAACCCCAAGGATATTGACTTTCCTCGCCATGCCCCATCCCATCTTAGGCCTGCCTGCCTCCTCCTAGCCTTGCCCCAACTCTGCCCCCTTTAGCCTTTCTATATTTCTGAGTCACCGACCACCTATGGTTAACATGCAGTGATTTCCCACATTATACAGCCAATGCAGATGGGGGCATGGAATAGTCTTGCAGTTAAAGCAGAAGTTGTTACTCTCATATTAACACAAAAGATCACACCCAGTAGTTACACAAGCCGAAGAAGCATTGAAAAGAAGAAGCATGGATGCAAATCAGCTCTTGGCTCATCTGTACATGTATAACAAAATTTCACACATGTAGCCATGACTGGGAGCATTGTTTATTCCTTGCTATGGGAACATAAACCAAATTTCACAAGTAGGTCCCCAATCACATGACATGTACCTTCATCTGAAAAGTCCATGTGGCCCCCTTCCATAATCTCCTTCGGGGCTCCAGAATGCCCTGATGAGTTAGTGTGCCCCTTTCTGCCCAGACCTGATCTAGATGAGTTTTGACTCCCCCCCCCCCAACACACATACACAACACCCAATTTAAAAAAAATGAATAGCCCCAAGAGGTATCCTGTTCCATCACCCTCCTCCATACATCATCAAGCTTAAAATAAAGGTCTAGTTTCTGAAGGGGAAGGAGCAATTCCCACTTACTCCTTCCTCTGTTGATGCCATCTTGCAAAATGATGCCAGCTGACCTCTAGCAGTATGTTGTGATGTATTAACAGCCCTCACCTGATGTCATTTTGCAAGATAGTGTCAGTGGAGAAGTGAGCAAGGACCAGTCTTGCCTTCTTCAGGAAATGGGCCTTTATGGGTAAGCTTGGAAGTGGAGGAACAGAGAAAGTCTACTTTAGCCACCTAATTATTAGGGAGTGGATTCTCTAAAGGGGCTTGGTTTGCTAGGAGGTGGGAATTTTTACACATTTATCTGTATTATTTTTAGGAGAAGGAGAAAGGCCCTATTGGACACCAGAGTATTCTGGCTCTGGGAGCGGTCGGGCTTATTTGGGTTTCAAAGACCCTTTAGCTGATGGCTGCTGCATGGCAAAAAGCCAGCTCAGAAGCATTTTGTAAGATAACTAAATCTCACTGAAGTCTTATTTTTTGTGTGTGTGTGTGTGTGTGTGTGTGTCCTTTTCATTATCAAACTGCCTTCCATACTTGTAAAGTTCATTAATGGAGAACTAACGGATACGTTCACATCTAGCAGAGTGCATGTGAGAATTTGCTACTGCTTTGTGAAGACACTTTGGAAAAGTGGGCAGAAAGCTGAGCAAAGCATTGAAATATTGTCCTTTTTGTTCATTGTGGTGGTTTTGCTCAGCTTTCTGCGTATTTAAAGTAACTTCACAGCTTACTACATCAGTGTCATAGTTTAAAAAAAAAATGGGAAAACTGTGTGTGTAATTGCCTTCCCTGACTTAGCCCTACTGTGCAAACACTTCCATGAAAATGCAAATAAACCTATGCACATTGTGGAGTAATATGCACAATTTTATTCATATTATATAAAATTTCCATCTGTTTCCAAACCACTAAACTCTTAGAATTAGAGACTCAACAGGTTAAATCTATCTCAAATAATTTACAGTATATTGAATTCAAAACTAATATTAACAAACATAATTAAATAATCCAAATCTATTACAAAGAGTTAAAACCAAAAATTAACCATACAATACACATTATATAAATCCAACATGGGCATTAACCAGCCAGGAAATGTTCCTAGCTGGTTAAAAAGCATTAAGCCAGCTAAGAGCTAATATTTTACACGAGAAAGCCGCTTAATATTAGTAGTTAGCAGCTAGCCCAGTCACCACCTATGTCACGTGACACATAGCCAGTTAGCACCAATATTCATAGGCTGATCGGCTAAGTTTAGTGGCCAAATAGACCCGCAAAAATAGCAGGTCTCTTTTTTGGCCAATGGATGTTTTTGGCCAGTTGATGAATATAGGTCGATGACACAAAGTTGTTCAAAGTTGTTAAATCGCAAGAGGATTGTGAAAAATTGCAAGAGGACCTTGGGAGACTGGGCGTCAAAATGTGAGCAAGTGCAAAGTAATGCATGTGGGAAAGAGGAACCCGATCCGCACACGCGGAGGCCCAGTTAGGTGCTCCCTGTTGGAGACCCGGATTTCCCGTATCCCCCGATATGATTTGCAAGAAGGTGTGCATCCAACTTGTGCTTGAAACCCTGTACACTAGTCTCTGCCACAAGCTCCTCTGGGAGAGCATTCCAAGCGCTCACCACTCGCTGTGTGAAACAGAACTTCCTGACATTTGTCTTGAACCTGCTGCCACACAGTTTCAGGCTATGACCTCTTGTCTGTGTCACATCTGAAAATATCAGTAATGCTTCTTCCTGGTCTATTATGTCAAATCCTTTTAATATTTTAAAAATCTCTATCAAATCCCCTCTCAATCTTCTCTTTTCGAGGGTGAACAGTCCCAGTTTTCTGAGGCGTTCTTTGTAGCTCAAATTCTCCATACCTTTGACTAGTTTTGTGAGGAGGAGGCTGGAAATTACAGGCCTGTTAGTGTGACCTTTGTGAAATGTAAATTAATGAAATTTTTTCTAAAGCAGAGGATTGTAAGGTTTCTAGAATCAAATGGACTTCAGGACTCAAGGCAGCATGGTTTTACTAGATGCAGGTCTTCTCAGACACATCTGATTAATTTCTTTGGGTGACCAGACAGTTGGATTTAGGGGGAGCACTAGATGTAGTATATAGTCGACTCCACCTAAGTGCAACGCAGGGTTCCATGTTAGGAGTCACTACCCAGGAAAAGGATCTAGGTGTCATCATTGAGGATACATTGAAACCCGCAGCTCAATGTGCGGCGGTGGCTAAGAAAGCAAATTGAATGTTAGGAATTATCAGGAAAGGAATGGAAAACAAAATGAAAATGTTATAATGCCCTTGTATTGCTCTATGGTACTCAAATACTGTGTGCTATTCTTGTCGCCATATCTCAAAAAGGATATAGTGGAATTAGAAAAGGTACAGAGAAGGGCAACAAAAATGATAAAAGGGATGGGATGACTTCCCTATGAGGAAAGGCTAAAGTGGCTAGGGTTCTTCAGCATGGAGAAAAGATGGCTCAGGGCTGAGTGGAATGGAAAGGGTAGATGTGAGTCATTTGTTTACTCTTCCCAAAAATATTAGAATTAGGGGCATATGATGAAGCTACTAAGTAGTAGATTTAAAACAAACTGGAGAAAATATTTCTTCACACAATGTGTAATTAAACTCTGAAATTTGTTGCCCGAAAATGTGGTGAAATCAGCTTCAAAAATCACAAAAAGAAAAAAGGGGAAGGTTGCTAATATACCAAAACACCAAATAAACAACCAGATTATTGTTAGTTTTGTTAGTTTTAAATGATTGGATTGGGTCCCTAGTAAGTTTTTGGTGATTCGGGTTGAGATGTAAATTATTATAAGACTTGGATCCTTGGAGCAGGACCTGAAATAGCTTTGCACTATAGGAGGCCCTATGATCCCTTCAGAATATACAAGTATGATACATCTCTCCCCAAAAAAGGTTTTGGAAAAACAGTACGCTGATTATACGAGATCTATTGGAAGTACTTTATTGTAACCTTTTGATTTTTATATAAATTATTTTTTTGATTTTCATAATTTCCTAAAAGAGAAGTCTATAGGCCATTATTAAGATGGCTTGGGGAAATCCATTGCTTATTCCTAGGATAAGCTGCATGAAATCTGTTTTACTACTTGCAATCTTGCTAGGTACTTGGGACCTGCATTGGCCAATGTTGGAAACAGGATACTGGGCTTGATGGACCTTCGCTCTGCTCCAGTATGACAATTTTTATGTTCATATGTTCATAACCAGCTATGTTTATTGTGGCCAAAAAACCCCTGGAAATTCCATGCCGGTTGCCAGATTCAGCTCAACATTCAATTTCTAGGTTCACTACCAACCACGGGAGATTGCTGGGCTGCCTCTCACAGTCTAAATATCAGGCCCCTTATTTGAATCAAGAGAACATAAAAATATGGCACCCAATATTATAAGCAATTTAAGCGGGCAGGAGAGACTCCTATCTGCTTAAACGATGCTTATCAGGCTGGCTGCCAATATTTTAGTGTTGCTGCTGAATGTTGTATGTTGAGGAAAGTTAGGTCATTATTTTATCAGGAACATTATTTACTACTGGTTCAGTCCACTATGCTTGCTCAGTTGGACTATTGTAACTCTGTTTATTTGGGTATTAAACAGGGTAGCTTAGATCGTCTCCAGTTGATACAGAATATAGCAGCCAAACTTATTTTTGGAAAGAGAAAGTATGATCACATATCTCAACTGTTGAGAAAACTCCATTGGCTTCCGGTCCGTCATAGGAAACAGTTTAAATGTGCATGCGTTGTTTTCAAATTTCTTTATGGAATATTTGATTCTTTGATCCCACTTAGTTGGAATTCTTTTAGATCTTGCTACTCTAGGATTACAACAATCTATAAATTAGCATTTCCTTCTGCAAACGGATTTAAGTGTCCTGGGAAGCTTAGTAAATCTATTACATTTAAACTGGTGGAAATTTTGGAATGGACTCCCAGATTCTTTAAGACTGTTAAGTCAATTACATCAATTTCAAAAAAAGTCTAAAAATTTGGTTATTTTCACAATAGTTACCCATGATTATTAGTAATTAAGCATATTTTTTCTTATCCTTTGGTCTCTATCTAATCTTAACTAATATTATCTCTTCTAAACAGCCTAGTTTGTTATTCTTCTTTTTAATTGAACTGTAGACCGAGTAGAGCTCCTTAAGGAGATGATCCGGGATATAAATTGAAGATTAGATTAGAAAATCAACTCTGACCAGCCATTTCAAAAGTGGGAAACAGAAGGGAGTTCCGGAGGTGGAGCCAGGAGCTATGCCGGTAGCAACAGTATTCAGTGCCAGGAACTGCATAGCTAAGCAACCAATTAGGACTGAATACATAACATCCCTAACTTTGGTTACTTTGCTACGTAGGTGCTGGCAGTTTGTCTGGGTTTTGAAGAGCATTGAGCAAATGACCGCATCTGCGCATGCACGGATGCGACACGATGCTGTCACATGCATGCATACATTGGATTCCAAAACTACTTATTAAAATTTAATATAAACCTTAAATCTTATAAATATTTAGATAAACAATGATTTAAATTATTAATTAATTAATGCGGGGACAAGCCTCAGACTTAGTAGTAAATCTTCCCAGCTGGGACTCATTCAAGAGAAAAATGAATTAATCTCTTGCCTCCTTATAACGTCACTGGCTAGTTCCCCACCTCCCTACCAAAATATTTATTTTATTGCTTTAATTAAATAACTTATAACTTTTAATAAGTAGTTTTGGAATCGGTGTTCCTTTTTTGGCTTTTGTGAATGGTTTTTAGTATTTGTTTATTTGGTCAATATAGTACCATTCAAATTTTTGTTGTTTTGTTGCATACGTTTGATGTCATTGCATTGCATCCACGCATGCGCATATGCCCTCCAGACTCGTCACCAAAAAGACGAGGTTTGTTTGGGGCCGGGGATGAGGGGCAGAACAGGACAGGGCCCTGGGTGGAACAGCAGAATGGAGGTGAAAGGGGCAGGGCCACACGTCCTCTTTTCTTGCATCAAAAATCTGGTTAACCCTAGTCTGGAGTGGTCCTGGAGGACTGGGAAAGGGTGGATGTGGTTCCTCTCCACAAAAGTGAAAGTGAACATAAGAACATAAGAAACGCCTTCACCGGATCAGATCTAGGTCCATCTAGTCCGGCGATCCACACACGCGGAGGCCCAGTTAGGTACTCCCTGTTGGAGACCCGGATTTCCCGTATCCCCCGATATGATTTGCAAGAAGGTGTGCATCCAACTTGTGCTTGAAACCCTGTACACTAGTCTCTGCAACAAGCTCCTCTGGGAGAGCATTCCAAGCGCTCACCACTCGCTGTGTGAAACAGAACTTCCTGACATTTGTCTTGAACCTGCTGCCACACAGTTTCAGGCTATGACCTCTTGTCTGTGTCACATCTGAAAATATCAGTAATGCTTCTTCCTGGTCTATTATGTCAAATCCTTTTAATATTTTAAAAATCTCTATCAAATCCCCTCTCAATCTTCTCTTTTCAAGGGTGAACAGTCCCAGTTTTCTGAGGCGTTCTTTGTAGCTCAAATTCTCCATACCTTTGACTAGTTTCGTGAGGAGGAGGCTGGAAATTACAGGCCTGTTAGTGTGACCTTTGTGAAATGTAAATTAATGAAATTTTTTCTAAAGCAGAGGATTGTAAAGTTTCTAGAATCAAATGGACTTCAGGACTCAAGGCAGCATGGTTTTACTAGATGCAGGTCTTCTCAGACACATCTGATTAATTTCTTTGGGTGACCAGACAGTTGGATTTAGGGGGAGCACTAGATGTAGTATATAGTCGACTCCACCTAAGTGCACGTCGGTTAAGCACCTGACCACCATAGTCCAGTCTTTTTTACATTAAAGTCAATGGACGTAAACTCTGGATATTTGCACTTCTGATAAGCACACAATCCGCTTATGTGCACTGATGTCATAAGTCCCACCTCTATTCTTTCATGTTACGTTCACTCCGGTTAAATGCAATCACGTTCTGAAGGGAGGGATTTGATGACCTGCTTTGTAAATTCTTCCATCTTCTCCAAGCTGGTTGTTATGCTTTCATAATTATATTTTGTTGTAGCTGTATATATAAATTTAAATTACAATGGGTGGGATTTCTGAATTGAAAACATTCTTTTTATCAATTTATTTCCACAGTGATTTACTTTATACATTTCCATTGTGAATGACAGGGGGTACTGTATTTAATTTAAACATATCTGCGGCCTTTGACACCATTGATCATTCCCTATTGTTAGACCGACTTGAATCTTTCGGCGTCACCGATCAAGTTCTTAAATGGTTTTCATCTTTTCTTTCTAATCGCTCCTCGACTGTTCATTTTAATAATGAACAATCCAAACCATTTACATCAACTTACGGGATTCCTCAAGGTTCCATTTTATCACCTCTCTTATTCAATATTTTTCTATCACCACTCTTAAGCTTATGTCAATCCATCGGTTTCACAGTTTATGCCTATGCCGATGACATTCAATTACTTCACCCTTTAGACCCAAGTAATATTAATGAAATCCAGTTAATAAACAACAAACTTGAACAAATAAAAAAATGGCTTGATAAAAACCGACTAGCATTAAATATAAAAAAACCCAAAACAATGCTATTCACCTGGAAAAAGGAGATCTCTTTAAGCTCCAATTTTATTTTAGACAATTCCCCACTTGAAATTATCTTTTTGTTAAAAATTTTGGGCATCATCGTTGACGATAAACTTTCATTTCATGAAAACATAGGGCACACAATTAAATCATGTTTCTTTAAATTACGCATGATACGCTCTATAGCTAAATTTCTTGAATCTAAGTCTATTAATATACTTATTCACTCTCTGATCATCTCCAAAATTGACTACTGTAACTCACTTTTCTTTAATATTTTACAAAAGGAAAAAAAAGGTTACAAATTATTCAGAATACGGCAATTAAATTAATACATAAGGCAAAAAAATTTGACCATGTTACACCTCTAATGATTGATTCACATTGGCTACCAATTAGCCATCGAATCACATTCAAAATACTTCTTTTAGTTTTCAAAGCCCTAACTTATAAGGAACCGCAGTTTATTACATGGATGCTTATTCCATACAATGCAGCTAAAACTCTTCGATCATCCTCCAATAATTTATTAACAGTTCCATCTTTGAAAATAATCGGAACCAGAAGACAGGATATGTTCTCGGTCACAGCACCTCTTCTATGGAACTCCATTCCTCAATATATTAGAAATGATAAAGATCTTGTCTCTTTTTAAAAAATCCCTAAAAACTTATCTCTTCAAAGATGCTTTTAATCTATGATTTTCTTAACCAAAACTTCCTTTTAACTTGCTATTTTAAAGTCCTATTTCCCTTATGTTATTTCCCTTTATATGTTCCTTAACTTTTGAAAATAAATTGTAACTTCTCCCTTCTTTCCTCCCTATTCGTGTATTGTCTTTTTTGCAGTTTGTTATTTATTTATTATTGTATTACTTGTTATTTTTTAAATTTGTATTGTACATCACTTAGGAAATTAAATAGGCGATTCATCAAGAATTAATAAAACTTGAAACTTGAAACTAATTAAACCAAGAGCTGATCAGACATTTGCTTAGTATCTATGTAGTATGTTCAGAGAAAGAAAATTGCCTTGCATAAAAATGAAACCTTCAGATTGCCTTTGCCAGGACATGTGGTCCACCTTATGACTAAAAAAATTGAATATAAAAAGTGTTACACTCCAATTAAGCGTACACTTCGTTTACGCACACTTGGCGATCCAGTCCAAAGGGCATGCACTTAAGCGGAGTCGACTGTACTTAGATTTTAGCAAAACCTTTGACACGGTTCCATATAGGTAACTGATAAATAAACTGTATGCCCTCAGTATGGGCCCTAAAGTGACTGACTCAAAATAATTTGATAGAGCATCTCCTCTTTTGAGATCGGGGCTTCCAATTCAGGCAGCAGCCCAGTTTAAGCTATGCACCTTGGTGGATAAAATCAATAAAACTTTTTGAACTGAAAAAAAAAAAAAGAATTCTCTCAGGCTTAGCTTCCTAGGTATATGATTTCTTATTAAATTTCCACCTTCCTCCAGTCACCAGTTAAAACTATATGGATCATACCCCTTTCTACCTTACACTTTCCATCTGCAAAAGAAATTAGATAGAAGAAAATATTTCAGTCATGGTTTTCATATTGTGGCAATTCTAGTACCATCCTCAACTTGCCACAGGGGAATTATCAGGCTAAACCAGGATCAAAGGGGTTTAGAGCCCACCAGAATAGTTTCCCCGAGGAGCAGAATAGCAGGGCTGCCTATCCTAGGTCCAGTTCCTATAGCCCAACACAGAACAAAGGGAAAATTACACACAAACAGGCAGGGAAGCCATTTTGTCCCTGTTCAGAAAAAACAGCAGTTTTTTTTCCTCACTGCATTCTACAGTCCCGCCAAAGGGGGAGGCAGAGAGAGTACCTGACCATTCCTATTCCTCACAGGTGTAGGCAGGACTCTCTCCTATTTAAACCTGACCTTGAGAACAAAAAGGAAGCCAGCAGCAGAGGAAACAGCACCCTTGCCACTGCCCAGGAGGAGCAGAGAAGAACCCAGAGAACTGCCTCTCAGTAACCACCAGCCCACAAAAAGCCCACCAGTCCACAAAAAGCCAGGATGTGGAGATGTTAGAGGTGCCTGAAGCTGGGAACCTGTCTAACCCAGAGCTGCCTACACACCAGGATCCAATGGAGGTGGGTGATACATTCTCAAGTTTCAAGTTTATTAGTTGACTTGATTAACCGCTTAATCCAAATTTCTAAGCGGTGTACACTTAAAATTTACATATATTAGGGAACAAAACAATACATACAATTAATAAATAAGCTTAGTATATTAAAAATTAACATTACAAAAACAATAGGTAAGGAGGGATGAAATACAATTCATAGAGAAAAGGAGAAACATCAAGGGAAAATACAAAAGGGTAATAAGACATATAAGGAAAATAAAATAAGCCAGAGCAATAAGATAAAAGATTAATTTGCAAATGCATCTTTAAAAAGAAAAGTTTTTAACTCATTTTTAAATTTTGCAAACTCCTTCTCCTCCCGTAAAAACATAGGGAGGGCGTTCCAGGTCTGCGGTGCTGTACAGGAGAAGATGAATTGTCTCCTTGTATTAATAATTTTCAGTGAGGGAATCGATAAAAGATTCTGTTCGCTAGATCGTAAGATTCTCTTTGCAGAATAAGGGATAAGTAACCTAAATAAAAAAGCTGGGGTCTTATTATATAAGGTTTTAAAAATAATTGTACATAATTTATGAGTAATTCTATATATGACTGGAAGCCAATGAGCCTTTTTGAGGAGAGGTGTTACATGATCAAACTTTTTGGATTTTGTTATTAATTTGATTGATGCATTTTGAAGAAGAAGGGCTGGGCGAGGCCATGGAGCTGGCGTAAACCTCTCAGTCAGGGGTGAAGATAGTTCTGCTGCTGGGTGCATTGTAGTCTGATACTGCTTTTCCCAAATAGCCAGGCTGAATATGAGGCACAGCTGAGCTACATCCCTGTAGCACCATTGGGGAAACTGAACTGAATGTCCGTTTGGAAACGGGTGCTAGTTTATTTTTGGTCTTTTAGAAACTGCTGTGATCTATGGCAGGAGTTACACTTATGCCCAGGTGAAGGACTGAGAACTGAATGTAGTAGCTACAAGACAATTGTCACAATCTCATCTTTGATATTATGGGTTGTTTTTTTTCTTTTTTGCCTTTGAATGGTTTTGTTTTCTCTGCCTTAAACAAAAGATGCCATGTAAAACCTTCTTTTTTTCAAAACTGCAAAAAGTTATCATACTTACCTGGTTTAGCAGGACTATTGTCTAAAGTCTCAGGCAATAAGCTAAATAAGGCACTTGAGTAACTATTGGTTTTTTGTCTTTTATTTTGGGAGAAAACCCCCTGAAAGATACTACAAACTGGAAACCGGGCATGACCCAGCAACAAGCTGCCAGAACCACAGTGGCCATCTTGGAACCTGGCAGATCCTGAAAAGTCTCTCCCTATTAAGGAGTGAACATCATTATTTGTTTTTCTGCTGTTATTGTTTATGGATTTTCTCAATATGATTTACCTTGTGCAATTACTCTTGAGTGCAAAAGACTTGTATAATAAACTTCTGATTTTTACTTTTGAACCAAACCTCTTTTGGTACTTTTGTGTCTGTGTGCCTTGGTGTGTCTGGGTTGTCTCTAAGGAGGAGTGCTCTAAGGTTCAAACCAGCACCCCCTGTAGGGCTTCTGCCTCATTGCAGAAGAGTGCCTTGTTCTTTTTGTTTTACTGCCACCTGGTGGAGGGCTGCTGTAGAGTTAGTGCAGACCCTGGCTGGTGACAATATGAGGCGGCCATGTGTTGGAATTTTCTTCCTTCCAAAGTTAAACAAGAGAGAGAGAACTTGCTTGGGATTTAGAAAAAAAAGTTTAAAACTTTTTGGTATCAAAAATTTATTGGACAGATTTGTTTATAATTTACTTTTCTGACTCTGTTAGTCCTGGGAATGACCAGCAACTTATATTGCAATCTGCACAGAACTCTGAAGGATAGAAGCAAAATATAAATGTTTTACTGCATTATATTGTATTGACATTATATGGATGAATTACGGTAGTTATGCTTTTTCAACACCTGCTTTCGCTTTGAATACTGGCTCCTGTTTTTACATGATTTTACTGGTAACGAAAATGAGTAATATCAATGAAACCCTCTTTTTCTAGTTTTGCTACAGTGCCAAGGAAAAGGAAATGTTCTTTAAAGCTTTCTAACCAATTTCTTGCATGGTTACCTCCACCCTTAATGAACCTTTGTAAATAGGAGCTGTTCTGCAGATCTTCATTAAGAACCTTGAGTAGGCATTATACATGTGGAGTATGAATAGATCACAAAGTGCTGAAATATGAACCCAGCAAAGAATTTTAATTTAATGGATGTGCCATAATAGTGAAGGACTTTTTTTTTTAAAATTAAGTGTAACACATTGAGGAATAACAGCATAGCTATAGAAAGAAAAATGAATTCACAGAACAAAAAAACAACACAAAACACCCAATGCGACCTGGCCAAGAGAGTAGCTCTGATGTTTTTGGAAGTCAGTAAGCATTGCTATTTTATGTCCTTTTTATGTAGAATGTTGGTTTGCAGAGTTATATATATTTATCTTATTTTCAGTAGTTGCTGAAGGTGATTTACATTCATGCTCACTAGGAGCCAGATTCTCAAAACTGCGGTAAAAACCAATGGGCCGCTGTAGCAGCCGTTATTGTTGCGATTTCTAAAAGTCAAGTCTCACTCATTGGTCTCAAGAAAACCCTTGGGGTTTTTTAAATGCAAAAAAATGTGCAATACAAAATAAGAAACGCATACATATATAGCACTTATCTCAATAATTGATCATCTAATGAGTCCCGTTTCACCCAAGAATGAAGGGCTTCAGCGGGGAATGTACAAAACATAGCCTTCATTCTTGAATGAAATGGGACCCATTGGATGATCAATTATTGGATATGTGCTATATGTGTATGCATTTTCTTATTTTATATTGCATATTTTATGCATTAAAAAAACAGGGGTTTTCTTGGGACCAATGAGTGATAATGGAATGCTTAATGGCTTTGAAATTACAAGCTTTGAAGTTCTAAGCATGAGTTTCTGAGGTCTCTTTCCCTTGAAGTGCACTCACTGTAGGTAAATTCTGTGCATTGTATTTCCACTGATTGTTTGCTCTAGCCTCAGAATATTTTTACAATTACCAGGGAAGCCAGGTTCAAATCCCATTGCTGCCATAATCTTGGACAAGTCAACTCAACCCTCCATTGTCTCAGGTATAGAGTCCTCCAGGAACAGAATGTTTTTACATGAATTTATACAGATACTCAAAACATTTTTTCCTTGTCTGTCCCAGTGGGCTCACAATCTATCTAATGGAGAGGGGGGGATTAGGTGACTTGCCCAGGGTAACAAGGAACAGTGTGGGTTTGAACCCTCAAACTCAGAGTGCTGCAGCTGTAACTTTAACCACTGCAACACTCTCTCTAGAGGTTGCTTAGATTTACATACAAGGAAAGTGACTATTAAAAGTTTTTTCTATAAAGAAAATATAAGAATAGGCATACTGGGTTAGACCACTGGTCCACTAACCCAGTATCCTTATTCCAGTAGTGTCTAATCCAGGTTATAAGTAGCTGGCAGAATCCCAAATAGTAGCAACATTCCATGCTACCAATCTCAATTAAGGGTGTAAAAGTAAGAAATATCTGGAGCACACTCTCTCATATCAAGCAGATCTTTATGATAAAGATTTTCGATTACCGTACTGCTGTTTACATCCTATTCTTATGTAAATTTTAGAAAACCTTCCTTTTGACAAAATTTCTGTCAAACTAGATCTCGTTATATTTCTCATGCTGTAATCTTTTGTAAACCACTAGTTATGGTTATGCAGTCTAGAATCTGACTTAACATAACATCTTAAGAACATAAGAATTGTCGCTGCTGAGTCAGACCAGTGGTCTATCTTGCCCAGCAATCCGCTCATGCGGCGGCCCTTAGGTCAAAGACCAGTGCCCTGATTGAGTCTAGCCTTACCGGCGCACGTTCCAGTTCAGTAGGAACTTGTCTAACCTTGTCTTGAATCCCTGGAGGCTGCTTTCCCCTATAACAGCCTCCGGAAGAGCATTCCAGATTTCTACCACTCTGGGTGAAGAAGAACTTCCTTACGTTTGTATGGAATCTATCCCCTTTTAATTATAGAGAGTGTCCTCTCGTTCTCTCAACCTTGGAGAGGATGAACAACCTGTCTTTATCTACTAAGTCTATTCCCTTCATTATCTTGAATTTTTCAATCATGTTCCCTCTCAGTCTTCTCTTTTCAAGGGAGAAGAGGCCCAGTTTCTCTAATCTCTCACTACGGCAACTCCTTCAGTCCCTTAACCATTTTAGTTGCTCTTCTCTGGACCTTTTCGAGTATTACAATGTCCTTCTTCATGTATGGCGACCAGTGCTGGGCGCAGTATTTCAGGTGGGGGCATACCATGGCCCGGTACAGTGGCCTGATAACCTTCTCTGATATGTTTGTGATCCCCTTCTTAATCATTCCTAGCATTCTGTTGAACCTTTTCACTGCTGCCGCACATTGCACGGATGGCTTCATTGACTTGCCTACCAGTACTTCCAAGTCTCTTTCCTGGGGGGAGGTCTCACCAAGTACTGCATTGGATATCCTGTATTCGTGTATAAGATTTTTCTTACAGACATGCATCATCTTGCACTTATCCACGTTAAACCTCTTTTGCTAGCATGTTTATGTCACATTGCAGGTCTTCGCAATCCTTCTGTGTCTTCACTACTCTGAATAACTTTGTATCGTCCGCAAATTTAATCACCTCGCTCGTCGTACCAATTTCCAGGTCATTTATAAATATGTTGAAGAACACAGGCCTGAGCACCGAACCCTGCGGCACTCTACTCGTGACGCTTTTCTAGTCTGAGTATTGTCTAGTCTAGTCTAGTCTAGTCTAGTCTGAGTATACCCCCACTCTCTGTTTCCTTTAAAAACTTAGATATGCTAACCTTTGTTACCACATCCTCTGGCAATGAGTTCCAGAGCTTAACTATTTGTTAAGTGAAAAAAACATTTCCTCCTGTTTGTTTTAAAAGTATTTTCATGTAACTTCATTGTGCGTCCCCTAATCTTAGTACATTTGAAAGACTAAACAAAAGATTCACCTTTACCCTCTCTACATCACTCAGAATTTTGTAGACTTATCATATCTCTTTTGAGCAATGTCTTTTCCAAGCTGAAGAGCCCTAACCTAGCCTTTCCTCATATGAGAGGAGCTCCATTCTATTAATCATTTTGGTTGTCCTTATTTGAACCTTTTCTAATTCTGCCATATCATTTTTTGAAATATGGTGACAACTTACTTTTCTTTATAGAATATCAACATAGATGGCCAAAATGATAAATAAGAACATAAGAACATACGAAATGCCTCTGCTGGGTCAGACCCGAGGTCCATCGTGCCCAGCAGTCCGCTCATGCGGTGGCCCAACAGGTCCAGGACCTGTGCAGTAATCTTCTATCTATACCCCTCTATTCCCTTTTCCAGTAGGAATTTGTCCAATCCTTTCTTGAACCCCAGTACTGTACTCTGCCCTATTACGTCCTCTGGAAGCGCATTCCAGGTGTCCACCACACGTTGGGTAAAGAAGAACTTCCTAGCATTTGTTTTGAATCTGTCTCCTATCAGCTTTTTCGAATGCCCTCTTGTTCTTTTATTATTAGAAAGTTTGAAGAATCTGTCCCTCTTTACTCTCTCTATGCCCTTCATGATCCTATAAGTCTCTATCATATCTCCCAGTTCTATAAACGGTGCCTAAGACATGGGCACTGAGGAATGTGGTACGCAGTACCTGTCAATCTTCAGTCACGCACTGTTCATAGAATCACGCCTCATGGTAGCTAGAATGGACTTAGTTGCCAGTAGGCACCTAGACCTTAGAAGCCCCCTATTTATTCCAGGGTTTTCTTGGCCTAAATACTGGTACCTAAGTTAGGCGCCTCTCAACACCTAAGTCCATTTTAGGTACTCCTATGTTTTTTCCCTCTCCTCTGATGACCCTTTTTAAAATTTATTTTATCTCAATGTATTTTACTCTTACCTCTTCCTTGACCTACTTGTTTCTGTTTGTTTATATCTTACTTATTGAACATACATACTAGACTTGTGCACATTTACGCCACATAGGTATTTAAACGTCTCTATCATATCTCCCCTCTCCCACCTTTCCTTCAAAGTAAACAATGAGATCTTTAGGCCTGTCCCCATACACCATATGCAGACTATGCACCATTTTAGTAGCCTTCCTCTGAACCGATTCCATCCTTTTTATATCTTTTTGAAGGTCCAGTTTCCAGAATTGTACACAATATTCTAAATGAGGTCTCACCAGACTCCTCAGACTTTCACAATCTTATTGGATGGATAAGTCCAGAGAACATCTGAAAGTTACTTTAATATATAAAAAATAGAGAAAAAAATATATAGCAAACTGCACAAATATCTCTGTAAATACGTCAGCACATAATCAGTACATATGTTTCACTAAGTAATTAGAAAATATGACTAATTATCACACAATATATAAATCTTCTTATGTAAACAAACTATGATTCCTGTTGAAAGAATAAGCAGCACAACTGAAATAGTTTGACTAAATACCAGTGGTCCCAGAAAACCGTACCCTTAGCAATGTAAAGATGACTATCTAATCCAAACAGAACTTAGAGATAAATCACTGCCTCACCCTTGTGTCCCGCTGATGACAGCTCACACGGTGGGAAGGATTCATCTCTTTTAGACTACAAGCATAAAGTGAGCCAAAGTTCCTTCACGTAGCAGCCAGAACAGTCTGTAGCTCATCCTCTGGGATACAAGTCTTAAATCGGAGACCAACCCCCTCTTCTATGAAACCGTGCTAGCGGTTTTTAGCGCAGAGAGCCGCGCTGAATGGCCCGCGCTGCTCATTGAGTTCCTATGAGCATCGGGAGCAGCGCGGGCCATTCAGCGCAGCTCTCTGCGCTAAAAAACGCTAGTGTGGTTTCGTAGAAGAGGGGGCAAGTTTAGCAATGTCCCAAACATGAACAGTCTCTCTAGCTCTTCCTCAGAGAGCCATCACGATACCTAGAAAATTCTTTTATTATCAGTTCTTATTATCCCTGCAAAGCGAAAAGGAGCTTCACAATTCTAGCCCTGGACTTCTCTAAAACCATAATTGTCTAACCCAGGATTGTGCCACAGTTTCTTTAGTAAATTAAATAGTTATCATTTTTTTTTAAGAATTACTGCAAAAGCAAATACTTAGCTTTGTAAAAAACTGGGTCTGCCTCAATCCCCACCGACGCGTTTCATAATTTCATCAGGGTCGGGGATAGGGAGAGCAGAGCAGTTTGAAGCCGGCACTTTCAATAGGGATTTAGCAATTAGCTAAGACTTCAAACTGCTCTGCTCTCCCTATCCCCGACCCTGATGAAATTATGAAATGCGTCGGTGGGGATTGAGGCAGACCCAGTTTTTTACAAAGCTACAGTTTCTTTAGGGCATATGCAGATGACCCACAGGTGACCAATCAGGATTTGTTCAGCAGGGGCTTTTTGGTCACACAGAAGAATCATGAATAGAGTTCTTGTAAAAAGTTTCTCAGGAGACAGCCAGATGTGCCAAGATGATAAGAGCAGAAGACACCTTTCATAGCAATGGTTGGGAAGCTGCCTCTCCTCCACATGTTTTCATGGCAACAGAGTTCCAGAGATGGTAGATGTCCTTGGTTGTGCACATACAGATCTTGTAAACACATCCAGAATGCTTCAGAACAGAAAAGATAGTTCTTGGTCTAAGTTAGGCCCCAAAGCCTCCAAAGGTAAAGCAGGGATCACCCCCACATACCACTCAATTAATTTTAATTTAAACTATAAAAGTGAATGGAAACTTGTATACTGCCTTTTTGTGGCTTTGGCATTCAAAACTATGTTCAAAATGGTGGGCATTGGAGGATTGAGTGAATTGCCAGAGCAGCACTGGGATTTGATGCCACAACTTCTGGGTGCAGAGACAGCAGCTCTACCGGTGAACCACATCTTCCACTCTAGGTGCCTACATTGGCTAGTAAGTGCCTAACTTTAGACATCTTTTGTAGAATCAAGGCCAATAAGCATACATTTATAGTATGGACACTTACACCAGCCATAGAACTATTATACTGTAAATGCTCATGCCTAGATCGTAAAAGACCATACATACACCCGCACCCGCACAGTATACATCATTGCATCTTGGCATGTACTTACAGAATACCGCTTAGCCTGAAACCTCTCATTTCCTTATCGATATGTTCACAAACAACCATATGTCCCTGCCACTTAAAACTGGAATTATGCCCTTAGCTTGCCCCCCTCCTCTGGAAAATTTACATCAGTTTTTTCAATTTCAGAATTAGTAGTCTTCAAACAGGGTTAATTTTCAGTACTGTCACTATGTATATTCAAGAGATAATATGGATGTGTCTGGCTAGGAATTTTTAGGAAATTTTCAGATTTTTCTGAAATTTTTTCCAGTTTTAGGGCATTTTTCCTGTTCATTTCACACATTTATTTGAATAACTTTCTGTACACCCATTAACATGTTTTAAAGCACACAAATTGATTGAATACATGTTAATTTATAGGAGTATGGGGTTTACAATCAAATTTGCTTGCACTACAATTTTTAAGTTGCCTGAGTGAACTGAAAACTTGCTAACAAATGCACATCCCTAATAGATATTACTGCAAAACATTCACTCTTAAACCAGGATAGTTTCTTACAGCCTCTTTTACAAAGCCGTGCTAGCTGCTGCCATGCAGCAACAGCCCCGAAGCCCTTTAAATCTCTATGGGCTATGGGGTCGTTAGCGCGGCTTTATAAAAGAGGCCATTAGTTGTGGATACCCTGAAATTCATTCTTGATTGAAGGCTAAAATTAAGGATATCTGGTTAATCTCAACATTGGAAGGTAAAAATACTCCATCTTTTTATAGCAACTTTTTTTGTTTTGCTGTGTGTGTGTGTTATATACAAGGTACATCCTAAACTACTTTCAGGACTCTGTCTTCTTTCACTGCAGTGTTCAAGGCTTGAAATAAAACAAGGTTACCTACACAAGCAATAAATCATCTTACCTGGATATAAATACTCGGCTGAAAATAGATGAAAAGGTTATACATATAGAGGGTTGTAGTATGGAGTTAGATTAAGCTAGGTGTTTAATGCAGGTGTTAACATGTATTAACAGTTGACACAGAGGTAAAAAACAAACAAACACACACACTAACTGTTAATTTGAACTGTTAACATGAACATTTTTTATTGGACTGGAAGGGGTGAGGACTGTGCCTTGCAGTTACAAGTGGTTGCCACTAATGCAAATTAACTGCTGCAGCAGCAAATAATGTGAAACAACATTTCTCACACACACCACTTCCCTCACCCACCACACAACCTACACATTCCATCACTCATTAGACATCCTGCACACCCCCTCACTGGCTCACTCAATATATACCCTACACAGCACTCTTCATCCACCAGCTTCTGGATGTCATCTAAAACAATGGAATGTTCTGCAAAAATGGTAAATTTCATAATATCAATGTCCTGATCACAAAAGCCAAGTTTGAGGGGTTTGATAGTCATTTTCATATACTTTTGTGGCATAGGCAATTAAGAAAGAACACTTAGGGGAAAATTCAGTAAAGGACAAATTCTGTAAAGGGAAAATTCTGTAAAGTTAGGCGTCATTTAAATGTCCAGCAGCACAATGCTGAGCACAATTCTATTAAGCATAGACGCATAATAGAGAATCGTGCTCAGCGAATTTAAGCGCGTCTGTATAGTTAGAATCGCCTTTTAGGTGTTACATAGACGTCTTCACGATGTCTATAATATTATCATGTTTTAGAATTATGACATCATTAGAATGGTGATTTTATGCTATTTTTTTTACATTAAAATTGTATGCAATAAAATGACATGCAGAAGGCAGTGAAATTTTACAGAAGCACCACTATTATATGTTATTTATTTATTATTTATATTCAGTTTCTTTATCATATTTCCCTTCTGTCATGGTGGGATTAAGTGACTTGCCCAGGGTCACAAGGAGCAGTGAAGGGTTTGAAACCACAACCTCAGGGTACTGAGGCTGTAGCTCTAACCACTGCACCACACACACTTAGGGCTCCTTTTACTAAGCTGCAATAGCGTTTTTAGCGCGCGTAGAATTGCCATGTGTGCTAAACCCTCGCTACATGGCTAGAACTAATGCCAGCTCAATGCTGGCATTAGCATCTAGCGCATGTGGCAATTCAGCGTGTGCTATCCGCGCGCTAAAACCACTATCGCAGCTTAGTAAAAGGAGCCCTTAGATAGTAAACCACATGTCAATTCAAAAGCCAAGCTTATATCCTTTTGATTCATAAGCAGCAATTTCTCTAGGATAAATTTCAAGCATGTACCTTCAACACTTATTCAGTTCTTCTTTTGGCCTCTGTGTTCCTCAATCAAAGCACATGAAAAATATATATATATATTGCATACTAAACCTATTTTTTGGTGTAAACAGGAGTTCTCTTTGATAATAATGGAAAATTAAGTTTAATAATGCATTATTCAAGCAAAGCACATGATAAAATGTATTGCATACTAAACCTCATTCCCAAAGTTTAAGAAAATAAGAAGAGAAACCCTACTTATAATGGCTGTGGCTCAAAGCAAGTAGACATGTTTGACATACAATCATGACATCATTGTGACATCATCAATATGCACCTAGATAGCAGATTGTCATTAAAAAATAGGAATACATGTGCTGGGGTACCTGACTATACTACAGATTTGAACACATGAACTGTAGAAGAAGGAAGTAGTGTCTTTAACCACTGAGCCACATGTGCTTCATTTTTGGTAAGGGTTCCTGCTATGTGAGATGATACCTTAGGAGATCATAGCCATCTCAGGGTAAAAATAAGTTTCCCTCTGGACCCTGGAAAGGGCAGAGTGCAAATGTAAATTGCAAAGTCCACAATCCATACTTTTTTATGAGACCAAAAAGAAGCTGTTAATGTACTGGAAGTGGATTTGAACCCATGACCTGTAAAAGATGGAAGAAGTGTCTTTAACCACTGAGCCAGAGGAACTTTCTTTTAGATAGGGATTCCTATTATATTTTTTGTGACATTCTACCACTATTGATGCATATTGATGCTGTCACAGTGATGTCAAGGTACATACTGATGATGTCACAATGATGTCAAAATTGTGCATCAAACATGTCTACTTGCTCTGAGCCACAGCCATTGTGAGTAGGGTTTCTCTTCTTATTTTCTTAAACTTTGGGAATGAGGTCTAGTATGCAATACATTTTATCTTGTGCTTTGCTTGAGTAATGCATTATTAATCATCTTTTTGATTATTTTCAAAGAGGAGTCCTCTTTACACCAAAAAATAGAAAGTTTAGTATGCAATATATATATATCTTTTCATGTGCTTTGCTTAAGTAATGCATTATTAAACTTTTTTCCCATTATTATTAAAAAGGAGTCCTCTTTACCCCAAAAATAGAAACCCCATTCACCTATATGTGGATGCCTCCAGCACGACTATGTGATGCCTAAGTCACGTCCACCTAACTCGTGCCCAACTAACACCCAAAAGTAGAGCTGATTTTGTAATGCCTACTTTTAGGTGAAATTGTGGATGCGTTAGGATGCTAAGCAGCATGCGATTCTGTAAATGGACATCCATATTAAAACCACACCCACACCTATCCCATTAGATGCTGGTTTTTCCGATGAGTGTCTACAAAATTCTGGATGCCTATTTTGTGAATCGCGCACAGCCTTTGGTTGTCTAACTTTCAATTATTGCTTGTTAAAGTTGTTAATTGGGCTTATTATCCAATTTATTTGGATGCCTAAGTTGCTGGACGTCCACATTATGGATGGTCCTTTACAAAATTTGCCCCTTATTAGCCAGGAAAAAAACCTGAAATAAAATTTAGTTACATAGTGCAATGGCATAAGCAACCAGAGGACTGGAGAAGGGCGGATGTGGTCCCAGTCCACAAAAGTGGAAGTATGGAAGAAGCAGGGAATTACAGGCAGGTAAATCTGACTTCTGTGGTAAGCAAATTAATGGAAACACCTTTAAAACAGAGAATGCAGAAGTTTCTGAAATCCTGTGGATTACAGGACCAGAGGCAACATGGATTCACTAAAGGTAGGTCTTGTCAGACAAACTTGATCAATTTCTTTAACTGGGTGACCAGAGAATTGGATAAAGGGAGTGCGCTAGATGTGGTGTATTTAGATTTTAGCATAGCCTTTGACAGTGTTCCACACAAACGTCTAATAAATAAACTGAGTGCCTTTGAGATGGATCGCAAAATGATAGGCTAGGTCAAGAACTGTTGAGTGGAAGGCGACAAAGGGTAGTGGTCAATGGAGATCGCTCTGAGGAAATAGATATTACCAGTGGTGTGCCTCAAGGTTCTGTTCTTGGGCCTATTATTTTTAACATTTGTATAAACAATATTGTTGCAGGGCTTACGGGTAAGATTGGCCTCTTTGTGGATGATACCAAAATCTGCAATAGGGTAGACACCCAGGATGGCGTAAATAACATAAAGAAAGATCAGGTGAAGCTTGAAGAATGGTCTGAAATTTGGCAGCTAAAATTTAATGCTAAGAAATGCAAGGTCATGCGTTTGGACTGCAAAAACCTGAAGGAACTGTACAGTTTAGAGATAAGACAGAAGAGCGGGACTTGGGTGTGATTGTATGTGATGATCTTAAGGTGGCCAAACAGGTTGAAAAGGTGATGGCAAAAGCTAGAAGTGGTTAGTGAGAGGTATGGCCAGTAGGAAAAAGGAGGTATTGATGCCCCTGTATAAGACTCTGGTGAGACCTCATTTAGAATATTATGTGCAATTCTGGAGGCCGCACCTTTAAAAAGATATAAAAAGGATAGAGTCGGTCTAGAGGAAGACTTCTGATTGTTGGTGATATCAATCTCCACCTCGACGACACAAATAACAATGATACATCCGAATTCAACATCTTCCTTACCTCTCTTGGCTTCCCCTCACCCACCCCATCCCAAACCCACGAAAAAGGGCACACTCTAGACTTCACCACCTTCATTGATCTTACCACCTTCAAAACCTCAACCGACGACACTCGCTGGGAACAAGTCCCTTGGTCAGACCACTTCTTAGGGACTACCTGTCTCCCCGTCTTCATGTCACATCTTGACTCCCCACCCCACTCCTCTCATTCCATAACCTACCGCAAAAAAACCTCGAGCAACCTATTCTGGTCCAAATTTCTCAACAAACTCTCCTCCAACCCTAGACCTATAGACCCCGAATCACATTGGCACAACTGGACCATCCTCTCAGAGTCCACCTACCACTCCCTTGCTCCATTAACCACCAAAACCATCTCCTATCCCCGAAAGGCCCCCTGGTACCTACCCCTTCACAGAGAATTGAAACAGAAGTGTCGCGCTTTGGAGCGCAAATGGAAAAAATCCAAATCCCCCTCTGATAGACAGACCTGGAGGGCTAATATTAAATTTTACAATTCAACATTAAAAAAAGCCAGGAAAAACTTCTTTGGAGACAAGATCTCCAGATCCAACAACCAGATCAGTACGCTGTTCAACATCTGGCGCTCCCTAACTATAAAAAAAGACCCGTCTTTGCTCCCGCCATCTCTATCAGCCGAGGCCCTTGCAAATTTCTTTAATGAAAAGATTACCACCCTAAGATGCTCCTTCCCCCCCTCAGTCTCCTACAATTCCCTGACCTCTACTGCTCCCAACTCTACCTTACCGGTATCCATTCCTGCCGATAGATCCTGGACCACCTTCGAGCTTGTCTCTGAACCGCAAGTCTCCAAACTCTGCCTCAAACTAAAAACTTGCAAGTGCATTTTGGATCCTTTCCCCTCCTACCTATTCGAGAATATCCCTACACAGGCCATCGCTTCCCTCACCGAACTTATAAACTCTGCCCTAACATCAGGCCTTTTCTCCCCCGACATGGGACACATTTCACTGTCCCCTCTACTGAAAAAGGCCGACCTCGATCCCTCCATTCCATCAAATTACCGTCCTATAGCAAATATCCCTCTCCTAACCAAGCTATTAGAATCCATCATATCCACCCAACTCTCATCCTACCTAGAACGATTCTCTATCCTCCTACCCCACCAATTCGGCTTCAGACCCAACTTTAGCACCGAATCCCTCTTGGCCTCACTAATCTCTAAGGTGCAACAACTCCATTCTCGCAACAAATTTGCTGTTCTTCTTCAATTCGACCTCTCCGCAGCCTTCGATGTCGTTCACCACGACATCCTAATCTTCCAACTCTCCGAAATAGGCATAAGCTCCACAGTTCTGGATTGGTTCTCGAAATTCCTACGCTTCCGCTCCTACACCGTTAACACAAACGGTTCCTCATCTCCCGCCTGGAAGCCAAAATGTGGAGTCCCTCAAGGCTCACCCCTCTCCCCTATCCTTTTCAACATCTACATGTCCTCTCTGAAACTCCTTCATTTATCCCCACTAGAAACTCTCTACTCCTACGCCGATGACATCCTCATCCTCCTCGAAACCGACTCGAACCTCTCGAACCTCGCTGAGAACATTTCCACATGTATTACGAACCTCCAATCCTGGGCCCAATCTGTACAAATGAAACTGAATGAGTCCAAAACCAAACTACTTTGGCTCGGCCCAACCTTAGACCATTTACCCACCTCCATCCCTCTATCTTCCGGCCCCACTCTTCAGCTTGAGTTTTCAAGCAAAGTCCTTGGCATCATCTTAGATTCCTCTCTCTCCTTCAACGATCACCTCAACTCCCTAGTAAAAAAATGCTTCTTTAGCCTCCATATGTTGAGGAAAGTAAGATCCTGCTTTCATCATTCTCATTTCGCCATCCTCGTTCAATCCACCATCCTTTCTAGACTGGACTACTGCAACTCCATCTACATAAGCCTAACAAAGAAAAACCTCCATAGACTTCAGCTAATTCAAAACGCCGCGGCCAAGCTTATTTTCGCAAAAGGCAAGTTCGACCACGTTTCCCCACTCCTCTCCAAGCTTCACTGGCTCCCAGTTTACTCCAGAGTCCTCTATAAATGTGCCTGCATAGCCTTCAAGATTCTACATGGCGTCCTTCCTCCTGTTATCCCACTCTTCTGGAACTCCTCAAACCCGCTCTCGACTAGATCCTCCCAAAAACTGAAACTATCTTTCCCTTCTATAAAAGGTATATCCCGCGCAGGAAAACTTGGAACATCCCTCCCCTTTAGAACCACAGAACTCTGGAACAACCTTTCATCCCCGCTCAGAAATTCTAGCTCCTTCCAATCCTTCCGCAAACACTTGAAAACTTGGCTCTTTTCAAAAACCTAATCACCTCCCGTGCTCTAGTATCCTGTCCCCCTCTATCTCCTCAGTCCCTCTCCTATATCCTTTCCTTGTAGTTCCTTTCCTCTCAACCTCTGTAAACCGTGCCGAGCTCTGCGCACGCGGAGATGGTGCGGTATACAAACCTAAGGTTTAGTTTAGTTTAGTTTAGTTTATTAAAATGGGATGTGGTCTTCATCTTAAGGCGTATGGGGATAGACTTAAAGATCTCAATTTGTATATTTTGGAGGAGAGGTAGGAGAGGGGAGATATGACAGAGACATTTAAATACCTACATGGCGTAAATGTGCATGAGTCGAGTCTCATTTGAAAGGAAGCTCTAGAATGAGAGGGTATAGGATGAAGTAAAGAGGTGATAGGCTCAGGAGTAATCTAAGGAAATACTTTTTTTACAGAAAGGGTGGTAGATGCATGGAACAGTCTCCCCATAGAGGTGGTGGAGACAGAGACTGTGCCTGATTTCAAGAAAGCCCGGGATAGTCACATGGGATCTCATAGAGAGAAGAAGAGATAATGGTTACTGGAAGGATTATTTGGCCTTTAACTGCCATCATGTTTCTATGGTTCTATGTAACTTGAAATCACAATAAACCATATAATTGGATTTTTTCTTCAATGAAATTCCAGCTTCAACAGGGCCATTCAACCATTAAACACACCAAGTGTTTGCTTAGGGTGGCAGCTTTGGGGAACAGCGAAGAACAGCTGACATCAAAGTAAAGCAATAAATTTTCACAGAAACTCAAAGAGACCTAACTTTTACCCAGAGGAAAGGTGGACGAATTTCAAATAGCCCATTTACTTGGCTAATTGGCATTTGGAAATTGCCCTTAATGAAAGTAATTTTATAAGAGGGCCCTAGGTGAAATGTCTAAAAATGGCATTCAGTTTCATTCTTCAAACCAGAAGGAGTAAAAATGTTCCTTCTATAAATTCAACTTAACTCTTTCTACAAAGTAACTGTGAAATATCCTATTACAAATGTCACTGAGGTGTTCACCAATTCAAAGTTTGATTTTGCACTGTTTGTCTAATACCAGTTACACATACGAGGGCTGATTACAAAGTAATGAGACTGTATTTTTAAAATTCAGAATGAGATGACTTGACAGGATCTGAATATTTTTTTTCAAAGTAGCATCCTTCACATTCAATACATTTTTTGCAGCATTTCAAGAATGATTCAAAGACATGCAGTAGACTGTTTTGTTATATCACTTTTAGCATCGCAACTGTGGTGTTTTTCACTTCATCATTTGAAAAGAACCTCTTTCCACGCAGTTGTTTTCTCAGGGTTGGGATTGCCAAGAAATCATTTCAAGAGCTTCATTACCACTCTTTCCAAGTTTGACATTAAATTCAATCACACATTTCTGGCATACTCTCATAGACATGGTTTCCTCATCTGCCATGAAGAAACGTACAAAGTTCTTCCTCTCGCTGTGACCCATCAATGAAGACTACGACAGACCAGCTGCTGGTTCAGATTATGAGCTTCATGAGAACCAATCCAGTGGTGCCACATCTACTTTTTGGAAAGAAAAGCAGAGGCATTCTCATTACTTTTCAATCAGCCCTCGTTTATAACGAGCTGAGTTGCAATTAGCTATATGGCAGGAATAATGACAAATTATGCCAGTTAGGCTAAACTATTTGGCTATTTTCCACAGCATGTTGACAATATACCACTATACTGTACACTGGCCACATTTACAGTGACCATATCAGTTCCCAGGGGACACCGCAGAGGGCAAATTATGTTCTTGTTAGTGTCTTTTAAATTGTGCCCCTGGCAAAACACAATTTTAGATATATTTTGAAATACCAAATGCACTCTTAAAACATGCCAGAATTTTAATGAGTTGCTGAATAGCATGCTTATGAGAAGAATACGTAAAGATTAAGACTGCTAAATCAGAATTTTGAGCAGGTGCCATTTGAAGCAGAAGATCACATTGAGCAAAAAAAAAAAAAAAAGTGCACTTGTATGTTTTTTCACTACTGATGAAGGATAAACTTGTCCATTTCCCTCTTCCCCACTTGGCTAGTATAAGTGAGTATCAGGAGCGGGATTAGAGCTTAGGAGGGAAGAAAACCTGGAATGTTACCTCCATATTGGAAAGGCTTTGAATAGCCCAACAGACCCTATGATAATAGAAGGGAGTCTACTTAAAGGGGATTGAGTGTTCCAGTGAGTTGGGCTCCCTTTCTCTACCCAGGAGGTTTAATGATCCAATCACAGAGAAGGGGGAGGAGAGATGTTAGTTCCCCTGTAACAGGGGTCTCAAACTTACCTCCGTTTGTGTCTGCCCTCCGTCGACAGCCGCCTCAAGCCGCTGCAGCCTGCAGGCACCGACAGCCGCTGCGGCCTGCAGGCACCGACAGCCACCACTGTAACGTTTCCGCCATCCCTGCCATCGCCACTGCTTGAGAGGACCGCGGAACCGAAGGCGCCTAGTAAGGTCTTGATGCTGTTCTAATCTTCTTTGAGGTGCACTGAGTGAACCAGTGGAAGAGATAGGTATGTATTCTGATAATGGAGCAGCATGGCTATGATGCTCCTGGAAGAGCTGCCAATGAAGAGACACCAAATACTTTCGGGTTGCAGGTGATTCCAATTGCCTCAGACAGACTATTCACATTGTGGCAGAAGCAGAGCCCAGCTTGATTAGTGAAGAAGGTAGAAAAAGCTTAATGACACTTCCTCTGACCTGTGACTTACACACTTTCAGACTGCAAGTTCCACTGCTTGAGCCTAGACATCAAAAGCTCGGTATTGGACTTGGTGATACAAAGATCTCTGATCAAGTCGTTGAGGTCTTTTTGGTTTCGATAGTATAGATTTCTCTCATCAGCTGCATCACTGATATTGTAAACTGTATCTACAATGTCTCCCCTCACTCTTTGACTTCTGCTCTCTCTCTGGGGGAGTGGGTTTGGGGAGGTCAGGGCAATGTACTACCAAAGCAATGGATGAAGAAATGTCTGGATATGTGATTGCAGATGCATACTTGCCAGTTCAGCTTTTGGAAGGTGTCCACCATGCAGGAGTAGCAATTGCTTGAGTGGTCAGTAGATTCCTATCAAATTCCATGGCTCTCTTTTTCCCTCTATACTATCCTGTAGAAGAACAAAATGATATTGTGGTAATGAAAACAATAAATTTATTTCAACTATGACTATTATATGTGATATTTTCACAACATATTGCATATATGGGTGTCAGGTCAAAAGCGCGCCGGGACAAAGGCGCGCCCAGACAATTGAGCGCAGCGCGCACCGCCGCACCGCTCTAAATTACTGTTTTTAGGGCTCTGACGGGGGGCATGGGGGGGAACCCCCCCCACTTTACTTAATAGACATCGCGCCGCGTTGTGGGGGCATTGTGAAGGGGTGTGGGGGGTTGTAACCCCCCCACATTTTACTGAAAACTTCACTTTTTCCCTGTTTTTAGGGAAAAAGTTCAGTTTACAGTAAAATGTGGAGGGTTACAACCCCCCAAACCCCCCATAACGCCGGCGCGATGTCTATTAAGTAAACTGGGGGGGTTCCCCAACAAAAACCCCCGTCGGAGCCCCTAAAAACTGTAATTTAGAGTGGCGCGGCGGCGCGCGCTGCGCTCAATTGTCGGCACGCACTTTTGTCTTTCGCGCCGTTGTCTATGAACCACATATATGATACATTTTCAAATAACATTGAAAATTTTTTTTAAATTGAACATTCTAAGAAATTTTATAGCAGAAAGTTCCACCATCCTAGTGAGAAACAAAATTGTCTTACCTTCCAGAATATTTTAGCAGTACTCACATGTGGTGAGGTGCTCAAGGTTTGTCTTGATCCCCAATAGGCATGCTAAAATATGCCTTGTATGCATCGCACACCTTAGCAGATGCTTCTATGTAGTACTTTTTCTCTCTTGTCTTGATACATTGGCCGGCCTAATAGCAAAATGCATCTGTCGGATGTTTGCAGCCTCTGGATGCCATTTAAAAGATTTCAGATATGTTATCAAGATCGCTATAGTTATAGTGTACTACTATTTATATTGTTGGAAAGTTTTAGAAAATTCTTGAAGTTACTTTAAGGGGCCCTTTCACTAAGGCCTATAGCCAAAATTAGCACTGCAGGTGCCTACCACCGATTATGGCCTACAGCAATTCAGAAATTACTAAGGGTCAAAAAAGCACAGCTTGTCTGCTGAGAGATAGGTTTCCGCCCATATGTGCTGTGGT
This sequence comes from Geotrypetes seraphini, assembly GCF_902459505.1. Taxonomy (NCBI): domain Eukaryota; kingdom Metazoa; phylum Chordata; class Amphibia; order Gymnophiona; family Dermophiidae; genus Geotrypetes; species Geotrypetes seraphini. Next base: position 108,186,313 of record NC_047090.1, on the reverse strand, counting down.
AACAGGGCATCAGAAGAGCTCTTACCATCTTTGTAGGTGGTAAAGGCTCTGTGCTAACCCAGCGGTAAGCGCCACGTACTTTTATCGCAGTGCATTGTGGGTATGCATTGCCAAAACACGCCCCTTCCTCTGCCCACAGATTCAGTAAGCCTTACTGCTTGAATTGCCATGAAGTAAATCTTTTTTTACTGCAGCAGCAAGTGCAGCACACCTGCGGCATACCTATTGTACTGTTTGCCACTTGGTAGCACCCTACTGTGCCTTAGTAAAAGGGCTCTTAACTTTACTCAGCTTGGAATCAATCTGGAATGGTCTGCAAAAAAGGTAAATTTCAAAATATCGATGTCCTGGTCACAAAAGCAAAGTTTGAGGGTAATGATAGCCATTTTCTATACTTTTGTGGCATAGGCAATTAAGAAAAAACACTTACTAACCAGGAACAACAACAACAACAAAAATTATTAAATAGTGTTAGTACAGGATTACCATGTGAACACTTGCTGCCATCTATTTTGTAAGCAGTAAGGGCTCATGCAGTAATGTTTTAAATATCTGCACACTGATGGTGACATTAGAACATGACCATTAATTTAAAAAATGGAAAATCAGCCATTTCCCTGTTGCAGTAAAAATGGCCTCTGTGGGTATGGGGGTGTGTGTGTGTGGGGAAGGGGGGGGAGGTGTGGGGGGAACCCACACAACGGTACACTAAGGCTTCCCTTTACTATAGCTTAGTAAAAGGCCACTAATTTATTTGGGTTTAGCTCACACACCTTTTCAATAGTACCTCAAAGCAAATCACATTTCTTTTCCCATTAGTTAAATGAGCAAAACTATTTATGGGCTTTATGGTAGAAATAAGGGAGCCTTGCTTATATTAAATTTGCTTAGTTACAATAAAAGTCAACTGAAATAGACACTACATTTTAAATTAAATGAAATCTATTCATTTTTATGGTTATCACAAACATGAATAGGATCGAAATCATGTTTTTAACTATATTACTGTGCTAGACAGACCTCTGTTGGTCATAAAGAGGTATCGCACTCTAGTAGCTAGTGTATGGTCACTCCAAGGTCCTGGACAGTAAGGCTCAGATTGTGTATGTTACACCCTTATTGGCGGCTGCCGATTACATATCAATCATGCGATGGTGTCATTTAAAGAATGCGCCTCCAGCAAATGTAGACCAGGGTTTTCAAGGCCTACATTTCCTGTGCCTACCTATGACATGCATTACGCCTCCAGAGGTGCCTATTGGTGCCTAATGCCGCTTATGGCTTTATCCACACCTACAGTGGCGTTAGGTGCCAGTAGAGGCCTTCGGAGGCGTGATTCCAGTGCCATTTTTTAAGGTGCTGGTAGGCGCTTTGTAGCTTCTCTTGTAAATGGTATTTTGGACTGAACTTAGGCGCCGGTAGTTCACCTACCAGCACCTAAGTTAAGGCAGCTTTTACAGAATACAGGCCTGTCTATGACACTAAAGTTGCCACTAGTTTCAGAATGACACCCCCCCCCCACACACACACACACACTCACACTCCCCACTGGTGTAACAGAGGAAGAGAGCAAGCTAAATATTTATTCTCATCAGAGCAATACTAAAGAAGAGACAAAACAATTTCCTTATTTAGGACAAAAAGCTAAGGGGCCCTTTTACTAAGCTGTGTAGAAAGTGGCCTGCGCTATTTTTAGCACATGGGCTACCCACGCCCTGAGGCCACCTTTTAGCACAGCCCTAAAATTAGGGTTACCAGATGCCCGGATTTCACCGGACATGTCCTCCTTTTTTAAAACTAGCTACATTAACCGCCCTTACTACATCCTCTGGCAACACATTTCAGAGCTTAATAATAATAATAATAATAATAATAATAACTTTATTTTTATATACCGCAATACCACAAACAGTTCAGAGTGGTTTACAAAAAAACAGAGAGAGACTGCATACAAACAGTGATGCTACAGAAAATAAGTTGGAGATACATTGACAAGAATAAAACAAATTATACAAAATTTATCAAAAAGATGGGTTTATACTGTTTTTCTAAAGGTGTGGTAAGAAAGTGCATTTGAGATAAATTCATTTAGGCATTTACTCCATTTGCCTACTTGAAATGATAGCATTTTATCTATAAAGCTTTCATAGATACAACCCTTCAAAGATGGAAAGGAAAACAGATAAGTACTATATGTACGACTGGTAACAAAATGATAGGAGAGATATATTGGAGCTGAACCTGCTAAAGTTTTAAAACAAAGACAAGCAAACCTAAAGATAACCCTGGCTTTCACAGGTAACCAATGCAATTTATAGTAAGGGCTAACATGATCAGTTTGTTTCAGGCTAAAAATGAGGCGGACTGCCGCATTTTGAACAATGCTTAATCGTTTGATAGTTTTCTCTGAGTGAAAAATATTTCCTTTTATTGGTTTTAAAAGTATTACTCTGTAACTTCATCATCGAGTGTCCCCTAGTCTTTGTCATTTTTGATGGAGTAAAAAATCAATCCACTTGTACTTGTTCTACACCATTCAGGATTTTGTAGACATCAATCAAATCTCTTCTCAGCTGTCTCTTTTCCAAGCTGAAGAGCCTTAACCTCTTTAGTCTTTCCTCATACGAGAAGAATTCCATCCCCTTTATCACCTTGGTCGCTCTTCTTTGAACCTTTTCTTGTGCCACTCTATCTTTCATGAGATAAGGAGACCAGAACTGAACGTAATACTCAAAGTGAGGTCAAAGTGAGCGATACAAAAGCATTATAAAATTCCTAGGGCTTCTTTTACGAAGGTGCGTTAGGGCCCTAACATGCGGAATAGTGTGCGCTAAAATGCTGCGTGCGCTAGCCAATACCGCCTCCTCTTGAGCAGGCAGTAGTTTTTCGGCTAGCGCGTGCTAATCCGGTGTGTGTGCTAAAACTTTAATGCACCTTCGTAAAAGGAGCCCTTAGTCTTGTTTACCATCCCTTTTTCAATAATTCCTAGCATTTTGAATGCTCATCACCCAACTAGTTATCTACATCACCAGTGTATCTGATATAGATTGAATTACATTCAAAATATTAATAGGAGGTCAGTTTGTTAATTGCTTTAAAGTTTTAAAAAGCTTGTTTAAAACTGGATTTTCTAACCCTATAATATCTGAATAATATTTACAATTGGATTGTCTGATTTGATGGTTATAATATGAAAATGCAGTCCTCCATTTATCTTTAAACAACATATCACTTGACTTCCTCCAAGCCTGTTCTAATTTGTGGTACTCTTTTTTAAAGATTTCTTAATTTATGAGAAAACTACAGGTTTTCTCATAAATTTTTTATATTTTTAACCATCTGCCATGATGTTCCAATTTGATCCTTGAAAAGTTGTGAATTTATCTTCCCTCTAGATCTAATTATCTTTTCTCATGGTCGAGAGGTTATATGAGATAAATCAAAATTCCATGTAAATCTATTGTAGGAGACCACTCACTAAATGACAATAACTAAGGGCCTCTTTTAGCAAACTGCGCAAGCTGAATGGCCCGCACTGCTCCTGATGCTCATAGAGTTCCTATGAGCGTCGGGAACAGCGCGGGCCATTCTGCGCGGCTTTCTGCACTAAAAACTGCTAGCGCAGTTTGATAGAAGAGGCCCTAAGACTTATTTACTGTGACCATATATAATGAGTGTCCTGTCTCATGAGTAGATACATGATACAGTATGCAAAAAGCAAAAGTTATTAAGGAACAATTTAAAACAGTTAACACTGTCATCTAAAATATTTCCAAATGTACGAGGTCTGTTCAAAAAGTTCCAGGACAGTTTGAATTGTGCACTAACGTAAAGTTAAGAACATAAGAAGTTGCCTCCAATGAATCAGACCAGAGGTCCATCTCGCCCAGCAGTCCGCTCCCACGGCAGCCATCAGGTCCATGACCTGTAAGGTGATCCTTGTCTAAAACCCTTTAATCCCCTTTATCCTTCTAACTATACCCTTTCATAATCCTATCCCTACCTCTATCTGTATCCCTCAATCCCAGTGTCTGTCAGGAATTTATCCAATCCTTCTTTGAAATCCCGTAGTGTATTCTGTCTTATCACAACCTCCGGAAGTGCATTCCAGGTGCCCACCACCCTCTGAGTGAAAAAGAATTTCCTAGCATTGGTTCTAAACCTGTCCCCTTTTAACTTCTCTGAGTGCCCCCTTGTTCTTGTGGTTCCCAATAGGCAGAAGAATCTGTCCCTATCTACCTTCTCTATGCCTTTCAAGATCTTGAAAGTCTCTATCATGTCTTCCCTGAGTCTCCGCTTTTCCAGGGAGAAGAGCCCCAGCCTTTCTAACCTGTCTGCATATGAAAGGTTTTCCATACCTTTTATCATTTTTGTCGCTCTTCTCTGAACCCTCTCAAGTATCGCCATGTACTTCTTAAGGTACGGTGACCAATATTGGGCACAGTACTCCAGATGCGGGCGCACCATCGCACAATACAGCGGCATGATGACTTCCTTCGTTCTGGATGTAATGCCCTTCTTAATAATACCCAACATTCTGTTTGCTTTCATTGAGGCTGCTGCACATTGTGCCGTTGACTTCATTGTTGTATCCACCAGCACACCCAAGTCTTTTTCAAGGTTACTATCCCCTAGTACTAATCCCCCCATTTTGTAGCTGAACATCGGATTCTTTTTCCCTATATGCATGACCTTGCATTTCTCTATATTGAAATTCATTTGCCATTTATTTGCCCACTCCTCCAGTTTGTTTAGGTCTCTTTGTAGGTGTTCACATTCCTCCGCGGTTTTAACCCTGCTACAGAGTTTAGTGTCATCCGCAAATTTTATAATTTCACACTTCATCCCTGTTTCTAGATCATTTATAAATACATTGAACAGCAGCGGTCCGAGCACCGACCCCTGTGGAACACCGCTCGTGACCCTCCTCCAGTCCGAGTAGTGGCCCTTCACTCCAACCCTTTGCTTTCTGCCTGCCAACCATTGTTTAACCCATCTGTATACATCCCCTTCCACCCCAGCTAGGTGGTATTGAGTAGCTTGAAACCTCACGAATAACCTCATTTTTTCCATTTGTTGATATCTGTTTTCATCTCCAAGCTACAGCAGTTTTTGTGAAAGTGTGATTTCATGATCATGTTTTTCATCATCTTATGAAATGTTGAAAGTGGCTTATGGGGAACATGTCATGAAGGTGTTTTGAATGTGTCAAAATTCACATATTTTGCGCACAAAATGTGATGACAGTTTTTCTTCAGCTACCTTACTCTCCTGACTTGGCTCCTACTGACTTCTTGTTTCCTAAACTTAAATCCACGCTGAAAGAAAAGTAATTTGACACCATTGAAGACATAAAGCAAAATTCAACGCAGCAACTTTTGGTGATTCCTGAAGATGCGTTTAAAGATTGTTTCCAGAAGTGGAAATGACGTTGGGAAAAGCGTATACATAAGAAACGGGAGTACTTTGAAGCGGACCCAATAGAATAAGTTGTAATATTATTTAATAAATTTTTATAAAATCAGTCCTAGAACTTTTTGAATAGACCTCGTAGATTAAAATCACCTATCAATACAAATGAGGAACATGACAAAGTAGCATTTGATATAAATTACAATACCATACCATATTGTTTCTTACATCCTGCAAATGCCAACTGGGAATCATTGTGGCTTACATAACATTAATAAGGTTAGCAACATAGACATTATGAATCATAGCAAGACTATAATGAAAACAGATGTATTTTTAGCACCTTCCTAAATTGAAGATAGAAGGAGGTCTGATGTAAGCAGATTGGGAATTCCAAATTATGGGGCCTTGAAACTCAAAGGAGTGATTTCCTCTGAATTTGAAGTGGAGAGGGAAGCGATCATTTATAGCACTGAGTCATTCTTGAGTTATAGAAGGAGTGTCAGTGAGATGACTGATAATTTCTTAGGATAGAATCCTGTTGACTGGCCCCATTAGCCAAGTTATAAACTCAGCTGGTGCTTGGTCCAGTAGGTTGGTTAGCAAATTCATACAATCTAAGAGGTGCACTTCTCATCCATGGACCAAGAGGTTTATAGAGCTTAATATAAGTCTTACTGGATCAATACATGCACCTCAATATGGACACTTAGCACCAATTATGTGATGATACGTAGGCATGCATCCAGTGATGGAGAACACTAGCATAAAAGCTCATTTGAGCGCCAAAACTTGGGCATGTCCATTTGTAGCAGGTCAATGACTGGTGTAAATTGGCATGCCTAAGTGTGCCATGTAACACGTAGAAATGATAAGCTGCATACCTCACAAAGCGACACACCTATGACCTCCCTTTGCTCCACTCACAGGTGCGCACTAAGCAAATTTGGGACATCCTTTATAGAACAGCACCTAACATTTATACCCATATATGACCTCAGCTTCAGTGTCTCTCTCTCTTATATTTTTTAAGTTTTTAGTTCTATTTAGTTTTATTTTGTTGGTTTTTACTCTGGCGTGTCAGAAAACATCTTGGATAGGAGGAATTTGACAGTTATAGAATCACAGCATAACTGTCTACTAACCTAAAGGCCCGGAATAGTTCATTTTCAGCAGAGGCCCTTCCTACCTGCGTGTGGTGACTGGAGATCGCTGTGGGGAGATCATTGCAGGAGGCAGGACCAGTGGAGGCATGGTTTGATCGCTGCTGGTGGTTGCCTAGGATGGGGCGGCGTCTGCTCTCTAATTGGGGAGGAGCTGGTGGTGTCTCCGGATTCATGGAGTGAGACCGTGCTGTGGACTCCTTCTCCCGGTTGTCCGATGGAGTCAGAGTGCTGTATTCTTCGGGAGCTGCCCATGAGCATCCGCCGCTTACTGAGAGCAGTGTGGCACGGCGCTGGATTGTTCTATCTCTGTGCATCTTCTGCCTGGAAGCAATGAGTCAGGGCTGCAACAGCTGGAAAGACCGAGCTGATATCTGTCCCGTCTGGACTTTTGCCGTTGGGATTATTTAAAATATGCTGAGGCAACAAAGCTGGTTCAGGAAATTGGACTTCTGCCAGACTTATTTGATTTTGTTTTTCAATTTTTTCTTCCAGTTAATGAATTATTTTAAATTTTATTCCATTGTTTTTATTTTATTAACTGAATTCTATTGTTTAACATATTACTTTAATTCATTTACATATCATTTACATATATGGAGCTCCTATCTGTAAAGTTAGGAATTTCTATGAATTATTCTACATACTTCTCTCCTCTCCACTCCTTCCTGCCCTCCATAGTCCTCCCTACCCACTTCTAACCCCTTCCTCTGTAATATCTTTACTTTTTAATAATTGTTTTCTCAGGTACTTTAGCTAGATTGTGAGCCTCCGGGACAGTTAGGGAAGTTCCAAGTACCTAATTTTATTTTATTGTAATCCATTCTGGGCTCCTGGGGAGGATGGGCTATAAAAATGGACAAATAAATAAATAAATATATGCCAATAAACAAAAAATAATATTATTGGTGCCATTGACCCATATTAGTACTAATATTCTATGTTCTATGCATGCTTGGTGTAGGTGCCAGCTTATAGATTGCCTTTTAAATTTTTTAAGGCGCACTAAAAATGCGCATACCTAGTGTTTTGAGAAGTAGGCTGCTTCTCTCCCCATAAGAGCCAGCTCTATGGGTGCCAGTGGGTGCCGAGCAAGTGCCTTCATTGTGTCCAGGGAAAGATCATTTGTTGTGGCATCTCCAATCATTTTGGAATGCTAGTGCCTATTTCTTCCACTGATGTTTCTTGTAATCTTGGTTAAATCTCTCCTCATTGTCTCAGGCACACATTTACTAATGTGTTAACGTGTTAATGCAGTAGCCTCAAACTTGCGGCCCGAGGGCTACAGGCGGCCCACCAGATACTATTTTGAGGCCCTCGATATGTTTCTCATAATCACAAAAGTAAAATAAAAAAAGTTTCTTGATCATATGTCTCTTTAGCTATAGATGACAATATTATTATTAAGACTTAGCCAAAAGGAAAGATTTATAAACTATAGTTTTACCTCATGCAAAATTGTCATTTCTTTAATAAGACATTAACTATTTTTTCAGAGGCTCTCCAAGTACCTACAAATCCAAAATGTGGCCCTTCAAAGGGTTTGAGTTTGAGAGCACTGTATTAATGTGATTTACCGCATGCTTTTTAACGTATGCCTAATTATTCTCAATGGGACCTATTAACTGAGCACATAACATTAGTTCATCTATCCTTCTCAGGAACCTGCCTGAGTATGTCTCACTTTCAGCTTGGAACTGGAAGAGGTAAGGAATTAAGGACTCCTTTTACAAAGCTGCAGTAGAGGTTTCTATGTAAAAGCTCCGACCAGTGGTATAGTAAGGAGAAGGAAGTCCACCCCGGACACCATGTTGATGGGGGCACCAGCCCCCCTCCTCCTCTCCGACCCACTTCTCACTCCTCCCCTCACCACGCATATGCTCCCCTTCCCTTCCCCCGTACCTCTCGTTGTCCACCACCAAGAGCGACAACTTAAACGTTCTCCTTGCGACCATGTCACCTCTCCCGCCAATGTCACTTCCGCGTGCTGTGCACAGGAAGTGATATCAGTGGGAGAGATGATGGGGTCGCAAGGAGCACATTGAAGCTCTTGTTGCTCGTGACGGTGAACAACTAGAGGTATGGGGGGAAGGGAAGTGGTGCTTTGGTGGCAGAGGGGAGCGAGGAGCAGAGATGAGGGAGGGGGAGAAGCGCCACTGCACTGGCTCTGACATTTATGTGAATTCTATGAGCGTCGGAGCATGTACCATTTAGCTTTGTAAAAGCCAGTGTCAATCTGAAATCACAGGTCCACTCTCGACGCACATTCTGAAGGTTTTACTCGGTTCAGTTGGACGTGATTCAAGGCAGTTTGAACTACAAGGGTCTTACATGCTGGAGCAGCTCGCTACAATGTCAGCCCGTCAGCGCATGCTTCTCAACGTTTGCATCTTGGCATTGCCCAGTCAGCAACGTACCAATTGGATGCCTGGCCTTTTTCAGCGACTTGATCACGGAAAGTCAAAATTCACTGTTGCACCTTAGGCCTGTTTTCAGCAACAGCAAGTCATCATCTGCTGATGTTCCTGCAAAGGGGTGCAGGAGGGTTCCACCCTTCCACACAGGATGTGTTTATGAGAAGAAAATGCCGTGCAACAGGTCAACCTTAATCGCCTTTCAGCTCGTACCTAGACAAATGTTGCTTCCTGTGCTGAAATGAATTCTGACCTAATTACAAGAGTGATAAAGTAGCTCCTAAAATAGTGAACTCTCTTATTTATTTATTCATTTATTTAGCCCGCCCTCCTAAAGGAGCCCAGTACGGGTTACAAGATTACATTCACAGTATAAGTAAGACAAACTTTGGTGGGAAAAACAAACTTGGTGTACAGAGAGGTATAAATTTCAGCTTTTATAGTATAGTCATAGCATACAGATTTGGAGATATAGACAGTGGACATAGGGTGTTTTAAAAATTGCAATATTTTCCGAGAAGACATAGCCTATGGTGGTTTAAATCACAGTTCTTCAACCGCCGGTCCGCGGACCGGTGCCGGTCCGCAAAAAAATCTTGCCGGTCCGCGAAGGACTCGGGTCCCCGCCGCAACGAAAAGTGCCGACGTCAGCTGACTTGCAACTTCCTGTTGCCGTCGCTGTGCCGGGACTTCTGCCTTCGCCGGGACTCCTGCAGCGTATGCTTCCTGCCTTGTCTTCGCACCTCCCGACCAGAAGCGGCAGCTCTGTATGCTTTTAACTTCGGTACAGAGCTGCCTCTAAGCAGTAGTTTAGCGCGGTTTCATGAGGCAGCCTCGGGGCCTTTGCTAGGCCGGTCCGCTTCGATGATGCGATGTGGGCCGGCCTAGCAAAGGCCCCGAGGCTGCCTCATGAAACCGCGCTAAACTACTGCTTAGAGGCAGCTCTGTGCCGAAGTTAAAAGCATACAGAGCTGCCGCTTGCCTAAAGACTCTTGGGCTGCTGAAGGAGGACAAAGAGCAGCTGTCCTGGAGGTTTCCCTTCCTCTCACCTTTGGAGGTCCCCTTTTTTTTTTTTTTCTTCAAACGGCAACGGGCCCCAGCATGACATCAAGTAAGTTCCACTGTTCCTTGCAAGCAGTTATGCTCGGCCAAAGCTTCCCCTCTGACATGAACCACCCTCAGGGGAAAGAAAGTGACCCGCAAAGGTGAGGGGAAGGGGGGCAGATGATGGAAGTTGGGGGGAGGGAAGAGAGAGAAGGGGCAGATGATGGAATGGAGGAGATGAGAGAGAGAAGGAGACAGATGATGGAAGTGAGAAGAAGGGAGAGAGAGCAGAAGGCAGATGGATGTCAGTTGAGAGGGGAGAGCAGATGTTGAATTGGAAGTGGGGAAAGAACACATACTGGATGGAAGGAGGAGCTAAATAAAGGGGGAAGAAAATAGTAAGATAATGGAGGGGTAAGGGAAAGGGGTGACAAGCTGTGGGTAGACACAGTGAAAAGAGAGAAACGGGACTAAATAGTAAAAAAGAATTTAATTTAGATGGAGGCAGAAAATAGAGAAGGAAGACCAGAGAAGAAAAGGGAAGAGAGAACAGAGAACAATATCAGATCTGAGTGGAGGAAATGAGAAGAGAGAGATGCTAAAAACCACAGGGGGGAGGGAAGGACAGAAATGCCAGACCATGAGGGGAACAGAAGGAAGATGATGGATGCCAGACCAAATTGGGGGGGGGGGGCAGGAGGAGAGATGGCAGGGAAAGACAGACAGTGAATGGAAGGGGCAGATGCTGGACTGAAGAGACAGAGAAGGTTATCATGACGCTGTACGCCCTCACCTGGAGTACTGCGTCCAGCACTGGTCACCGTACATGAAGGAGGACACGGTACTACTACTCGAAAGGGTCCAGAGAAGAGCGACTAAGATGGTTAAGGTGTTGGAGGAGCTGCCATACAGCGAAAGATTAGAGAAATTTGGCTTATTCAGTTTTCTTGATAGTAGAGGGGATATATGTGAAGGGGAGGGGAGACAGGGGGTTTGTTGATCCTTGCTCTGTATTATTTGTATTTATAAAATGACAATTGTATAGAATATTGTTTCTTTTTATACTTTAATAAAATATGTACAATATAAAATCATAACTATTTGAGGCTTGTGCGGATGGGATCAGATGGTTTGTGGGACCGGGCTCGCGGGGACGGGGCGGCGATGGTTTTAAAAAAAAAATTTCAGTCTTAGTAGTTTGCCGGTCCACAAAATAATTATTTTATTTCCGCCGGTCCACAGGTGTAAAAAGGTTGAAGAACACTGGTTTAAATTGCATCATTTCCCGTATGGACATAGCCTAACATAAGGTAAAATAGATTTGTAGGTTTGTGCATCATTGAAGTATGGTGGGTTTTTGGTCCGGTGGTCCGACATAAAGGTCAGTCAGGGATGCAGATGTATGCTGATGTCAGCTTATGTCATGTCTCTTGTTTCAACGCCTATTCCCCACTCCTAACCATACCTAATTTTCAGGTAGGTGTCATTAGACGCTGCTCTGAGTTCCGTGAGGAACTCAGAATTAGTTCATTTTTAAAAACTTAATGGCATGGTCAATTACCACAGCATTTATGCAAATTAACATAATTTGGGTTGCACACAGATTTTATGGCTAGATTCACAAAGCAAGCCGATCATGTACCAATCGGTTTGCAACCCCTTTTACTATCAAATTTCCTTCCGGCCTGATTCACTTACCTCTCCTACGATCCGCTTTGAATCTGTGCATGCAAATGAGGTGAAACGCATGCAAAGTAGGCTGGGATGCGATTCACAAAACCAAATTTCCGATCCGACTGGGCTGTCTGATCACCTGAAGCGACTGCTGGGGATCAATCGAAAACATCTTTACGACTGGAAGCCCTGCTCTCTGCCCTGCAATCTCTCCTGCCTACTCGCCCCGAATGCTGCCCTGCTCTGCCTCGATCTTCCCCAAATCTCTCCTGCTGCATCGCCGTTCTCCTGCCCTTCCCCGAAGCTCTCCTGCTGCATCGCCGGTCTCCTGCCCTTCCCCACCCAGCAAACCGGGTTTAAAGCGGGTTAAAACCACGGACTCGCAGGGCTAAAAACTAACAAAAAAAGTTTTCAAGTTAAAAAAAAAAAAGGTCGCGTCTCAAATGGGGATGCGCAGACCATCTACAGATGGTCTGAGCATGCGCGGGGATTGCTATAGAGCGATCTGTGCAGGCAGATGGGGGCGTTCCTCCAATCACCCCCATCTGCATATTATTCGTTCCTGAATTCATCGAACCTGCCCGGATCGGGCAGGTTAGTGAATCCCAGCCTTAGGATCCAGCCCCCAGTGTACACCATAGGTGCACCTAACATGTGGATGCACCTTATAGAATAGCCTCAGCAAGTAAGCTATCAATCACTAGGGAAGAAAAAGACTGAAAATAATATAGGAAAGAGAGGCAAAAAAAAAGATTTAATTAGCACAAACCTGAAATATGATAAAACAAATGCTGATTCAGTTTTCAGTTGTAGCTACTATCCATTCATTCATCTTTTAAACTCATTCATTAATCAACCAGATTTTTAAAAAATCTGTTTCAAGTACCGAACATAAGAACATAAGAAGTTGCCTCCGCTGGGTCAGACACGAGGTCCATCGTGCCCAGCAGTCCGCACCCGCGGCGGCCCATCAGGCCCATGACCTGTAATGTGATCCTTCTCTAATCCCTTTTATCCTTCTATCTATACTCTGTCTAAAACCTATCTTTACCCCTATTTGTATCCTTCAATCCCCCTATCGTTCAGGAATTTATCCAAACATTCCTTGAACCTCCGTAGTGTACTCTGTCCTATCACAACCTCCGGAAGCGCATTCCAGGTGTCCACCACCCTCTGTGTAAAGAACTTCCTAGAATTGGTTCTAAAATTGTCCCCTTTCAGCTTCTCTGAGTGCCCCCTGGTGCTTGTGGTTCCCAATAATCTGAAGAATCTGTCCCTTTCCACCCTCTCTATGCCCTTCATGATCTTGAAAGTCTCTATCATGTCTCCTCTGAGTCTCCTCTTTTCAAGGGAGAAGAGCCCCAGCCTTCCCAACCTGTCTGTGTATGAAAGGTTTTCCATACCTGTTATCATTTTCGTCGCTCTTCTCTGGACCCTTTCAAGTATCGCCATGTCCTTCTTGAGGTACGGTGACCAATACTGGACACAGTACTCCAGATGCGGACGAACCATCGCACGATACAGCGGCATGATGACTTCCTTCTTCCTGGTCGTAATGCCCTTCTTAATAATAACATCTCTCACATTTACTTACCTCAAGTAGCTGAGCACTCATAGTAACATAGTAAATGATGGCAGATAAAGACCCAAACGATCCATCCAATCTGTCCAACAATCACATGATTAAACCAACAATAAATGTGATAATAAAATGTCTTTGCTATTTCTGGAAATATCCAATTTCAACCAGCAGTCAATTCCCCTGACAGCATAAGCAAACCCCCGAGCCGACACAATTTAAAGCTAAGTTGAAAGCTAAATATATTTAAAATTCTAAATTTCAATGACTATTTAACATTCATTAAAAGATAAGCAAGAATTAATGGATCCATGAAGAGCTCATGTACTCTCCCCTTCTGCGTCATGTAAATAAACACAATAGCTGGGAAGGAAGGAAGGTGCATTATACTGAGATCCAAAAGTCCTTAACGTATGGTGCTATATGAGAGTCTGTTTGGTATTTCTGGGACATAGTATAAGTCAACTCGTTAGTTCCAACTACTGGAATTGTCATCAAAGCCCCCTCCATCCTATTTGAATCCATCTTGTTATTTGTGTGACACAGATCATATATCCCCTCCCCCCTTTTACAAAGCCGCAAAAATGTTTTTTAGCGCAGGATGGTGCGCTGAATACTCTGCGCTGCTCCCAACACTCATAGAGTGCGGTCTCCAGAATTGTACACAATATTCTAAACGAGGTCTCATTACCTCCTTCTTCCTACTGGCCATTCCTCTCCCTATACACCCAAGCATGGGTATCGGAATGGGGGAGGCCACGGAGACCATGATCTCCCCAAAGATTGGTGGTCACCAGCCGGTTCCCTCCCGGGGCTGTACTTTCAAATCTTCAGGCAGCCACCACACTACATCAACATGCAGGCCTGCCCTGGAAACCTTCATTCTACTTCTGGGGGCAAGCCTGCTCATTGACACTGTGCAGTGGCTGTCTGAAGATTTAAAAATACAGCGCTGGGAGGAGATAGGCAAGGGAGTTGGGAGCTGGTGAGAAGCGCTGCAGGATTCTGCTGGCAAGGACGGAGACCCTGGGCTCCCCCACCCCAAACAAAACAGTGCTCCGCTGCCTAAGCATCCTTCTAGCTTTCACTATTGCCTTTTATGCCTGTTTGTCCACCTTAAGATCATATAGCTTTAGGCATAAAACACCCTGGCATAAATTGGGGACACCTAAATGTTAGGATGCTGAGCGTCCCCTACGCATGCTTAGGCGACACTGAGTATGATTCTTTAATGGGTGCCTAAATTTTGTAAAATCAGTGCTGATATCGGCGCCTAACTTTAGGCGGACTTTATAGAATCAGGGCCTTAGGCTTTTAAAATCTATAGGAAATAATACATTTACCAAACACTGGCACATATATAACTTCCTTTGAAAATTGACCCCACACATTATGAAACTTCATGAACTGCCTTTTTGTTTCAGAAAGGCGGAACTGAAATTTAATAAACAAAGAAATTCATGATGCTTTAAAATAACTTCAGTATCACAATAAACTCGGTGGTACTCTTGAAAATATTTGCCGGCGGCAACTTACAAGTTTTTCAACGTGCCGTGCTGCTTAAGATAAGTTACTAGTTCTTTAATTCCTTTAAATAAATTACACTTCTCCCTCCGTATTCGCTGTGATAGGAGATTAACAAAACCGCAAATACAGAAAAACCGTGAATAACTTTTTCATATGTTATTCACTGTTTTCTATTCAAAACCATCGTAAATATGGTGAAACCGTGAATACATGGTGGCAGACCTGGCCTGTTCCTGAAGGAGAGGCAAAACATGGTGAAGAAAGTGCTGGGAATCGGCGATTTTCTCTGTAAACACTTGGATTCCTCTATGCAAGCTGATGTAATTGGGGGGTGGAGGAGCCAGCAAGCTAAAAACCATGAATAACTGAAACCGCAAATGCTGAAACCGCGAATACGGAGGGAGAAGTGTATTGCTATTTATTTATCTAAAACATTAGGCACTATAAACACTTTAGGAAGAATAAAAGTCTAAAATTTAAAACATTTAAAAATATTCTCAACTATCAACACATGAGCTGATGAGGAAGCCCAGCAACAGAAAACCTCCATTAAACCAGTTCTTTGGAGGGTTACTTCTGATGGCAACCCCAGACTACAAGATGTTCAGAAAGGAAATAAAAACTATACTCTTCAAGAAATCCCTTAATAAAGCTTAATACCATGATAAAGCTTAACCCCCCTCTTACCATCCCCTCCCTATCCCCAGATCCTACTTTTCCCTCTCTTGGAAACCTTCTCTGATCTAACATTGTAACCCTTCTTCCATAACTCTTTTTGTAATCCGCTTTGAATCAAAAGGTAATGGCGGAATAGAAATCTGTAATGTAATGGCTCTAGTTCTGTGAGAGTTTTGATTTAAAAAAAGCAACGTTGGTGTATGAGAAGAGGGGACAGGAATGCTATTACCTCCTATGCCAGCATTTTTGAGATTTATTTTTTGAGTCTATTTTTTATGTGATTTGGACACAATAATTTAAGCATTGGGTAGATAATGAATGTTAATAAGCAGTGGCATAGTAAGGGGGTGGGTGGTCTAGCCCCGGCACCGTCTTGGTAGGGGCGCCGGCACTCGTCCTCCTCTTCGCCTCCCACTACCGCAAGCCCATTCTGTTCCCCCATACCTCTTTAACATTCCCGACGTGAGCAGCAACCCCAACCTGCTGCTCATGCCAGTGTTGGCTCTTCCGCTGATGTCACTTCCTGGACCCGCGCCTAGAAAGTGACATCAGAGGAAGAGCCAACACTTGCATGAGCAGCAGATTGGGCTTGCATCCGGGAAGGTTAAAGAGGTACAGGGGAACGGAAGGGGCATGTGTGTGGGCTAGGAAGGGCTGGGGAGGAGAAAAAGGAGGGGGAGGGGCATCCCCGCCCCAGGCGCCTCTCAACCTCACTATGCCACTGTTAATAAGGAAGACAGGGTAAAAGTAAAATGAAATTAAAAGCTCGAAGTCATCCTGAATCAAACAGAAGTTTTATTCATTTTTGTTAGAAAAAAATTACAGATTGAGCACATACAAATGGTAACAAAACCAAGTAGGAAAGTAATCCCTATGACAGCCTCCTCTTTAAATGGAGCCCTGGCAGGGAAGATATGAAATTACAAAACAATAGTCTACAGCTGATGAAATATAGTACATTCACAATTAAATCTCAGGTATAATGTCACATCTATATCTGACGAGAGCCCTGGCAGGGAAGGAATGACATTCAATAAGTACCTTTTTACAGTTTTATTAGCTACAAAATTGAGGAATGCCAGCAAATACGAATGACATGATGCTCTTTTCCCACAGCACCAGGGAATAACGATTGTTTGAGGCCTCCAAACAATTCATTATTTTTATTAGGGAAAAATTCATAAATGCTACAGTATAAGAACCAGCCGGCCTCCAGGACGCCATTAAGCAGAAATTTAGGGCTTACAAAAATTTCTAGCAGAAAGTTGCATACTATAATAGAGAACAGATATGATATTCACATCCTGGAAAATAAATTGAATAACTTTGCTCTTCACAGATTTTTATGACTCCCATCATCCTTCTTCAGAATGTAAAGTTATGCTTATGATAGCACCTAGGTCTGGAAGTGGATAGAGGACAAACAAGGCCCAAGCGTGGGTTGCCAGTAAAAGCTCAGGCTAAAGATAATAAGCAAAAAGCACTTGACCATTCTTCAATAACCAGGTCAATTGACTTAAATACGGGCAGAAGCACTTAAAACAACTCTACTACATAACAAGATAGGGTTGCCAGATTTCCTCTTTTAAAAAAAGAGGACTCCTGGCCCTGCCCTATTCTGCCCCCAGCCCCACCCCACACGAACCTCCCCGAGCTCAAGGCCGCGTCTGGAGGACCTCGTCTCATGTGCGGACATTGACATGATGACATCACACACATGCATGCGTGCGTGTGACCTGATCCAGTTGACATCCGCGCATGTCCAGAGGCCCTCCAGACGCGGTCCCAAACTTGGGGACTTCCAAATCCCGAACAAACTGCCGGGTTTTGGAAATCCCTCTGGGCACCTGGACAGTGCTCTAAATAGAGGACATGTCTGGTAACCCTGGTCAGAGGGAGAGCTGAGGCTGGCGTGAGCAGCAGGTTAGAGATGCTGTTGGTGATCATTTGAAGAGATAGGTGGGTGGACGGAAAGGTGCCGGTGCCCCCGCCAAAACATTGGCCTGGGTAGTATGCACTCCACACCCTCCCCTTGCTATGCAACTGCCTGATTCTATAAAGAGTGCTTAAAACAAAGGTGGTGACATAGGCGTCGGAACAGCAGGAGACCACAGGGGCCATGGCCTCCCCATAAATTCTCGGTCGCTCTGGTTTTGGCCCTCCCGCCCACCCTTCTGCTTAAATCTTCGAGCAGCCACCGTGCAGGGTCAAACAGCAGGCCTGCTCCTGGACACTACACGGCGGCTGCTGAAGAATTAAAACTAAAGCACCAGGAGGATGGGGGGGGGGGGTAGACTCGGGAGCTGTTTAGAGGTCGTGTGCCAGGTCGGAGCTCCTGGGCCCCCCCAAACAAAGCAGCATTTCGCTGCCTATGGGTGGTGAGGAGCATGGCACATAGCGCATGTTAGTCATGAATTAGGTACCTTTTATAGAATCATGCCAAGTGGCACTAAATTGGATTTAGGCACCGGTAGGCATCCGTGTTTGATTGTCCTCTCCCTTTTATTTTGTGTTCTAATGAGCATTGCATTTTTATTTGTATGTGATGTGCTAGTTTTGAGTTTAACTCATGGTTTGTTTGTTTTTTAAATTTCTGCTTAATTTTTTTTCGCTTGAAACTGCATTCTGTTTTCCTACAGCAAGGTTAGCCTCTGATGCTCTCTGTTAAACCGATATAAATAAAAAGAGCAAGGAGAGTAGCTCCATCATACACGAACATAAACCCCACTCAGGACAAGCAGTTAACAAGTCTCAGATCGTGTATCCTATTCTTTACCTTTTTGAAACTGTATTAATAAGAACATTATTTTCTTACTATTTTTTTTGCAGCAATGGTAAAGGGCTAACCTCCTCCTTTACAAAGCTGCGCTAGTGTTTTTAGCGCTGGCCACAGCGGTAAGAATTCTGACAGGAATTCTATGAGTACCGGAGTTCTTACCACTGGCGCTATGAACGCTAAAGTGGCTTTAAAAAGGAGGGGGTAAGTCTCATTAAAATTTCTCCGCAGTGTTGCTTTGTGTTCATTTATAGGTAATATGTAAAAATAAAACAAAAACAGAAAGGAAAAAAATACCTTTTTTATTATTGGTTTTCCTTTATGTTTTTGTTCTATTTCTACATATTACCTTGGAGAGTGAACTTACACGGCCAACACACCATTTCACTAAAGATGTTCATTTATAGAATTCTTATGTTGGGTCTCAAAGTCCCTCCTTGAGGGCCACAATCCAGTCGGGTTTTCAGGATTTCCCCAATGAATATGCATAAGATCTATGTGCATGCACTGCTTTCAATGCATATTCATTGGGGAAATCCTGAAAACCTGACTGGATTGCGGCCCTCAAGGAGGGACTTTGAGATCCCTAAACATACTTTCTGTATTGTGCAACTGAAATTTAAGGTTAAGATTGCTACAGAGTGGTTTGGATGCTAGGATAGGGAAAACCAGTTTTTAAAAGACAAGCAGTGTAATTCCTGGACCAAAGTCTGGTTCTGCAGGAAAAGATTTTGGAGTTATAGGAGATTTTTCTTTTGTTGATTTGTTGCTCTGTGCTACCTGTCTTCATCCGGTAACTATCAGCAGAGAGTGTATTTTTCTTGTATTTTTCCTGATTATTTGTATTTGAATCTTTGGCTTTTCTGTTCTTCATGTTGCCCTGTTGTTGTACCCTTTCTAATAAAAATGATTACAAAAAAAAAAAAAGAATATGATATATTGTTATAGGTATATTAGATCATTTATGGGCCTCTTTTGGACTTAGATCCAAACACACGTACCATAGCTAGATTATGAGCTCGCCAGGACAGATAGGGAAAATAGAGTACCTGATAAGATTGTGAACTGCTCAGATGGCTGACAATTGCCGGTATATCAAACATAAAATAAAAGTGGAAACCGATTGGCGGTATATCAAGCACAAAATAAACTTGGAAATACAAACTTGAATTTTTCTTGGCCTTATGACTGAGTTTGAGAACTGAGAGTAATGGTTAATGCCCAGCTGTCTAAGCATTCGGCCACCCAACACCATCAGAGACATGATTGCATAATGACCATTGCCTAAGCAAAAAAATTAAACTTTCTACTAAATAATAATTATTATTATTTAGTAAATTAAGTAATTCTCCCTATCTTTTCAACACTGATAAAGTAAGTTAGCGTAATGTGCCCAGTTTTGGGCCCCATGATTTAAGAGAGATGTGGATAAACTGGAGAAAATCCAGTGAGAACACCAAATTCCACGATCTTTGGGAATATGCAAAATGGGTTGGATTTTTTTAGTCTAGAAGAGACCAAGGAAGGGCTTGATAGCAGTCTTCAAACATTGAAAAGGTGCTTACAAAGAACATAGCGATGGTTTGTTTTCATTTGCCACTGAGAAAAGTTAAGAAGTACAGGACAAAATGTGCTAGGTTAAATTAAAACACCAAAGATAGTTACTAAGAAAGATATAGAAATCTCCAGCACTTCAAGCTCTTAACAGAAGATAGAGACATCTTCGTCCAATCCATCATCCTCTCCAAACTAGACTACTGCAATGCCATCTACTTAAGCCTATCAAAAAAAAGTCTTCAAGACTCCAGCTAATCCAGAATACTGCAGCCATGATCTTTGCAAAACGCAAGTCTGACCATGTCTCCCCACTCCTAGCCAAACTTCACTGGCTCCCAGTGATTTCCAGAATCCATTTCAAATGCTCCTGCCTGGCTTTTAAGATCATTCACAGCATCCTTCCTCCCTTAATCCCACTATCTTATAACTCCTCGAGTCCTGATTCTACCAGACCCGCCCAAAGGTATAAACTATCCTTCCTCTTTCTACATGGTATTTGCTATGCAGGCAAACTGGGAAAATCCCTTCTCTTCAGAATCACAGGTCTTTGGAACGACCTTACTACCCCGCTGTGGAACTTGGGCTCTCTCCAATTATTCCGCAAGCAACTGAAAACCTGGCTTTTCACTAAAATATAATTCTATCCCCCCTTACTCTTCTCTTCTATATGTTCATGTAAACCTTTTTTTTCCTTCTCTTCCTATATTTTAAGTTCTTGTAAACCGTGTCGAGCTCCACATCCGTGGAGATGATGTGGTATATAAACTTAAGGTTTAGTTTAGTTTAGTAGATATGCAGAGATGAGCTTTACAGTAGCAGTGAATCTGAAAGACAGATCATCTCCAACATGCCCCGAAGAATAAAATGAAGTTCATTCTTGTCATGGTATGTGCATTTGGAGAAATTTCTCCAGATTTTAGACAAACATTTATCTGGGATGATATGAATCTAGGCTTGCTAGGAAGCATGACCTCTAGATTTCCCTTCCAAATTTTTTTTGGGCCAAAATTTAGTATATTTTTGCTTTTTAGATGTGTTGAAAATTTATTACTCTGTCACTTCACTTATTGATTGCCTCATATATATAAGGGCTTTATGGCATTATTCTAGTTAGAGATGTTAGGTTTGGTAGGAGTAGTAGCAAATTGCATTCCTGTAAATGATAGATCCTAAAGGGTTAGCAAATATGGCTTTTAAAGGGTTTTTGATTAAGTGAGATTATCTGCCTACAAAAGCATCTTTTTGGATGTCCCAAATGGGTAATTTACTGCCTAGCACAGTGTTCTTCAACCACCGGTCCATGGACCAGTGCCGATCCACAGAAATTTCCTGCCGGTCCACAGGGCCAGCACGTGCATCAGGCCCACAACAGTGTTCTTCAACCACCGGTCCACGATGCGATCGATGTGGCGTTATCTTCGAGCCAGCTCCCTCTTCCTAATTGATTCAGTGCATAAAGCCACGGGCAGTGGCTCCTACGGGCATCCTGCGCCTGAACCGGAAGCCTTCCCTCTGATGTTGCAACGTCAGAGGAAGGCTTCCAGATGAGGCACGGGACGTGCAATACAATTAGTACTATTATGGGGGCAGGGTCTGGGGTGGAGATTGGATAGAGATGGGCGGGGTCTGGCCCACGACTTAGCCCAGTGTTCTTCAACCACCGGCCCATGGACCGATACTGGACCACAGAATAATTCTTTTATTTCTGCCGGTCCATAGGTGTAAAAAGGTTGAAAAACACTGGCCTAGCACATTGATCCATGATGCTAGTTTAGAAACAGGTCGAACTTTATCTAGTTATGAATATCCCCGAATGAAACATAAGAACATAAGAATAGCTCAGAAGCCCATCTTCACGGTGTCCAATCCAGGTCACTAGTACCTGCAAAAAACCAAATAATGGCAACAACATTCCTTTATATAGGGTATGTGTGTGACCATATGGAATACATGCTGCCACGCAGACTAAATTGGCTCTTACATTTTATCTAGATATGTGTTTCAAAGCTTTTTTTTTCACATTTTCAAATTGTACAATTATGTGAACAGTCGAATCATGGCAGGCATTGTGTAGAACAAAACTACAGAGAACATTCCTAAGTTGATAGTCTCAAAATGTTTGCAAAGGACACCATCACCAGTCACTTATAAAAGCTGAACAGGAAGGAGCAAATGACACATGAATGCATCCGCCTGTACAAAAGAACTGTACAATTTACATATATATTTATATACACTATATAGACAATCTCTTTCTTTCACTTCTTGAGCTGTTTTAAACTCAAAACCAAACTAGTCAGTAGCTGCTTACAAAAGGTTTGCTTCCCTGCCCTTCCCAAATTCCCCTCCCCCTACACACCAAGTATTACATAATGGCATTTAAAAAATAATAATAAAATGGACAAATGAAAGCATCATAAAAGTGCAAACGTTTTGGGTGCGTTGTCTTGGTCTATGATGGGCGAAGTCGCACAGAGTGCTTCCGGACAAATTGCTGGAGACCTTTCTTCCATCTTTGTTGACGTTCTGCTTTTCCACCAAAGGTTTTATTCGTTTTAGACAAGACGTCCTACTGGGAGGAAAGCAGAGGGACAAGGGGGACAATTAAGAACTGTGAAATACCATTAGGACAGCAGAAGATAAACAAAGAAGCTTATGGCCAGCAGACTCTGATTGCAGAAACCCCACGTGAAGACCGAGAAAATCAGGAAAAAAAGCAAATGCTTACCGAATGGGTTTGTTCCATGTGTTTTACTTGGGTAACTTCCAGCATTGCTACCTGCAAAGCAAAAAAAAAAAAATAAAAAGGCTCAGGAGAATCATTTCTACTGGTATCATACACTGCATCTCTCTTTTTCTACCACTTTTGGGCCTTATTTTAGAAGTTCTGTTCATGTTGTCAACATCTGAAAACCATTGTTTAGATATCTAGGATATGGACATCTAAATCTGCTATAAATCCGTATGGCAAGGGGGCGTGGTTTGAGCATGCTTGGGGGTGGGATTAGGGAGGGGCTAAAATACAGATACCCAACTCTGATTTCAGAAGGGGATATTGCTGCTAGTTGTGCTGGCAAAATACACATCAGTTTCCTACAAAAGAATCCAGAATATATTTATGATAACATCCAAAACTATCTTCAATATAGTAGGTCCCACAGTTTAGAACAAACACCCCACCTATTTTCACCTTGAATCTTCCTCTCAAACCTTGAATCTTCCTATCAATCTTTTGGGGATGCATTTGATCTAGAATAAACATGCGTTTGGATTATGATGCAAACTGGGATGGCTAGACAGAGAGGAACTTGCTACCAGTAGCTATGAGGGTTTTTTTACTAAGGTGTGCAGAGCCCTAATATGGGCTTAGTGTGCCAAAAAAAGGCTTATAAGAGGATGCACTAAAGCGTCTTGTGGTAATGTTCCTATTTGCATGTGGTACTTGTACACAAACTAATTTTTTAAGATTTTTGAGGAGGCATAAAAGCGCTAACCAGCTAGCGTGTTCCTGCCTGGCTAAACTGCAGGAACAGGTCATAGGATTCGCAGTGGCACATTCTGGCACTGCTGCTGAATATCCCTCTGAGTACAGCAGCACTGTCCAAGGATGGAATGTGGGTGGAGCCAGGAGTTATGTGGGCAAGGCAATAGTCAGTGCCAGTGCCCATGTGTCTAACCAAGCAGATAGAACTATACAAATAGCGGTCTTAACTTTGCCCAATTACAGTAGCTATACGGGTATGGCATTGAATATCAGTCACACCTGCAGTCCCTCCACTCCCATGATGAAATATGCATCAAAACGCCCCCTGGTCATGCCCTTCATCTGTAAACCGCCAAACGATGTTCCTACTTCCATTTCATACAAGCCACTGGAATCAACAGCCCCCACAGATCAAATCCCCTGAAGGACTCCTGAACTTTAGGAAAGCAATTAAAACATACCTCTTCATTTTTATTGGAAGTAAACTGCCTAGAAGTATGATTAGGCGGTATAACAAATCTTTTAATAAACATAGACAAAAACTCCCCTGCCCACGACCAATGTATTACAAAGAAATGTATATTCGTACTAGATCTCGGTACATGTTGCGTTAGGATAAAACTTGTATTAAAAAATCATCCATTGTAACTAAGGCAAACCTAACCTGAAAACTGCATATTACAGCCCCTCCGAATCCACAGTTTCAGTACCCGCCGATTCGGTTATTCACAATTTTTATTTTTTAGAAATGCTGCATCCTGGACCTTCCCCAGACCTTACCTGGTGGTCTAGCGGTGACGCGGGGCAGGATCTATCATCCTACGCACCTGCCCCATTCACAGCCATCATCAAAATGGCTGCTGCGAGTTCCCGTTGTACTCTCGAGACTACAACGGGACCTCGTGGCAGCCATTTTGATGATGACTCTGCACAGGGCAGGAGCGTAGGACGATCGATCCTGCCCCGCGTCACCACTAGACCACCAGATAAGGGCTGGGGAAGGTCCGGGACACGGGGATGGGTCAGAGCCTTCCCCGAAAGTTATCTGCGATATTTCAATATTCGCAGGCCGGCTCTGCCCCTAACCCCAGCGAATATTGAGGGCCTGCTGTATATATATTGTCATTAGGTCCCTAGTATGTATTGAAAATTGTATGGCACATTGTAACCTGTATACTGTATATTATGTATGTTTCACCTGTAACCCGTTCTGAGCTCTTTGGGAAGAATGGGATAGAAAACAATTTAAATAACCCCCCCTTTTACAAAACCACAGAAGTGACCTCTATGAGTGATAGGAGTAGCGCAAAGCATTCAGTTCACAGCTGGCGCTATAACCACTTTTGCAGTTTGTAAAAGGAGAGGAGGTAAATACATAAACTGCTGCTGACCCAGCTATTCAATGCCAGTACCTAGACATGACAAGGCTGAATATTAACCCTCCCCCATTGACTCAGAAGAGCAAGTCATCAACTGAAAAGTATCAGTTATCTCTAGACAAAGTTTGATCCAATTGGTCTTAAGTTACTTCAATATGAGGTCAATCTTGTAGGGAAGATATCAACTCTCTAAAGTTGAAAGGGGATAGATTCCGTACAAACGTAAGGAAGTTCTTCTTCACCCAGAGAGTGGTAGAAAACTGGAACGCTCTTCCGGAGTCTGTCATAGTGGGAAAACACCCTCCAGGGATTCAAAGCAAAGTTAGACAAGTTCTTGCTGAACACGGACGTACGCTGATAAGGCTAGTCTCAGTTAGGGCGCTGGTCTTTGACCAGAGGGCTGCCACATGAGCGGATTGCTGGGCATGATGGACCACTGGTCTGACCCAGAAGTGGCAATTCTTATGTTCTTAGTCAATTTTAACTGGATAGTTAGGCTACTGAATATATTAGCTATTGCTAACTGGATAAAACTAGCTAGTTAACCTTAGGACTTCATTTTTTGCCAACAGATCTAACCAAATACTTTGAACCAGAATATGTTGAATATCACTGCTACTCTTGTATTTGGTTAAAATATAATCATTCCCTGGCAGAACTCCAGCTCTGCCCAGAATTAGCTGCTCACATTTTGTCCAATCAGTTGTCCAGTCAACAGGTGGAAATTTTAGAACCTAAAATTTATTCTGGTCCACTAACTTTAATTGAATTTATCTTTCTAATTCATTAATTGAAATTAAGCATTTAGATTATCCATTCAGTTATATGAATAATTCAACTATTTCTATGATTGTAGGAACTATGGAAATTCCAGCGATTTTCTACTTTTTTTGTTCCATATTTTTGCAATGGAATGAAAATGTGGAAAATAACTTGACTAAGTGCTCTGTGCCTTCTGTGCTATTTTTTTTTTTTTTTTTTAATCTACCTGCTACTTTGACTGTAGTTCCATTTTAGAATTCATTTCAGATAAATCAAGCAAGGAACATATTTTTTTTAATTGTATATCATGCAGGAAATGAAAAAGAAATAGTTCCTGAATAAGGTGAGCCAGTGCAGAAGTGGTGAATATACTTGTATGTTCTCTGTAGTCCCTCCTGTGTTTCTTATGACAAATAGGCGAAGAAGGATTATTAGCCAAATAACAACCAAATATGTTTGACAGCCCCATTTTGCAAGTTTATGGGAACATGTCAATCTATTTCTATTGGCAGTTCCTGAATTGAGCTCAAGAGGGCGCACACAGTACATGATTATTCCAGAAATCTAAGCCATACACAAATGGTGATATTGATTATTTAAAACAGTGGTATTGCCTATCATCTTTAAAATATCCACATGCTGCTTTTGGTCACCCTAGCTTTCTTTTCTATTCTTATTTCTAGGTCTCCTCCCTTTTTGAACAAATATATTTTACACTATTTTGCAAGGGGATGTATTTACCATTCATTATGAACAAGTAATTTGTGAAGTGGGAAAGTTATATGAGGGGCTGCTGAAAAGTTCTCAGCCTAACCAACAAAGCTGGAGCAGTCTCTATTGAGAGCTATGCACTTAGTCTAGTGATTTTCCACTTTTTTCATTCCGTTGGAAAAATATTGAATGAAAAAAGTGGAAAACCGCTGGACTAAGTGTATAGCCCTTGATGGAGACTGCCCCAACTTTGTTGGTTGGGCTGAGAACTTTATAGCAGCCCCTCATATAACTCTCCCACTTCAAAAATTACTTGTTCATAATGAAAGGTAAATACATCCCCCTGCAAAATAGTGTAAAATATATTTGTTCAAAAAGGGAGGAGACCTAGAAATAAGAATAGAAAAGAAAGCTAGGGTGACCAGAAACAGCATGTGGATATTTTAAAGATGATAGTTAATACCACTGTTTTAAATAATCAATATCACCATTTGTGTATGGCTTAGATTTCTGGAATAATCATGTACTGTGGGCGCCCTCTTGAGCTCAATTCAGGAACTGCCAATAGAAATAGATTGACATGTTCCCATAATAAAAGGTTAGTGGCGCATGCGCTTTTAAAAAGCGTGATTACTGTGGCCGTGTTCCATTTTAGAACCCGGCCAATGATCACTCTGGCCATGCCCCTCCTCCCGCCCTCACCAACCCGAAGGAAGCTCAGCAGACCTCCTGCCCTCACCTCACCAAGCTGGAACCATACCTCCCGCCCTCACCTCACCAAGCTGGAACCATACCTCCCGTCCTCGCTCACCACTGCTGTCGCTGCCACTGCCACTGATCCTCATCTTCGGGCCAGCCTGCGATCGAGGCCGGCTTTGGCGGGCCGCTTTCCGGCCTCGGTGGCACGTTCCCTCTGACGCACGGGATCGCGTCGGGGGGAGCGTGCTTCCGGGTTGGGGATCGGCCTGCGAAGTTTGCTGGGACCGGCCACCACGATCGCGGCCTGCTTTGAAGAAGAGCAGGCCAGGTAAGCAGGGGGATTAATTCAGGGGGCCAGAGGGAGAGGGAAAGGGGCCATGGAGAGATAGGGAGAGGGAAAGGGGGCTGCTTTGGGGGAGAGGTGTGCTGGGGACAGACAGTTTTACTCTGGGAGGAAGACAGAAGGGCCCATGGAGAGACAGGGAGAAGGAAAGGGGGCTGCTTTGGGGGAGGGGTATGCTAGGGGGAGACAGAAGGGGCCATGGAGAGATAGGGAGAGGGAAAAGGGGCTGCTTTGGGGGAGGGGTGTGCTGGGGGAGACAGAAGGGGCCATGGAGAGATAGGGAGAGGGAAAGGGGGCTGCTTTGAGTGGGAGGTGTGTGCTGGGGGCAGACAGCTTTGCTCGGGGGGGGGGGGGGAGACAGAAGGACACAGACAGCAGCCAAGGAGAGAGAGATAAAGAAACACAGGCAGACACACACTCTATTCTAGCACCCGTTAATGTAACGGGCTTAAAGATACAAATTACAGATTACAATACAAAGTATGGGATAGTATGTTACATTGCATTAACACAGTGTGCTATAAAACAGCATAGGTTATAAGCAAAGAAAGAGTATATAGATAGAAGAGATAGAGTAGCAAAGGTTAGAAATAAAGAGACATGGGATAGGTGGCAAAGTTCAGTTGTGGATTAGGAATTGGTTATTGGATAGAAAACAGAGGGTAGGGTTAAATGGTCATTTTTCTCATTGGAGGAGAGTAAACAGTGGAGTGCCACAGGGGTCTGTACTGGGACCGGTGCTATTTAACTTAATTATAAATGATCTGGAAATTGTAATGACGAATGAGGTGATTAAATTTGCAGATGACACGAAACTGTTAAAACTTGTTAAAACGCATGCGGATTGTGAAAAATTGCAGGTGGCCTTAGGAAATTGGAAGACTGGGCATCCAAGTAGCAGATGAAATTTAATGTGGACAAATGCAAAGTGATGCACATTGGGAAGAATAACCCAAACCACAGATACCAGATGCTAGGGTCCACCTTGGGTTAGTGCCCAAGACAAGGATCTGGGTGTCATCGTGGAAAAGAGATGGCTGAGTGGAGATATGATTGAAGTCTACAAAATCCTGAGTAGAGTAGAACGGTTACTTCTTCCATTAAAGGCCTGGGTGAAGAGCCAAACTTTCACCACTTCCTGAAGTAGAGATAGTCTTGTGTTATGCGAAGCTGTCAGGGATCACATTCTAGAGTGTGGGAGCTACTCTGGAGAAGGCTCCCAGGCAGGTACCACATTGTGTGATGTACTTTGGAGAGGGTATGATTAGAGATACTCCCTAGGAGGACCTTAGTAACCTTGGAGGCGTGTAGAGGGAGATCCTGTGAGATTGGAAGACTGGGTGTCAAAATTGCAGATGACGTTTAATGTGAGCAAATACAAAGTGATGCATCTGGGAAAGTGGAATCCGAACTATAGCTACGTGATGCTATGTTAGGAGTCACTGCCCAGGAAAAGGATCTAGGCATCATTTTTGAGGATACAATGAAACCCTCAGCTCAATGTGTGGTGACGGTTAAAAAAGCAAATAGAATATTAGGAATTATCAGGAAAGGAATGGAAAACAAAGATGAAAATGTTATAATGCCCATGTATCGCTCTATGTTACAGCCACAACTTGAATACTGTGTGCAGTTCTGGTTACTGTATCTCAAGAAAGGTATAGCGGAATTTTAAAAAAGTACAGAGAAGGACGACAAAAATGATAAAAGGTTCGAGACGACTTCCCTATAAGGACAGGCTATATTGGCTAGGGCTCTTCAGCTTGGAGAAGAGACGGCTCAGGGGTGATATGATAGAGGCCTATAAAATACTGAGTGGAATGGAAATGGAAACGCTTGTTCACTGTTTCCAAAAACACTAGGACTAGGGGGCATACAATGAAGATAATAAGTAGTAGATTTAAACAAACCAGAGAAAATATTTCTTCACACAGTGTATAATTAAACTCTGGAATTCATTGCTGGAGAATGTGGTGAAATCAGTTAGCTTAGCATGGTTTAAAAAGGCCTGGATAAAAGAGAAGTCTATAGGCCATTATAAGTGGATGGCTTGGGGAAATCCTAGGATTATTCCTAAGTTTATTCCTAGGATAAGAGGCATAAAATCTGTTTACTTCTTGGTATCTAGCTAGGTACTTGGGACATGGGTTGGTCACTGTTGGAAACAGGATACTGGGCTTGATGGACCTTCAGTCTGTCCCAGTAGGGCAATTCTTAAGTTCAAGTACTCTGGGCTATTTCCTTTGAGTCCTTGAAGATCAGACATATTATGAGTATCATACGCTGGAATGTGAGGGAATGGGATAGCAATTATCAAATGCTGTTTCCTGACACTGTAGTGGACTGCACTGGAACTGAATTAGAGTGAGATTGTTTTTTCCTTTTTGAACTGTGATCTTGAAGGGAAGAGATTGGGGATAAACTGATCTTTTGAATATTTTTGGAACTTTAAATATAAAGTTACCTGTTTATGAGCTGCGCTTATTGAGACGATGTGAGTAATGCAAGTTGAAATTAACCACAGAGACTGCTGACTGCATATTTAATAAATAAAAAGGCTGTTCAGGAAAGGCTATCCTTTGGCCTACTGGAGAAAATAGATTCTTGTTTTGTAGATCCTGGTCAGAGTACCCTGCCTTAAGAGCTTAGCTGGTGCCCAGGATAATTGGTGAAAGACCAGGTTACACATGCATCATATCTATCCTTAGATCAGTAGTGCCACCTTCTCATCAGGGCTGGCTTTAACCATTGGACCATATGAAGCTCTGGCACAGGGCGCCGATGATTAAGGGTGTCAAATACCCAGCCTCTGACCTTACCTGACATATCCAGGTGGCCAGACAGCTTTTCAAAACCCAGCACCAGTGACTAACATGAACTTTACAAGACCACAGGGAAGTGAGAGAGGTACGAGAGCAGTGCCGGATACATGGGGGATGGGAGGGAAGCGAGAAGGCAAGAAACTGGAGCAGGGAGGGAGAGGAAAAGAATTAACCTAGGGTTACCAGATTTTCCCAAAACTAAAATCTGCACCCACGGCCCCGCCCCCAGGTCTGCCCAGTTCCGCTTGGCCACGCCCAGTTCCACCCAAGTCACAACCCGTTCCACCCCAGCCTCGCCCCCCCAGCCCTGCCCACTCAATCTGTTCACGTAACAGGGGGGGGGGGTCATCTGCGCATGCGCTGGTGTGACGCGATGACGTCACAGGCAAGTGACATCACTGCACTGCATCTGCACATGCGCAGATGCCATTCCGACGTTACTCCTAGCTGGAAGCTTTTCAAAACCTGGCACTTTGTCCAGGAACCTTTGTCAGATAAATGAAAAGTCAGATAATACAGAAAAGAATGGTATCCCCTTAAAAATGCACAGAAAACATACTTTATGCATAAAGAATGGACATAGGGTATCTGTGTTTAGAATATTATTTAATAACACTAATCAATAACAAAAATAAATATTATAGATCAAAAATTGTTCCCTCACTGAAAAAGCAGTGATCTAGGTCCAAAAATTGCTGGACATACTGGAAAAGCATGGTCTCAGCTTGGAAACGGCTTCCTTGCAGTGTGTGAAGCCAGAAAACAGGAAGAGAAGCCTTTTGCTTAATAATGGCGATGCGATGACATCACCCAGGGGGAGGGGGGTCTGTTGAATATTCCAGATGGACGGATTAGCTAAGGTCGGATAATCAAGACTGTATTTTAGTTAGTTTTTAATTGCCTGCAATTCCGGGGGGGGGGTCTCAGTGCTGAGATTTGGAAAAGAGGTAGTACCCACCTGTTTCCTTGCTGACTCCCAAGCACCCTTTCAGCTCCTGCAGAGAGATGGACTTGTCCTTGTTCAGGTCGCAGTACTCAGTGAAGCGCCGGGCACATTTCTTGGGCTTGGCTTTCTTCTTCACATAGCGTTTGAAAGGCTTCATCTCTCGCTTGTTGATATCATTGCTGCTGTTGTTGTCCAGTTGGCTGAAGTACCAGTGCACGACCCGTTCCTCCAGTGTGTGATTGGGATCTGGCTCTGAGAATCTGGAATATAAAACAGAAACCTCACAAAAATAAAATTATATCTAGCAAAAAATTTTTTTTATAAATTTATCAGCTCAGGGGATAATGCACAAGCATTAGTAGAACAAATCATAGAGAGGCTCTACCAATCTGCAACAACAATGATGCAAAAGAAACAGATTCTAGATGGACTACCACAAAATAAAATCTTTTTACTAAAACAATTGTCTTTGGCAGAAAAGAGGAACCCCCCTCACTTCACTTGGAGGCTTCTTCAGTTTGTTTCTATAGTTTCTATAATAATATGCAAATTTTTCTACTTCTTTTCCTACTTCTACTAGATCCTTTGTTCCACTGTAGAAAGAGAACTTATGAGGTTTATTCACCCCCTTCCTCCTAGGGTAATTGACCTCACTACAAGTTTTATTAATAATTTGATATTCCGCCTATCGGATTTCTAAGCGGAGTACAAATGAATCTACATTAAAAGTAAAATCTAGAGGACATGGACTATAAGACATACTGGTACATCAAGATATAGGGGTAGAACTACATAGCTTATAGGAAAGAGAGACATTAAGGAGAAGAACAATT
The DNA here is from genome assembly GCF_902459505.1 of Geotrypetes seraphini. NCBI lineage: Eukaryota > Metazoa > Chordata > Amphibia > Gymnophiona > Dermophiidae > Geotrypetes > Geotrypetes seraphini. The sequence continues at coordinate 108,154,510 of NC_047090.1, read as the reverse complement.
GGATGGGACCCTTCTGTAAAAGGAGGGAAAATAAAAATGAAGTATGTTGCATTAAAGCATCTTTATATAGAAATGTTTTTAGTTTTGTTTTGAATTGTTTCAAGGATGGTTCTTCTCGTAAATCTGCTGGCATAAATGTTCTTTCCTCGTGGGTCTATCCCACTACCCACCTGTCATCACCCTAAGTTAAAGGAGTAGTTGGGAATCTTCAGGTTTCTTCCATATCTTAGACCTCTTCTGAGGTCTCTAGGAAGGCACACTCCATGCTTTCTGGTTCAGACCGGCAGCCTCCTCAGGTCTCCTGGCCTCCCTGGGGGTTTCCTCCTCCCCTCATGACACCCCCCTGTCTAAGACTTCACCACCCAACCTCCCAGAGAAGACACAACATACTGCCTTTGAACTCATGGGATTCATCTTCCCTAGAGTTCCTATACTCTGCAGGGACCTTGGGACTCTACCCTGGGAAAGGAGCCTGATCCTCCCTCCTCTTTGGCCTACTACATGCCATAAGAAGATATTTGTACTTCAAGAAGATTCCTAGATCTGCTGCTCTGATGTGTGAGATGCCTTTCTTCTTATGAACAAATCTGTCCAGTTCTACATATTTTAGTAAACAGGATCCTTAGAGTTGCATTTTGTGATGACACAGAAATGTAAAGACCCTTTTACACCAACCTCTGTGTCAGGACTTCCCAAACCCTGGAGCCAGTCACATTTTCAAGATAGCTACAACGAATGTGCATCAGATCAATAAGCATATATTAGAGATCTACCACCTACAAACTGACATCATGCATTGTCATTGTGGGTATCCTGAAAACTCCACCAGCTGTCCACAGTTAGGCTTGGGAAGCCCCGGTCTATGATTTCTTGTTGTGGATCATAATGAAAAATGCAGTCAGTTCTCTGAAGTAACAAGTATTTTGTTTCCTCCTATATAGACAAATGTAAGACATTTTCAACTTATAGTTGTTCAACATTTTTTTCCTCCAAATGTAGATATAGGTTATTTCTTTAATAGCATTCAGTCTTCATGTTTACGCACTCTTTGCATCTGGAGTTCTATATGTTACAAGTGCTTTAGTCAGATTGAAAGCCTTATTGGACAGTTAGGGATGTTTTTCCAAGCACCTAATATTAGATATTTCATTGTTTATGAACTTTGAAGAGGCATTAGCAGTATACAAATAAAAATTGTATGGTATTCTTGATCTTCTTTCCTGAAGTTTGCATCCAGTTCAAGGAGAACTGAATATTGTCTTTGTTACCACAATTCCTATGGTGGAATACTGCTGAAAGCATGGGGTACAACTGAGTGTGTCTAACCTTGAATGCCATATCACCCTATCCATGCTCCAGGCTGCCCTTTGTATTACTCATATACTTCAGGCAGTCCCAAAAGTAATTTATTTTCCAAATCAGTTTTATTGAAGCTGCATGCTTCTTCCAGATTCATCAAAAGGTTAACATCAGCCTGCTATAACAGACTTATGTGACTGCATAAAACACATTTTGCACAAACTTGGAAGAGACACAAACATTTCAATAAAACCAATTTAGGAACAAAATTACTTAGGAGATTTGATGAACGATGACTCGGAGTACCAGACCACAACATAAGAAGGCATATTTCCATTTGCCCGCACCTGGTTTACTTTTTAAAGATTCATTTCATGAACATTTGTGAGAGGTCAGAAGCAGCTTGTTTTGTTGACTCTGGCACCTGCCATGTTTATGAAATATCACCAGCCTCGTAAGAAATATCTTTGCATAACACAGATGGTGTGTATTTAACGGGTATAAATCTCTTGAATTTTGGAGACCAAAAATAGTTTTGAACCACTAGCTGAAAGAAGAAATATGGTAATAGAGCAGACAGTAATCGAAAAGTATGATGCTCTGCCAGGCGCATAGGCCCAGCCTATGTCCTGGCATTCATGCAGTGGAGGGAGGTGGTCAGGGGACTCATGTCATCATTTGCTATGCTGGTTCAGGAAGCTACTGCAAATCTATGCATACATTTCTACCTCTACTGCCACTGGGTTCATGATTTGATAATGTCAGTGGTGCCTCAGATCTTGGCCTCTCTCAGATGCTAACCCCCTTTCCCTTCTCCCTTCTCTTGATGTACTTGCTGAGAGAAAAAGAATGCTGGCCAGGGTGCTGACCATGCTGGATTGGTGGGGGTGGGGGCAGATGCTAATTGTCCAGGAGGGGACATATGGTTTGCAAGGCATGGGGCTTTAAAAGCACTTAAAACTTTTAGGTCTGATCTGCTTTCTCATTACCATTCTTGCTGCTAACACAGGGGGCTCAACCTGACATCATTAAGCAGCTAAAATTCTTTAGCCAGAATGTATTATGCTTTGAAACTTTGCAATGTTGCTTACGGAACATGTCACTTTTCAGGAATTGTTGCAGCATTATTTGAGACAGGCGTATTCAAACTTGGAGGGGAGTAATTAGTTGAGGAGGGCAGTGATACCTGCTGCAAGGACTTCACAAGCATGGCTGAGGTATATAGGCTGCCTGGGTTGCATTGACCCGAATATGATGGCAGTCAGTGCCTTTGACATGGCCATGTGCAGTACAGAGGGTTGGCAGCCCAGCAAGAAGTAGGTTGTCTAGTGATGCCTAATCAACAATCTCCAAGAAGTCTGACTTGCTTTCATCAGGTCACCTGTTCTGAGAAACGGTGGAATGGCGCCCCTCTCCCACCCTCTTCTCTGCCACCCCCAACCTCTCCTTCCCTGCCCCCTCCTGCTGCACGCATGCACCCCTTCCCTTGTACCTCTTTAACGTTCCCGGCGTGAGCAGCAACGCCATCCTGCTGCTTGCACCAGCATTGGCTTTTCCTCTGATGTCACTTCCTTGGTATGGGTCCAGGAAGTGACATCAGAGGAAGAGCCGATACTGGCACGAGCAGCAGGTTGGAGGTCACTGTTCGTGCCAAAAACATTAAAGAGGTACAAGAGAAGGGGCGTGCGTGAGCGGTAGTGGGGGAGGCGGGGAATAAAAGGAAACTGTCCACATAGTTTATTTTTCATTACTATGGCAAAATCTGTGGGTTAAATATACTTTCAGGGTTTGCTATACCATAGGTAGCCATCTAGGCCATGAAGCATAAATACAATTCACAAACAATCCAAACCTACCTTACCTTAAGAAAATATAATTAAAACATAGTACAAATCAATACAATTCAGAACATTTCCAGAATAATTTTGAATGATCAAAGAATTGCTTGATGCCTTTTAATACCCTACTTTATTTTAATATCTTGTTACTCACCTCCCACCTGCCACTGGGGCTGCAGAGTTGATGGCCTGTACCATATCTGTAGTGAGAGCATCCAGTAAGCTGGTGATGAATTCTACTTTCTTCCCATCTGGGCAACCTAGAAGAAGAGATTTAAGAATGTAAACAGAGAGAGAAAAGTTAATTTAAGACCACATCAGAGATGGAGAGATTCTGGGGCATCGTCTACTGCCTCAAATGAGGAAGAGCTCTTGGTCAGTCACTGCAGCTGATACAGATGCCTCTTTCTTCATGTAACAAAAGACATAAGATCAGGGGCAGAGAATGAGAGAGTGTACATTTTTCTGTCACAAAATCGGTTCCATGCCAAAATGTCCTCAGACAAATATTAAATATAAATATATCAATTATCAGTTGTTTTAATATTGTTACAGGACACTTTATTCATTCCAGTTTGTCCATGCCATTTTGTCATCATGCTGTGTCAGCTCCCCGGACAGCTGTGATTTCTGAAGAGATATTCCAATTTCCGAGAGCGTGAACATATGTTTTCACATTTCTGCCACCAGTAATAGAAGCTTTTGGTATGAACCATCTTTGTCCCGATGATTCTACAAACTCAATGTATTATCCCCTCCTTTTACAAAACCATAGCACGGCTTTTAGCGCCAGCCACGGCGGCAACAGCTCTGATGCTCATACAATTCCTATGAATGTCAGAGCTGGTGCCGCCACGGCAGTGCTAAAAAATATGCTATGGTTTTGTAAAAAAAAGGGGGGGGTATAATTGGTGCAAAAGTGATGTCTCATTTATACAGAGACTTTGATGACCTAAAAACAACAATAACATGGCTCTACCCCATATCTCCGACAACCGCATTGGCTACCATTTCTATTTAGAATCCAATACAAAGCAATTATGCTATGCCATCTTTGTTCTTAACTATATGATCGGGATGGTGCACATTCATAACAGAAGGGGGGGATGGTTGTTGATACAGCCTACCGGTGAAACATGTTGAATGACAGGTCCCTCCCTGATATGAGCAATGAAACAAAAAAGATAAGTTTGTAATTTATAGAGCTTCAGAATTGCTCAACTATTTGACTAAGTTTTTGACTATAGCACTTTAACAAAATAAGCACTTTGTGGCATAAAGCACTTTATAAAATTATTAAAGAGGTTTATAGTGGGTCCAATTGGGAGGCCAGTGCCCGAAAGTACCATAGCCATTGAAAACACTTGGCTGATACTGGCACTTCTGAGGTCCTTGCTACACTTAAAGGATATGATACTATGCTGATTTGAACAATTGTGTGTATTATAGTATCTATATGTTCGGCTGCAAGATAATACTATCAATTTTTATATGGCACGATTCCCAAATTTTTTAAGATTTTGATGCCTGGGACGGGAACGGTGATGAATTATGTCACTGTGTCATTCTCTAGTTTCTGTATTCATCCAGGTACCACATATTTTTATCCACTGATAAGATAGAGCATACAACATAGGGCTCCTTTTACTAAGCTGCACTAGCGTTTTTAGCATGCGCTGCAGATTATCGCGCGCTAACCGCCGCGCTACACAGAAAAATTAAACACCAGCTCAATGGAGGCATTAGCGTCTAGCGCATGCGGCATTGTAGCGTGCTAAGCGTACACTAAAACCACTAGCGCAGCTTAGTAAAAGGAGCCCATAGTGCACAGGTGTCAAAGTCGGTCCTCGAGGGCCAGAATCCAGTCGGGTTTTCAGGATTTCCCCAATGAATCTGCATGAGATCTATTTGCATGCACTGCTTTCAATGCATATTCATTGGGGAAATCCAGAAAACCCGACTGGATTCCGGCCCTCGAGGAGGGACTTTGACACCCCTGCCATATTGTGTTAATTCAGTTGGTGTGTGTTATGCTTTAGTAAAAGGGTCCATAATTTAGGCCCCTTTTATTAAGCAGCACTAGGGTTTTTCTCACCAGCCGTGGTGGTAAAAGCTTCGACACTCAGAGAATTCCTATGAGCGTTGGAGCTTTTACCACCATAGTCAACGATAAAAAACCCTAACGCGGCTTGATAAAAAGGGGCTTTAGGATTAATTTTGTTACAGAAATAAAAATAGAACAGTTCTGTTTTTCTACTGTTCCTGTTTATTTTTTCCATTTACTTTTATTAGTTTTTCATAATATGAAACACTGGATTGTACTTGTTAAGTGTGGTTTGGATGCATGCACGATTGATAGTATTCCTTTATGCAATGGCCATTCATAATCCAAAAGCAAATCCCCCAAGAATCTTTTGCTTTGGAAATGTTAAACATCTCCAATGTGGGTGTATGGCTACTAAGTAATTCTATATGCTTTGGGGAAAACAATATCTGGAAAAGAAATACTAGGATTTCTTCCCAGTTCTGGATTTCTCCACTCTGGCTATATTTTGATACTCACTGTGTCTTTATCCTAAGAAATCTGATGTGCTTAAAGCAAATTTCAGAGGCTTCTGTTGAAGGCTCTGCTTATTTGGATGAATGATCAATGATATACATAGGCAGTCCTGCAAATTTTTAATACCTACAGAAGGTAAGTTTAGAAAGGCTTTACATGTGCAAAACTGAGTTTTATGAAGGGAAAAGCGATTTATAATTTATAGAGCAATATATAACACTAAGCCCTCTAACCTCTCTTTATACTTACTTCTATAATTTCCATTGGAGTTCCTTTCTATCCCAACCCCTGTAAACCGTGCCGAGCTCCACGTTTGTGGAGAAGATGCGGTATATAAACCCAAGGTTTAGTTTAGTTTAGTTTAACATATAGAGTACATATATAAGAATGGGTTACCAGTGATTCTGAGAAAACAGAATAGGCAACCTGTGGTGCTCAATTTCTTTGAAGACGTTGACGCGCTGCTCAACATGACAGATACACTCTTAACTGGGTGTTTTCCCGCTTTGCTAGGCAATTTGTTTTTAGTGTGGTGAGCCGCGCTGAATGGCCTGCGCTGCTCCCGATGCTCAAAGAGTTCCTATGAGCGTCGGGAGCAGCGCAGTTTAATAGAAGAGGGTGTATATATTTACATATAAAAATGTTTTCAGTTCTTTTTGAAACCTCAGATAACCAGATTCTACCCTAATTTACCAAGTCAAATTATTCTAGCTAGTAGTAGCAGTACAAGTAAACACGCAGCTAAACTGCTACTTATATCGCATCCCCTTTGAAGGATAACATAATATGAATATTCCATTTAACCATAAAGAGGATATAAGTAGATAGGAAAGAGACTGAATTAAATAATCAGATGAATCTGTCTGCAATATGTAGAAAACAAAACAGATTTAAATTCCGCTCTACTTTTGACCGATAGCCAGTGCGACCTATTAAAAGCAACTGAAACACTATCGTATCTTCTTAAACCAAAAATCAATCTTACTGCTGTATTTTGAATTTATTGAAGTTTGTTTGACAAACAAGAGTTCAATCCCACATATAAAGAATTACAATACTCAATCTGTAATAATACGAGCATTTGAACCATTAATGCAAAATGATGCTCAAAAAAATAAGATTTATGGGGGAATTCATCAATGTGTGTTACTGTAAAGACAGGTTATTTTACCACAAGTCATGCTAAAATAGCACATGTGGAAAAAATCCCATTTTAACAGTAGCAGATATTGATGACCCCCCTCCCCCCGCCTTAATTAACCTAAGCAGTTGCTACGTATACAAAGTTTTCCTCCAAGGTAATATTACCAACCTGATGCTCATAGGTGAGAGAGGAATCTAGACTTTGTCTTCTTTTCCACATTTAACGACATACCCAAATTTAATGTTATAGAAGAAGGAACAGAAGATATCAAATTATGAAACCATAGACCTTTTTTTTATTGGTATTCAGTTTAAGCTTCTGAAAAGAAGCCAGGTTTGCAATTTTACTCATACACACTGAGATTCTAGCATAGGTATCTGTCAAACTGGAACAAGCAGGAACCAAAACGAAACCATTCATGGGCATAAGAAAGTAAGCGTTCTCCTTCTGTTAATCTCAAGATCTTTAATGAACTCATAAAAATAATGAAAAGCATGGGAAAAACAGGTGATCCCTGAGGAATTCTGCAAAAAGATTCCCAACTCTAGGAAAACACACCATTGTTCCACACCCAATACCTCTGATTGGTCAATCTGTTCGATGCAGGCATCTCTTGTATAATATCTTTTGCAATCTAAGAAAAGGTGCCAAGTCTTAGTGCACGCTTACTTAAGAAACGAGGCAACAATGCCAGTTGGATTCTATTTATTTGTTAAATTATATTATTCATTGAAATGGTGTATCTCTGGCAAATGAAATGATAGAAAGATGTGGTTTGTTGCATGTGAATCATCATTTTCTTGATTACTTAGCCAGCTGAATAACTCAATTTCTAAGACTTGGTCCCTTTTCTTGGATGATGACACATATCTCTTCGCCAATGCATGTGGTTGTTCTGCGTGACTGCTAGCATGCAGCTGAAGGGGCACGGCAAAAAAGGGCATGGCCCTTTGGTAACCCTTTAGTGCAACTAGATGCAACAGAAGAATAAGTGGTACTGGACTTTTTGCTAGATATTGTGGGCAATGGGGGAACAAATAATTACAAATAAATATGTTGTTACGCCTCTGACAAAAACTATTGGAAGGAACCTGCAGCCAATATTAGGTACTGTTTCTGTAGTTGCATCTTTTTCAAATCCACTGCCCCGTCCTATGGGCTCAGTGAACTCTCTGTTGGGTGGCCAGACTTTTCCTGGGAGTGCTTTGCTCCAACAAGTTTCTGTTGATTACACAGTACTGGGTGGAACTTGAGTTGGGTTCCATGTCGCTTTCCAGTGTCGGAGTCACCTTCAGCAACTGCTACTACACTTATCATTTCTAAAGCACTACTAGATATACGCAGGGCTGTCCACTAAACACATAAGAGACAGTTCCTGCTCGACAGAGCTACAAAAACAAGGGATTAGGGAATTGCTTATTGTGGGAATGATTAAAACAGATGTGGGTACTTTACAATCGAATAAGAGTTAGGAGTTACCATAAAAGTAGCCTCAAAAAAGGTGGGCTTTTAGCCTAGAATGTGAATATAGACAGAGAGGGAGCTTGATGTACTGACTCAGGAAGTCTAGTCTAGAAACTACTAGTATACCTACATCTAATTTAATTGATATCAGGAAGACTAAATTTCAAATTTACTCCTTACTTAGTGCTTTTGTCGATAGTTTTTCTGTTTTCTAGGGAAGCAGTGGCCAAATTGAATGAGCATGAAGGGAGGATTTTCTAAGTGGATAAATCTGCTGCACAAGTGGAATCCAAGGCCTTCATTTTCCAGGCTACTGGACCTGCCTATATGGGGTTACCAGATTTTCCCAAAGGAAAATCCAGACCCATAGCCACCCCCCCAGGCTCATCCAGTTCCGACCATATCCAGCCTCCAGCCCTACCCTCTTAACCTGTTCGTGCATCGGGATATGACGCGATGATGTCACACATGTGCTCGTGACCTCACCGTGTTGCATCCGCGTGTTCACGGATGCCGTCCCAACATCAGAAGCTTTTCAAAACCTGAACAAAGTACTGGGTTTTGAAAAGCCATCCATACACCCGGACATGTCCAGGGAAATCTGGATATCCATTAACCCTATGTCTGTATCAAGTATAGTTAGCTGCTGAAGGATAGGCAGACTGAGTCTTTGGATCTTAAAATTCCCAAGGACTCTCCTGTTGAATTACTGATGAATACAGTTTCCTAATTTTGACTCTGTTGGTATTTCCAAACTGTGAGCCTCTTTTACTAAGCAGCGGTAGAGGTTTCTACCATAGCCCGGGGCACTAAATGCTCTGATGTTGCTCCGATGTTCATAGGTATTCTATGAGTGTTGGAGAAGCATCGGAGCATTTAGTGCTCCGGGCCATGGTAGAAACCTCTACTATGGCTTAATAAAAGGTGGGGTGTATTATTTTCCTTCTTAAATTATATTGAGGAATGCTGCAGAAGGAGAGACTTATGATGTAGGCATTGTCTGATTCTTTAGATCTTCCAGTCTTTCTGGATTCATCTCCATTAGGGCAAGCCTTCCAGAGACTTCAATGAGAATAGATATTACGTTTTGAGGCCAGAAATTGTTTCCATGTATGCGTGTAAAACTACACAAATTTGAAGGAAGGCTTTTCTATAATTGAAGCCCCAAGTACTGGTAGCTGGGGCAATTTTCTTTTTAATCTCTCCATGTAAATGTTTGATGACTTCCCAGGGTTTTTTTTTTTTCTAGATGTACTACAGCTTGATGAGTACCATAAATGGTGATTTCTAATTTCCTTGACTGGAATACCAGAATGCATTGAGGGTACATTGATTTATTCATTATTTTGAGGCCTTACTAGTTATTTGTTTAGCTGCATGGATTTTATTTTTTCACTCCATAATGTGGGCTGGATTGATTTACTTATTTCATATTATTTTTTTTTTTTTTTTTTTTTATTTGCTAAGTTACTATCTATAATTATTGTAAAATTTAGCAGAATAAAATGAAAATACAATTTGTGAAGGTAATTTTATAAAAGCTTTCTGTGTTTTTACACACAAAAAAGGATAGGTCCAATATTTAAAGCGATATAAGTAGACAGGAGAGGTGGCCATTTTACCTCCAATTCAGCAGCATTAAATTGGGCAGTTCTGCTGAATATCGGCCCCGAAGGCTCATAAAAAAATGGGCAGGTCAGAGGTGGTACAGGGGCTGATATTGGGAAGGAATCAGCAGTTATATATAAGCTAGTAATATTTACCACCTCTTTTACTAAGGTACGCTAACCAATTAGCGTGTGCTAATTGAATTAGCGCACGCTAAACGCTAACGCATCCATAGACTAACATGCACACGTTAGCATTTAGCGTTCACTAAATTGATTAATAAAAGAGGGCCTCATTGTTGGTGCTAGAAAATGTGAACCATTGAATCCAAAATCCAACATGTGAAAGTTAGGCTGTATAGGAGGAACAACCATCATAACTGATTGAAAGATATAAAACATCTTAATTTATCTTTCTATTCCATTGTTTTTTACCCACATATCCGGGGGGGGGGGGGAGAGAGTGGGAGGGGGTATATCTTTTGTTTTGGTATTATTCCTGATGGTAATGATGGATGGGGGAGGGAATTTTTATCTTTTGTATAGATACTGATTGATTATAAGTGCTTGGTTGATTATCATTATTTGTATATAAATTGTATTGCACTTTTTGTTGGCATTAAAAACTAAATAAAGTAAAAAAAAGAAAGATATAAAACTAAGAGTAGGGTTAAATGGTCAATATTCTCAATGGAGAAGAGTAAATAGTGGGGTTCCCAGGGATCTGTGCTGGGATTGATGCTTTGTAACATATTTATCGATGATCTAGAGATGGGAATAACTTGTGAGATAATTAACCCCCCTCCCCCTTTTTACAAAACCGCAGAAGCGGTTTTAAGTGCTGGCCGGCATGCTGAAAGACTTGCGCTACTCCTGATGCTCATAGAGGTCCTATGAGCATCGGGAGCAGTGCAGAGCATTCAGTGTGCCAGAGTGTGCTAAAAACTGCATCTGCGGTTTTGTAGAAATGGGGGGGGGGGGAAAAATATACATTTGCTGATGACACAAAGTTGTTAAAGTTATTAAATCGCAAGATAAGTATGAAAAACTGCAAGAGGACTTTGTAAGATTGGGAGACTGGGCGTCAAAATGGCAGATGACGTTTAATGTGAACAAGTGCATAGTGATGCATGTAGGAAAGAGGAACCCAAACTATAGCTATGTGATGCAGGGTTCTACGTTAGGAGTCATTGCTCAGGAAAAAGATCTGGGTGTCATGTTGAAGAGTGTGGCAGTGGCTAAGAAAGCAAATAGAATGATCTCTGCGTCTCCAAAAAAGGTATAGCGGATTTAGAAAAGGTACGGAGAAGAGTGCCAAAAATGATAACAGGGAAGGAACACTTCCCTATGAAGAAAGGCTAAAGCAGCTAGGGCTCTTCAGCCTGGAGAAGAGAAGGCTCACGGAACTATGATAGAGGTCTATAAAATACTGAGTGGAGTGGAACAAGTAGATGTGAATTGCTTGTTTATTCTTTCCAAAAATACTAGATCTAGGGGGCATGTGATGAAGCTACAAACCACAGAAAATATTTCTTCACTCAACGTGTAATTAAACTCTGGAAATCATTGCCAGAGAATTTGGTAAAAGCAGTTAGCTTAACAGGGTTTTAAAAAAGTTTTAGATAATTTCTTAAAGCTAAAGTCCATAAGACATTATTATGATGGTTTGGGAAAATCCACTGCTTATTCCTAGGATAAGCAACACAAAATCTGTTTTACATCTTGGGATCTTGCCAGGTGCTTGTGACCTGGGTTGGCCACTATTGGAAATAGGATCCTAGGCTTGCTGGCCCTTCAGTCTGTCCCAGTATTGGCAACTATAATTATTCAACACATGCATTCTGCTTCTTCTAGGAATCGGCCGTATACAGTTATGCCCCCTGAACACAGTCAAATATATTTACTCTAGCTGAAAGTAGGTGAATCTGCAGAAGGTCATCGCTACAACATTTCTCCTCGTGGCCAAATGTTCAAAGATGCCATAAGCAACTTATACTGTTTTACTTTCTCAAATAACGATGACAAAATCTTCTGTTGTGAAAAAAAATCATTGACTCCAGGTTGTTAAAGCAAAAGTCATTAAAAAAGATAAAGTACTACTTTCTCCACAGCAGATCACGACAAATGCCTTTCTCAAAACACTTTGGCAATTTACCTTCTTCATTCCTAATTAGAACAGAATGTGCCATTAATCTTCTGTCACTGTGCTATGGCACATGAAGCAAAAGACTCTCCGGTTTTACCCCTTTCCTGGAATGTTAGAAATGTTTGGCATCCTACAGTAAAATCTTTGAGCTCGTAAAGATCTTTTCTAATATCTTCCTGTCAGGACACTATCACTGCAGCAACTTTCCTCCTGCCAATGTCACACCACAACTTTGTGCTTTTGTATATCCGGCCATGGGGATAGATAATACAATCATCTAAAAAAATGCAGAGTGCCTGTCTCAAAATAAAACCCACCCAGAGAGGCATTTATCATTTTATACCAGAGTAATCAAACTAACCTACCTACAGAGTATACATAATAGCTGACTGCTTTGAACAAAATACACCCTGCTCACTGCATCCTTAACAACCAGAAGAGTCAATTTCAGAGTTTCCAAAGAAACTATGCTAAGATCCTAGCTGGTATTGCTTTGCAATACACTGGTGATTTCTTATCAGTGAGGTTCATCTTACTGCATGGAAGCTGCTATTGTCCAATATCTATGGAGGAAAAGAGAGAGCAAGAAGAATATAAGAATAGTCTTACTGGGTCCTACCAAAGGACCATCAAGCCCAGTAGGCCATTCTCACGGTGGCCTATCCAGGTCCTTAGTACCTGGCCAAAACCCAAATAGTAGCAACATTCCATGCTACCGATATAGGGCAAGCAGTGGCTTCCCCCCTGTCTTTCTCAATAACAGACTATGGACTTTTCCTCCAGGAACTTGTCCAAACCTTTCCTAAAACCAGCTATGCTATCCGCTCTTACCATATCCTCTGGCAACGCATTCCAGAGCTTAACTATTCTCTGAGTGAAAAAAATATTTCATCCTATTGGTTTTAAAAGTATTTCCCTGAAACTTCATCAAGCGTCCACTAGTCTTTCTAATTTTTGACGGAGTGAAACATCAATCCACTTGTACCCGTTCTACTCCATTTAGGATTTTGTAAACTTCAATCAAATCTCCCCTCAGCCGTCTCTTTTCCAAGTTGAAGAACCCTAATCTTTTTAGTCTTTCCTCAAATGAGAGGAATTCTATCCCCTTTATCATCTTGGCTGCTCTTCTTTGAACCTTTTCTAGTACCGCTATATATTTCTTGAGATAAGGAGACCAGAATTGAACGCAATTCTCCAGGTGAGGTCGCACCATGGAGCGATACAAAGGCATTATAACATACCTAGTCTTGTTAACCATCCTTTTTAAATAATTCCTAGCATCTTGTTTGCATTTTTGGCCGCCGCCACACATTAGGTGGAAGGTTTCATCGTATTGTCCACAATGACACCCAGATCCCTTGTGACATGAATATGAAATAGTGCAGGACTCAATACAAGGCTTATGAACGAGAGCGCTTACGGTTGTAGTTTGTGAACTTCTGCCAGATCCCATGGCAAATGTGGGCCCAGAAGATAAAAGGAGGTAGAAGAAAAGATATTATAACCACCTAACATAATTCTGCCATCATTAGAATGAGGCCTCCCCCTCACAAATCATCTTCTTCTACCTAAACCCATTCTGCTCCCCAAGGAAACAGGAGTAGGTATATGTTTGCTGCAAAGTCCATAGAAAAGCTGCATGTCAGATGTCACTTCCTCATTGAGCAGGCAGCAGACAAATACTATTCAGTCATCAGTCTCAGCCTGAAAATGTATTGCTTTTCATTCAACAGCTGATCCAGATTGCTTTCCAGAACTCACAGGGTCTTCTCTAGGATAATACCTGCTCTTTGAACTGAACCAAAAGGTAATGGGAGGGAAGGCAATGATCTAGACAAAAAGAACTCCAGGCCTGTGGGGCCTCCAGAACATTCTCTCTGGCAATGGCCGATTCTGGAAAACTGCAAGGATCCTCCACTTGTGTTTCAGTTCCTCTTCTTCACTATCCCACATGCCAGTGCAGCTTTGCACTAATTTCAGTGCCCCTAGAATACCCCCCCCCCAGTACAGCTGATAGAAATGTGAGGCCACTTCATGTGCTAAGTGCCACTTCATTGGAATAAAAGCTGACCTTATGCTTTATGTTTTTCCTATTCTTTGATGGTTATTTTCTAATGGTGTTGGCAGCCTCAGCATCCCTAGAGCTGTTAGAAGTCCTTCTACTGCAACAATCTGTGTTTGAGAGGTTAAAGTACTCACAACCTTCTTTGTCACCATGGAAAGTGGGTCTCGATTATTAGTACTTAGATCTTCTGTGCAAGAAGAAAAGGAATGATGTACATGGAAAGTGGGTCTCGATTATTAGTACTTAGATCTTCTGTGCAAGAAGAAAAGGAATGATGTACTGTATGTTAAGACACCTCTTTTATGTAGTCTGTATCATGTCATCTGCTGATAGATAGTGGTGTGGTAAGGGGAGGTGAGGGGGGGCGGTCCACCCCAGGTGCACTCTTGCTCGGGGTGCTGGCACCCCTCCTCCTCCCTGCCCCTTCCCACTCCTCCCCCTCTGCCATGCGCACTCCCCTACCCTTCCCCATACCTTTTTCACTTTGGTGCGAGCGGCCACCAACTTGTTGCCCGTGTCGGCTTCGGCGCTCTCTCTAACGCCACTTCCAGGACTCTTGCCTAGGGCGTGATGTCAGAGAGAGCGCCAAAGCTGACGCGGGCGGCAAGTTTGTGGCTGCTTGTGCCGAAATTGAAAAGGTACAGGGAAGAGGCACACATGCATGGGGGAGGGAGGGGCGCCACCGCCCTTGGCCTTGTTCACCCTTGCTACGCTGATAGGTGCTCATTCTTTTGTGAGATCAAAATACTGTGGTGAAGACCTGTATACTCAGAGTCAAAGCCTACAGTAACTACAGCATATTATTTCTTAAGTCTTTCTAAAACCTGTTATGCTTCTAAGGTGCTAATTGTTTACCTACTGTGGGATGAGATTAGCAGAAGTCGATATTTGAACTATTTTCTCTTTCCTTATTCTATTGTAATAGTTCTGCTTTTATAAATGAGTTAATGTATGCAGTGTTATCAGCTATGCAATGCCGCATTTCCTCCATTATTTCTTAGGAAAATTAAACAAGGCAGTGAACTGACTGAAGTATAGGAAAGTATTTTTGTGTTCCTGTCCTTAAATTTTGTTGATGACTTACTATGAACATTGCCTATATGTTTCATCTGTTCAATTCAAGAGATTCCCGATGTTGAGGCTATGACTGTTTGAAATGGAATAAAAAGCCTTATCTATATCATTTTTTTGGATTTTGCTCATGCCTTTCTCAGAAGGAAGGCTATTAATCCAGAGGAAGGCTACTAAAATGGTTGGAGATTTTCATCATAATGCATATGAGAACAGACTTAAAGATCTTAATATGTATACTTAGGAGGAAAGGTGGAAGAGGCAAGTTACTTTCGGTAGGAAGGAAGCTCAGGAATGAGGGGGCATAGGATGAAGGCAAAAGAGGATAGACTCAGAGGTAACCTCAGAAAATACTTTTCCATAAAAAAGGTGGTGAATGTGATTGGCAGCCATTTATAGGCAACCATCAATAACAGCACCGTTTGTAGAATCTGGTCTGGTCTTTATCTACCTTCATTTTTCTCTGTTTCAAGTCAAATTACACTGAGGTACCATAGGTATATTTTTTATGTCCCTGGAGGGCGTACGGTCTAAGGGCTCATAATCGAAATGGAAATACGTCTAAAATCCCGTCTAAATTGGCACTTGAACGATGAATAAGACAAGTCGTCCAAGAGCCAATCACCAAAACGGGTTTTAGACGTATTTAAAAACAGCTTAGGCCTCTTCAGTGCTGCTGTATGCCCAGAGCTGAAAGGGGCGTTTTAGGAGGAGTGATCAGGGTGGGATCTGGGTGGATGTAGGCTGACCTAGACTTAGTTGTACTGCAAGTATAACCGAAAGTGTAACGAGGCTGCTTGAATGGAACTTGTACATTGTGACTTAGGCGACGTAAAAGGTCTAAGTGCCCAGAAGGTATCCAAAGTGGCCAGATAACCACTGCAGACACAAAGTAGAGACCCCCCACACACTACCCCAGTGATCACTGACCCCCCCCACAACACCATAAAAATTAGAATAAAAACGTACATACCTACCTCATAACATCAGCACCTGGCATAGGAAAGCCTAGTAGAGCAGCACAGAGGTGGCTTAAATATTCTGGGGTTATTGGGGTTGTAGACAGGTGGATCTAGTAGGTTTTGGGGTGTTTTGGAGGGGCTCATCATGACCTATAAGGGAGTTCTGGTAAGATGTTTATATGGCACCCTTTTTGTGAAGTTTGCCGCAGTGCCCTGTAAAGTGATCCACTACTGTGTTGCCATTTCTGGGTGTCCAGTCCATCACTTTGCTGGCCCCTCCCACGTCCAAAAGGTCTTGTTCTAGGCATTTTTGTCTTGGACGAATGTTTGGACAAGAATGGGGTATAAAGATAGATGACAGCGGTCTGGCCGATCAAACAGCTGGACGTATAATTAGACGATTTTTGAAAAAAAAAATTTTTTGGACGTATTTTTTGGAAATGGACTTTAGACACTGCCGACTAGCGATTTAGGCCCAAAATGGATTTAGATGTTATCTTTTGATTATGCCCCTCTATGTCTGTGAGGTAATAACTTTTATTTATTTAATTTATAATTTAAGATTCTGCACTATCCACAAATTACAAGCTAAAACATACATAATCACTGATTAACAAAATGTGTCCAAGATCAGAAGAAGCAGCAGTGGCATTTGAACCTGGCTTCCCTGGTTCATATCTAACCACTCTAACCATTAGGTTATTCCTCCACTAATGAGACAGATAATATAGCACATGGTTGACAAAGGGATTGTGCCTAAAATCTAATGTAAAAGGGGTCTAATGGTAATTGCTGTATTGGGTCTCTCAGCAACATTCTTCAGACTCTGAATATTATTTATTTTATTATATTCCAGAGAAAATAATGCATTTAGCAGGTTATTATTTCTGAATGATGGTAAACCAACCCCTTAATTAGTTACAGATCCATGAATTAAACAGATTTGGTTTGCAAAGAAGCAGATAATCTGAGCAATCTTGAAATAGTGCTTTACCCATGGAAACAAGCTTTTGTAAAATTGTCCGTCCAATATGCATGTAAGTTTACCCACAGTGGGCAGAGATGAGGTTCAAGAGGAATCCACATAAGCCCTTGCAAGGGTATTGGACACCCTAGGTGGACCCCCCTCACCCCCCCCCCTCACGTTCCATGAGATTTTGATGACTAAATTAAAAAATTATGGTCATCTCAACATCAGCCTTCCTTCACATTCCTCTAAATGTGCAGAATGGAAGTCAAGGGGAAAGGTATTGGTAAAAGAATAACACAACCTCACAAGCTACATTATTTTGCTGTCTAGAAGTGCTAACAGGCAGCCCAATGCACCATGGGAGCCCTTTTCTATTTGGCTATTTAGTTCAATACTCTCTGCAGAGAACCCTTCAGTCTTCATCTCAATATTTACTGACTGTTCCCTCTTTCAGGTGATTATATGTGGATGTACCTAGAAATTCTTCCTTCTTAGTTATGGCTCCTACTCTATGGAATTCTCTTCCTGTATATCTCTGTTCTGAAGCTTCCTTCTTAACATTTAAAGCTCAATTAAAAGCCTAATATTTTTCACAGGCTTATAATACATAGTATTTTTGTTTCTTGTTTACAATGAGATCATTATTCTAATGGTTACTTTATCCTAATTTTCCTCATGTTCTCGCCCTGCCCTTTTTTCCCTTCTTTCATTAAATATTGTAACCTTTCCTTATCATTTCTTTCCTACAGTATATGTTCCAGTATTGTCAGTATTGTTATTGTTAATTTTACAGTTTTTGTATGTGTTTTTATCCCTTAGGGCTCCTTTACTAAGCTGTAATAGCGTTTTTAGCGCACGCAGGATTTTAGCGCGTGCTAAACCCACGCTATGCAGCTAGAACTAATGCCATCTCAATGCTGGCATTAAGGTCTAGTGTGCACGGCAATTCAGCGCACGCAAAGATCTCGGAAAGAACGATAGCCAGAAGGCCTTGAGTATGTGCAGATGCTCAAGGCCTAGCCCAGGCAAGAGGCGGGAGATCTCTTTCAGTGGCACAACCGGCAGATGGGGTAAGGAGCATGTTTGGGAGGAAGGGCGGGCGGATGCCGCTTTCAGCACGGGGGTGCGATGCAGTTCTCGCAGGGGGGTAGGGGCGTTCGCAGGGGGGTGGGGGTGCGATGCCAGTTAGAGCGGGGGGGGGAAGGTTCTCGTGTAGCGGAAAATGCTTGGTTTGCGAGACAAAAGTTTGCTAAGTGTTTTGCTCGTCTTGCAAAACACTCGCAAACCGGGTTACTCGCAAACCGAGGTTCCACTGTAGTTTGGGTGCAGTTATATTGAGGCTATGCGGATAGAATATTGTAACTCTGTATTTTGCTCTATTTGATGTATGTCTTTTGCTTATTTTATTATGAATGGAAATTTGGAAGTGCCTTGGATAAAGGCAGATTCAAAATGTTTTAAATAAATAAATAAACATGTATGAGATTCACCTGCACAGAATGGGGGCAGTGCATACAAACAGATATCATGCATACTCACTGGGGAAATTCCAAAAAGGATGAGCAGCTGTTTTCTGGCTTCCATGATAAGCATGGTTTTGTTTTGTTTTTTAAAGAAAGAGCTGAGAGGAGATGGGGTTGACTGTAGTTGGCAAATGGGTATTGGCACTTTTCAGGTTACATATTTATACATTTCTCCTTCTGTATTCACGGTTTCTGTATCTCCGGTTTCGATTATTCGCGATTTTTCGGCCGCTGATTCTGCCTCCTAAAAAACGTCATCACTACAGTTTTTTCCTTTTATTATACAGTATCGATAAAAAAGTTTATCGCTGCTTCCATGCTTTCTCCCAACTCCATCTGCTGCTTCCATGTTTCCCAATGTGCACTCATAAAAAGGCTGCTTCCCAGCATCCTTAGAGAGAAAGTTTTCTTCCCAGCACGCATGAAATCGCTGGTTGGCTGCCCAGAAATCACTGCTTGCTTGCCTGCCCTGAAATCGCTGGTTGGCTGCCTGCCCTGAAATCGCTGTTTGCTTGCCTGCCCTGAAATCACTGAAAAGTTGAAAAGTTATTCACGGTTCAATAGTAAAAACGGTGGCAGATTCTTAAAACTGCAAATAACATATTCTTAAAAGCTTCTTATTTATAGATGCATTTAATGATTAAAGTCTACTACTGACTAAATCTCTCTGCTTTGTCAAGCTAATTCTTTGAATTTATTGTTTACCCATCCTAATGTATTTCCCTTGAATTTTTAAACATAATAACTGTATGTAACCCTCGAATTAAATAATTTTCCTTATGTTTTAGTATTGTCAGTTAAATCCCATTTAAGGTTTAATTTTTTTTTTTGTGTGTTTGTATTTATTGTAAATGATATATTAATTAATTTGTACATCGCCTAGAAATGTGAATAGGCGATAAATCAAGACATTTAATAAACTTGGAAACTTGGATATTGAAAATTTATTTGTGTTTTTTCATATTCGCGCCTATATCCAGAACGCATCCACTGCGAATACAGAAGGAGAAGCATACAACATTTTGGGCACAAAACAGAGTTACTGCTAGTGCAGACCCAAGTGCCTATGCGTGTCTGGTGTGATCTCCCTGTTAGCACACAATGAGGGGAATTTTCAATATGACATCCAAATCTGATTTTGGACATTTTGTAAAAAAAAGTCCAAAAATCCAGTGCCATACATGATTATTTTCAAACCATAAAACAATCTATCATTATGGTTTGAAATGTTCCCTATTTTAGACATTTATGTACTCAGCGTGTCTTTATTTAAGGGCCATTAAAAATAATCCAAGGGAAAAACACACAAAAACAAGCCATTAGGATGTCTGGAGGCCAGTAGTCTTACTATAAGTGGATGGATGACTGAGTTGAAAATGTTATAATGCCCTTATATCGCACTATGGTATGGCCGCACCTCAAATCCTGTGAGTAATTCTGGTCACCATATCTCAAAAAAGATATAGTAAAATTAGAAAAGGTAAAATTAGAAAAGGTGGCAAAAATGATAAAGGGATGGGACAACTTTCCTATGAGGAAAGGCTAAAGTAGCTTGGAGAACAGATGGCTCAGGGGTGATATGACAGAGGTCCATAAAATTACTGAGTGGAGTAGAAAGGGTAGATGTGAATCACATGTTTACTCTTTCCAAAAATACTAGGACTAGGGAGGCATATGATGAAGCTACTTAGTAGTAGATTTAAAACAAACCGGAGAAAATATTTCTTCACACAATGTGTAGTTAAACTCTGGAATTTGTTGCCGGGAAATGTGGTGAAATAAGTTAGCTTAGCGGGGTTTAAAAAACATTTGGATAAATTCCTAAAAAGAAAGTTCATAGGCCATTACTGAGATAGCTTGGGGAAATTCACTGCTTATTCTTAGGATAAACAGCATAAAATCTGTTTTATCACTTGGGATCTAGCTAGGTGCTTGGGACCTGGATTGGCCACTGTTGGAAACAGGATACTGGGCTTGACAGACCTTTGGTTTGTCCCAGTATGGCAATTTTTATACTGCTGTGGGATTCAAGCTAAGCTTGTGAGTGCAGTAGGTAAATGACCTACCAATTGTACCACAAGGAATGTATGTATAAAAGTGCTTCTGGAGCCCAGGGCAAGTACAAGGGTATTTCAGACAAACCTTTAGTTTTATGCCCTTCCTGAAGTAACTGTCAGGACCTTGGTCTCCCCTCCTCCATTCTAAGGTTTTCGTAATTCCACTTAACAAAATAATCCGAAAACACGGAACTGGATATCACATTTTTATTAAATGTTAAACTTTCTTCTGTTTATTGCCTACCCTTTCTCTGGGAAAGAGAATATGCTGATACTTCTCTGAGGTGGTATGTGGCTTCCAGCATTGATTGATTTCCTTTGATCTTTGCTGGTCTTCCCTAGGCTGTTGTCTTATTTTCCTAATGGTGAAGACAGCCCAGTTTGGAGGGAATCCAAGAGACCAAGAAGAATTTTATGAAAAGCATCCAGATCTTACTCTGCCCCAAAGAGAAGTTGATAAAGGAAGGAGATGGAGGCAGAGGATTCAAGGAGGAGAAAAGTGTAAGCGAACAGGGTAAATTATGACATTCTATGCCTTTCTGTATTAAAAAAAATAATAAATAAATCTTAAACTTTCTTGCTCCTTGTTCAAAAAGCTACAAAATTACTGTTTAAGTTTGTTTTCATATTGAATAGAAGAAAGTGCACTTAAGAACAAGTCACAGGCATATTTGCTGCAACAGTGCCCAAAGATCTCTCAAACGGGTTGTGTTCTGAATGAATACACCATTAATTTGAAAGCAAACCCTTTATTCCATTAATGGGGGGATTAAAATCCATTGGGCTTAATGTCCTCTCTCAGGGGTTTCTGGTTACTGCCTCCATATCACATTTGACATATACAGTATGTGTATGTAAGCAGTGGGGCTGCATCTTAGAAAGCCTTTTCCTATTTCGTGTCTCTGGGAGAGCCTTCAGCCTTTAACCCTGACAAAGGAGCTACTGTAAGTACCCTTGCCCTTGTGGATGGGGTAATGTCAGCTACCTTGGCACCATAGTAACATGTGTCTGACAGTGGTGTCTGGTGTCTGGAATTCTGAGACTGTCCCTTGTGGAATTGTAGGTAGAGCTACTACAATGGCCCCTTACAGGAATAAAACAAAATCCCTGGAAATAACTGGGCTGTCAATGGTTAATTAAAAATTAGATTTTGGTACATAAAGTTTCAAAGTGTTATGAAGTAATAAAATAAAGGTAACCAATTAGGTTTCCATCCCAGCGGGAAAATACATAAATAATAAATTGTCATTTTTTTGCCAAGTCACTTTTTGGTTTTTGCAAGGTCAGACTGCTTTCTCTTTGATGTTCTCTTCTTTGTGTACAGAGCATTCATGGATGGGTTTAGTTTAACTGAAAAATGGTGTTTAATTTATCTTATTTTTAACAGACTATAAGAATGAAGGTGCATACAACAATGCAGTGAAAACAAACAATTTACAGCCGCGAGCAGTACAGATAATCATGAAGTCGCTCTTCTAGGAGATGCATTAGTCAAGAAGTTGGAAGGATTGTACTAAAGTCTGCAATTAGTACCCAGTAATATCAAGGATCCAAACTCTGGAGAAGACTTCCACTAGCAGTATTTAACTACGGTAGAATACTCTTAGCAAAAGAGAAGGAATGGCCATTACTGCAACACTATGGATTGTTCTGTAGTGGCCCTATGTCCTATACTGCCTTTTTCCTTCCAATTGTAGCTTTACGAGGTCATTTTACTATGTTGTGGTAAAAAGTGGCCTTAGAACCTTACACAGGTTTTTCCCATGCAGTAAGGCAATTTTCACCGCAGCAGGAATTGGCTGATTTTATATTTGTCCTATTAATGTCCATTAATGTATATACCATGGGGGTACTTACTGACACCTAGGGCCTGATTCTGGAAACGGCACCTACCATTGTAGGCACCTGCAAAATGGGTACCTAGCATGTGTCAATCACCAGTAGCCGCCATTTCCAGAATCGCTTCTAGTTTCTTCTACAGACACCCTAAATGTAGGCCAGCATTTTACAGGACTACATTTAAGGCATTTGACTCGTGCCTATGAGAAGTGCCTAGACACACCAATGGATGCCTAAGGCCACTTCTGGCGTTCACAATGCCTACGCTGGCCTTAGGCATCCATAGGCATGCCTAAATATCTCCCTACATGCGCAAATAATACCTACATTGTCGGTATCCTTCCCCCCATTGCCTTGTTCTTAAAAAACATGCATCCTGATTGGTCAGTTAAAAGGCGGTAGGATGCCTACCGACAGGATGCCATTTTTAAAATTAGGCCCTTAAGACCTCTTTTACTAAGCTGTGGTAGAAGTTTCTACTGTGGCCTGGAGCGCTAAATGCTCCGACACTCGTAGGAATTCTTTGAGCGTTGGAGCAGCATCAGAGCATTTAGCGCTCCAGGTCGAGGTAGAAACCTCTAACATGGCTTAGTAAAAGAAGAGGCTATTTTGTAGGTGATAAGGGTTCACATGCTAATCCTGCACCAACTAGTTAGCACACAGTAATGTGTACATGCTAACTGATTAGCGCGGGAAAGCCTACGTTCCGCCTCCTGACATGCCCTCTTCAATAATAATGTAAAATTATTTATTAGCACCTGGGTAGAACACGCCAAAGTAGGAGCTTACTGCAGGATGCCTGAGCGCATCCTGTGGTAAGCCATTTTATGCTGCAGTACCATGTGAACTAGCATTTACTGCAGCTTAGTATAAGGGTCCCAAAAAGTCAAAAGAAGTCTATATGGTTACTAGGGATATGCACTCATTTGAAACAATGGCTTTACTTGTTGATGACAATCAAAAATTTTTCTGGTTTTTTTTTGTATGCCATTAGCACAATTATCTGAAACAGCATCACTCTTTCTAAAGAACATGCAATCTTAATAATATTGCTTCCCTAACAACATAAGTTAAAAAAAAAAAAAAAAAAGAAACAAGGGAAATGACACTAACCCCCTCTTTTACTAAGGCTCGCTAGCTGATTTAGCGTATGCTGATTTAGCACATGCTAAATATACATGTGCGCTAAACGCTAACATGCCTATTATAACCCCTCTTTTATAAAGCTGCGCTAGCAGCTGCCAAGCGGCAACAGCCCCGAAGCCCTTTAAATCTCTATGGGCTTCGGGGCCGTTACTGCAGCAGCCCACGCTAAACGGCTTTGTAAAAGAGGCTCTATGGATGCGCTAGCGTTTATCGCGTGCTAAATCAGTTAACGCATGCTAAATAGGCTAACGCACCTTAATAAAAGGACCTATAAATGAATTTTTTTTTTTCTGGCTGCACACTCTTTGTTGCTTCCTTGTAAATGCCTTAATGGATTATGGTTTATTCCAATTCATAAAAATGAGAAAATAAAAAAATAAAAAAAAGGAAAGGAGAAACCCCCCCTATAAACGTATACAAGTCTAAAGAGCAGGACTGGGATGACCAATTAAATTCCTACCAACTATAGTGGTGAATTAACATTCATAAAACTGTATTTATTAGTAGACAAAAACAATGATTTTTTTTTTTTCTAAAAATATTAAAATACATGAAAAAAAATTGCCTGATTCAATGAGATACAGTACGGAGTTTGCAATACACATACTCGTACATACATATATTACAAGACTCGACACAGATCTGTGTTTCGGTGATAAACACCTGCTTCGTCAGTCAAATCTAGCCAAGAATGTGTCTAACTTACGTATAGGTAAATATTTAAATCAGCATATATTGAGCAAAAATAGAAGTCTGCAAGCACATCAGGGGTTAACAAACAGTCACATTCTTGGCTATTGTGATTTCTGAAGCAGGCATTTATCACTGAAAAACTAGATCTGTATCAAATCTGGCAATATTTTTATAGGCATTGTAAACTCTTTTCTGTATGTAATTGAATCAGGAAGAAGAAGCAGACTGTGGAGTCACAATAAAAGTCTTTATTTGTGCATATGAAGTCTCAGGGATTAAAAGCTGATGCCCAACATGACCATGTTTCACCGTAACAGGCTGCATTCAGGGGCAATGAAACCAGTAGATGCAAAAACCACAAACTTCACCAACTGGCAAAACAATGTTTCCTCTCCTGTCTTACTTGGTGAAGTTTGTGGTTTTTATATCAACTGGTTTCATTGCCTCATAGGTTTGAATTCTCTAAACGGCGCCGTTGTTGGTGGTTGCCTTAAAGGCGGCCACTGATCGTGTGCCAATCATGCAATGACACCATTTAGAGAATTGCGCCTTCAGATGAGGTAGGCGCCGGAAATGTAGGCCAGGGTTTTCAAGGCCTACATATCCGGTGCTACTTTTGACATAAGTCACACCTACGGAGGCACTTTATGGCACTTCTGGCATTATCCATGCCTACAGTGGTAGTAGGCATTGTAAAGCACCTCAGTAGGCGCAATTCTGGCACCATTTTTATGAAATTTCTTTAAAGAGCACTTTTAAATGGCATTTGCTCGTAACTTAGGTGCCAGTAGGGCGCTTACCAGTGCCTAAGTTAAGGTTCTATTTATAGAATATGGGACTTAGTGTTTAACGCTCGCTAATTCCTGTAATGTGCATTAAAGTGCGTTAAACCCCCAATGCTGCTTGATTAATTCCCCTTTAAGATTTTCTCAAATAAATGTGTGCCATGCAGGAAACACCTATTCTATAATGGGTTCTGGGTACCCAGATGCCATTGCAGAATATTAGTGTAACCTGGCATCAGCATGCTTTACATATAGGCACCACAATTACACAAGTCTCAGAGCTGACCTAACTTGCTTAAATGTAGCAAAACACTAACTTATATAGGCAGTCCCCAGATTAAGAACGGGTTCCATTTTTTAAACTGTTCTTAAGTTGAATTTGTATGTAACTCAGATCCTATTATTTTTCCCACCTTCTCCACCTCCTTGAGGCCCTTCTTGCATCCCTTTCTATCCATTCCACTGTTCCCTCTCCACCACCACATCCAACATTACTACCTCTCTTCTCTCTCTTCCCATTCATCTCTACCTCACTCCTCTCCCACAACCATGTCCAATAATTCTCCTCTTTCATCATCTCCCCATGTGCACCATCTCCCTTTCCCTCTCTTTCAGACACCCAATTCACCCTTTCTATTTTCTCCTCCATTTCAGCATCTCTTTCCCTCACTCCCATTCTTTGGCTCATGCTCTCATCCCTCCCTCCATTCTGTGTCCAGAGTTTATGCCCCCTCCCTTCTTCCTTTGTCCGAAGTTTGTGCTCCCTCTCTCTCGAGTCCCAACGTGCCCCTCTCCCTCCCTCCTGTGTCCCAACGCTTCCCTCTCTCTCCTCCCTCCCTCTATTCTGTGCCTCAAGTAAGCACCTCCCTCTGGTGGGTGTTTACCTTCTTGCTGTCTCCCTTCTCCTTCCAGCCACAGTTGTTTCTCTGCACAAAGCTGCCAGCAGCAGCTCCCACGCACATAACTGTGGCTGAGCCGGAAGACTTCCCTCTGACATCGGAGGAAGCTCCTCCCACATCAGAGAAGAGGCTTCCAGCTCAGCCGCAGGACATGAGTAGGAGCCGCTGCCCACAGCTTTGTGCAGAGAAATGACTGCAGCTGGAAGGAGGAGGGAACCGGCCAGAAAGTAAACACTTATTGGAGGGAGGCATATACTTGGGGCACAGAATGGAGGGAGGAAAGAAGAGAGAGGGGCGTGTTGGAACTCGGGAAGGACACCGAAAGTAGAGCAGGACCCCCGTTCGTAAATATGAGGCTGATGTATGTTGGATGTTCGTAAAATGGGGATTGCATGTAGTATTTTACAAATTATTCCCCCCTTTTGCATAACCGCTCAATGTTTTGCATAACCACACAAGGTTCAGTGCCGGCCGGTGCACTGAATGCTCTGCGTTGCTCCGATGGTCATAGAGTTCTTATGTGTGTTGGATCACCAGCCGGCACTAAAATCCTCTTGTGCGGTTTTGTAAAAGGGAGAGTATGTGTATAGCTAGGAGATATAACCCTGTTCCACCAACATTTCCATTGTATAGTACTTATGCAAGTCCTATAGAACAGTACTTAGGGTGCTGCTTTTGGCATACAGTATATACCAATGCAAAGGGGCGCGTAAGCTCATGTGCCTAGTTATAGAATAGTCCTTCTAATAGGTACCAAGAATCTTCAAAACTAAGGAAGCAAGTAGAGCAGGACCTGACCTGGCAGTTCTCGGTCTTTGAAGGGGTCATCTATTTCAGTACTTCTCGATCTGGCTTCACCTTCACATATGGGAGTCTCATAGCTGGAAAATGAGGGGGAAAAAAGAAGAGAATTGGCCAATAAATCAGATCTTGACAGCAAACATAACTGTAAAAAACTGCTTAAAGGTCTGGTTCACTAAAAGGTCTTTTTCTTTAACTTCACTGAGTCGTATCATAAGTGCCATCACTGTGGGTGCTCTGGGTGCTTGAGCACCTCCAATATTGAGAAAATGGCTTCACTTTGTCTAAGAAGCGATAATTTGTCATAGGTTTAGCATCTCCACTCATTTCGAAAAGTTGGCTTCTATGAACCTGATTTGGATCTTATATACTGCTGTATATCAGCTTCACATTGTGACTTTATCAGATCTGCCAAGTCTCCTGCATTTAGCGGGGCAGCCCTGCTTTTGTGGGTCATCTCCCTCATTCCTGCTGGGAAATGGAAGATCTCCTGCTGAGGGCCTCCCCATCCATCGGCAGCAGGCGATGTCATCTCCTGTTATCATGGAACCAGTTTTGTGATAAAAGCTGCAAAATCTCACGGCTCTTATTGTGAGACTGGTCCCATGGCATCAGAAGATGACATTTTATAAAAGCATCTCCTGCCACCCAAGGGGGAGGTGGTCTGTTGGAACCGCTGTCGAGCTCTGTTAAGGAGTGGGTTTTGTAGGAGTGGTTGGGTGTAGTTGGGGGCTTGACTGGCTGGAGCTGGGGGGGGGTGTAGCTTATATTTCCCTCTCAAAGATCAGGCCCCTTTACCAGCTCTGATTCATTCAAAGGAAAACCTAACTGGTCCATAGTCAAACCAATGTAACTATTCAGAAACGCCTCTTCGGGCTAACCACTAATTTTCAGTGGCACTTAATCAGTTAGGGGAAAATTCTAGAAAGCTGTCTTTAGAAAGCTTTTGAAAGCAGTTGAAGCTTTTAGAAAGCTTTAGAAAGCAGTTGAAAATTTTTTATTAGTATTATGCTAGTTTTTGTTAAATGTTTTTTAAAAAAAATTCTTTATTCATTTTATAATTCACAACAAGTGTACAGTAAATATCAAAAAATTAGAATACAATATCACTTGAAAATCTACCATATCATACAACAAAAATATATGATGTTTAGTCTTATAATATGTCTGAGTATATTTTGATGATGTATGTTTTTACTGTAACCTGCTTAGGCATTAAACGGGAAATAAATTTTTTAAATAAAATAAATTTAGGTGCTCTACCATTCAAAATGGCAAAAAATGGCACCATTAAAGTGCCTACCGGCGACTACATAATACACAACGGAACTGTGCCTACATAGGCACTTTAGGCCGCTGAGCGCCACTATGGGTGTGGCTAACACTGGAAGTGGCGTTAGGTGGTCTAAAGCGCCTAAGTAGGCACAATTCATGACAAAGATAGGTGCCAAAAATTTAAGCCCGGAAAACCCTGGCCTACATTTGCAGTGCCTATCTTTCATGGAGACACGATTCTCTATAGACGCCCTTTAGAGAACCCAGGCCTTAGTGTTGCTGAAAATAACTGGTTAGTGCCAAACTGAAAATTGCCTATTTTGTAGGCATTTCAGGGGCAGAGTTTGCACTTGACCAGTTCAGTGCTGATATTCAGCACTTAACTGGCCAAGTTAACTACATAAATAGGACCACACAAAAGCCACTCCTATCTTTATGTGGTAACCCATATCTGGTTAAGTGGTAAATATCATACTCAGCAGCCTATGCATTAGCCAGCTCTGCAAATTTGGAAATTCAATGCCAGTGCCTGGACATGGCCGGC
Source organism: Geotrypetes seraphini (assembly GCF_902459505.1). Lineage (NCBI taxonomy): Eukaryota > Metazoa > Chordata > Amphibia > Gymnophiona > Dermophiidae > Geotrypetes > Geotrypetes seraphini. Next base: position 108,125,822 of record NC_047090.1, on the reverse strand, counting down.
ATTGATTTTCCAGGTTTAACATTGGCAGTGATTGGCAAAATGCTGATCATCACCGGCTGAATATCAGGCCTAAAATGACAAATTTGATTGCTCAGTGAAAACTTAACCAGAAAATAAAGGTCAAATATAATATCAAGTAGAAAACTATAATCTGGTACATTGTCAGGAAGTGAACAGAAGTTGTACAGCTGTAACACACTTAAATAATGTTATAGCATTTCATTTTTCAAGACAAACAGGGATGAATTACTACACTGGGGGGTCAGGAAATTCATTAGGATAAAAACTTGTATTGAAAATCTTGCACTGTAACTATGACTAATTTTTTTTTTATTTATCAAAATTTTCAATTTTTACAAGCATATAACTTGACAAAGAAATAGTTACAATTGAAACAAATTATAATAATAATCAATATTCACCAAATTTAACATTTAGTAACTCTATTAAACCTCATTATAAAGAAAATTATTTACGAAAGCTGAGGCAAGATGTTGAAAAGACAGGAAATAATTCAAAAACTATCAAGAAAGACTAGATTTACAACTGGCAGACCTGTTAAGCTTCATTATTTTCTATTTAATTCACATTTGAAGGGATGGAAATTGCTATTGGGGCTAGAGGCTTCCGTGCTTCCAAGAAATTTTTCAAATGCTCAGGATTAAAGAATACAAAAGATTTCTCCTCTATTTTAACAATACATTTGCAGGGGAACTGCAGGAAAAAAGTCCCTTTGAGGTCCAATACCAGGGGTTTAAGAGCCAAAAAGGCCTTTCTCCTCTGTTAAGTGGACCTACAAAGGTCAGGAAATATCCAAACTGAATTACCCAGAAATTTTTCATCTTTAAATCTGAAATACATTCGAAATATCCAATTCCTATCATATTCTAACGCAAACGTTGCAATAAGGGGTGCTGTATTCAAAATAATCTCAGAACTCTCTAGTAAGCCAGTAATATCTAAACTGGCCTCCTGGTTCTGGAATGGAATTGTTTTTCCCAGTGGGCTTCCCAAGGAAATATAGTATGCTTTTGTTATCAGGGGCATAGATTCAGCAGGGATTTTCTTTAACATAACTATGACTAATTTAACCTGTATATTATGAATATTGGGATTAGATCCCTAGAATGTGTTGAGTTAGGTTAAAAACTTGTACTGTAACTATGGCAAATTGTAACCTAACTGTATATTGTGTACGTTGACCTGTAACCCATCCTGGGCTCTTTGTGGATGATGGAATAAAAAACAGATCAAATAAATAAATTAGTGGGTTGATGCTCTAGAGCAGCGGCAGGGAACTCCGGTCCTCGAGAGTCATATTCCAGTCGGGTTTTCAGGATTTCCCCAATGAATGTGCATGAGATCTATTTGCATGCACTGCTTTCAATGCATATTCATTGAGGAAATCCTGAAAACCCAACTGGAATATGACTCTCGAGGACCGGAGTTCCCTACCCCTGCTCTAGTGCAATCCTGTTTGGAGTGATGTGGCTTCTACTAACTAGAAGGACTGGCATTGCCATATGCAAAAGATTCCTCTGCCTCCAAAGCAGGCATGGAAAGGCTGACCTTGCAGCTTTGATGGTGAGTCTTGGGATGAGGAAAACTGAGTCCCTCTAATTTGGAAGAGCAGTTCATCTTGCTGCCTAGCACTTATGCAGATAAGTGAAACGTATTTATTTGAATTTATATCCTATCTTTCCAGAAGAATGCAGAATAGGTTACAAGTTTACATATATAATAAAACATAGGATATACAAAATAAGATATAGCAGGGTTTATGTAATAAAGTAGAACATGATAGTAGATTTTTGACCATGACATGATAGGACAATACATAGGGGAGCATGATTGTAGTACAAAAACGTGGCAATACTTACCCCCTCTTTTACTAAGGTGTGCTAAGCAAATTAGCATGCGATAAACACTAACGTGTCCACAGACTGACATGCATGCATTAGCGTTTAGCACACGCTAATCGGTTAGCGCATCTTAGTAAAAGAGAGCCTTAATAATCATTTGTAAATTATTTTTATAACGCTAGTTATAGACACAAGGAGGTTACATAAGCAATCATTTTTATAATATGACTTTGTGAATAGATTTCTCCTGCAAACAGAACGGGTTTAAACAGCACAAATGAAAATTCCATTAATTTTTTTTGTGGGACACGTGTGCAGGAGACTGGATTTTGGAAGTTGTCTGCAGTCGATTATAGAAGAACTGGTGAGTGGGAACTGGTATGAATGTTAAGAAAAATGAGGGTAAATGATTAAATTTATGAGAGTTGGTCTGGACTAAGTGGCTATCTCTATCCATCCTCCTTACACCCATTGCTTTCAATGGAAGTAAAACCCGGATATTTCAATCCATCGTCTTTTTTCTGGAGCTTTAGGGTAACCCAACTACTACTACTTACATTTCTATAGCAAAAGAGACAATCCTTGCTCAACAGAGGTTACAATCTAATCTTAATCTAGTCCTTTGACCTAATCTCTGGATAAAATAATAATTATTTATACTCTACAAAAGGTTAAAAAATTAAGAGGTCAATATTCAGTCAGCAATGCTTAGTATTTTGCTGACCACCACCCCTGGAAATCCAATGTCAGGCCATGCCGGGGCTTCGGCACTGAATTTCCATTGTTGCAGAGCCGGCTAAACATAGCCTGTTGAGTGCAATATTCAGCACTTAAACAGCACCACATAAAGATAGGACTGACTTTAATACAGCCCCATTTTTGCAGTTACCTTGGCTGGTTTTTAAGTGCCGAATATTGGCACTTAATCAGCCAAGTGCTGACTCCACCCCCAGAAAGCCTCCCCCGAATAGCTGGTTTTGGGATAGGCGCTAAGGAGGAAATTCTATAAGAGGCACCTTAAGATAGGTGCTTAAATTTAGGTGCCTAACTTAATTAGTAAATTGGCTTCAATTATGAGCTTTAAGAAGCTCATAATTTTTTTAAAAAAATAAATTAATTGGGTGATAGGTGCCTACCTATTTAGGCATGATTCTACAAAAGACAGGTGCCTACCTTCAAAATAGGATTTAGGCACCTATAATGTAGGCCTTTAAAACCCTGGCCTATATTACAGGCATGATTCTGTAATAGGTGCCTAAGGGCAGGGCCAGATTTAGATGAAAAGAGGCCCTAGGCTATTCCACTTATGATGCCCTTTCACCTCCCATTTTTAAGTTTGCAAATTACATGAGAGATAATAAAATACATCATTACTGTGATATATATCAATATGTTTAATGAAACATGTTGTTATTGGTACTAACCTTTATAAAAAATGTGACACGGATTTTGAGGCCCTAGGCTAAAGCCTAGTTAGCCTAGTTAGCCTATAGGAAAATCCGGCCCTGCCTAAGGGCTCCTTTTACTAAGGTGTGCTAGCAGTTTTAGCGTGCGCACAAGATTAGCGCACGCTATAGTGCACGCTGGCTGAAAAATTACTGCCTGCTTAAAAGGAGGCGGTAGCGGCTAGCGCGCGGGGCATTTTAGCGCATTATTCCGCACGTTAAGGCCCTAATGCACCTTTGTAAAAGGAGCCCTAAGTGTGCTTGGTAAGAATATAGGCACCTATGTTTTTAGATACCATTTACACAATTTCACCCTAACTGGTTAAATGCCACTGAAAATTTGTGGTTAGCTCCAAAGAAGCAATTTAACTGGTCAGGAGCCATTACTAGTTGGTTAAATTGCTTTAAATATGTACCCATAAAAATTTTAAGTGCAAAAGTTACAATTTAAAAGAATATATTTATTGAAGAGTGATGAAAAGTGATGCTATGATGTGTCCTGCTTTTTTTGATGCAGAGCATTCCAGTCTTGCCCACAGATCTGATTCATTTATCCTCCCTGTGTTCCATTTAAAGTCTTCCTCCTGCTCCTGCAACCCCTCTCTCCTCTTTCCTGTCCAATAAATCCCCTTTAGTAGTTCCCCTCTTCCACCTCTCCTTTATCTTTTGCACTTACTGCTGGCAGGAGGAAAGCACACTTAACTGCTTCTGGGAACCAGGCAGGGCTAGACTGAAGATTTTTGCATCTATAGGCAATACCAGATAGTAGATCTAAAACAGGGATCTCAAAGTCCCTCCTCGAGGGCCACAATCCAATCAGGTTTTCAGGATTTCCCCAATAAATATGCAATGAAAGCAGTGCATGCACATAGATCTCATGCATATTCACTGGGGAAATCCTGAAAACCCGACTGGATTGCGGCCCTCAAGGAGGGACTTTGAGATCCCTGATCTAAAAGCAGAGGATTGTGGGGTGTCAGAGATAGGGTTACCAGATGTCCGGATTTTCCTGGACATGTCCTCTTTTTAGAAGACATGTCCGGGTGTTTGGATGGCTTTTCAAAACTTCCACCTCGGGACCGCGTTGGACGGGCACCTGGGCATGCACAGATGCATCGCTTTGACATCACACGCATGCGTGTGACACCATTGCACTGCATCCACGCATGCACAGATGTCCTCCCGACATGGTCCCGAGGACAAGAACAGATTGAGGAGGGCGGGGACGGAACGGGGCATGACATGGGCATAATGGGCATTGGCTAGGTAGAACTGGGCGGGCCTATGAGCGTGGCTATGGGTTCAGATTTTATGGGAGTAAAATCTGATAACCCTAGTCAGAGATCCGAAAAACTAAAGAACCACAGAAGAGGCCACAGTGTCACATTGGAGTCCTTGGGAAGCAGGGCATGGACATGACCATCCAATATACAGGAACAGATTCCTCTTTGGTACCTTGAATAGTTGGTGCCCTGGGTATTTAACTATGCTCTCTGGCCTGTCAGAGGCTGCATTAAAAACGGTCGCCAATCACACGGTGGTGCCGTTTATAGAATCGCAACTTCAGGAAAAATAGGCGCTGAAAATGTAGGCCAGGGATTTCAAGGCCTACATTTCCGGTGTCTACCTTTTATGTGAATCACGCCTATGGAAGTATTTTTGATGCCTAACCCCACGTCTGGCGTTAGCCATGCCTACAGTGGCATTAGGCATCATAAAGCGCCTCCGTAATCACGATCAGGTGCCGTTCTTTGAGGCACTTGTAGGCACTTACATCTTTCATTTTAAAATGCTTTTTTTTGTTGTTTTAAAATAGTGTTTTCATCTTACATTAGGTGTTGGTAGGATGCCTACCGGTGCCTAACATAAGGCGCCGTTTATAGAATATGGGCCTGGTGCCTAAATCCAAGGCTGGAATTAGATTGCTCCTGATCTGTACTAGCAATTGCACAGTTCTTGCAAATTTGAGGGCTCAAAATATGTGGTTCTTGGTATCATTTAAGCATGCTCCCCTTTACCTGGCCATTAAGGCTCCCCATCCCCCCCCTGCATGGTGACGAGTCAAAACCGCGCAAGACAATTGCGCACGGACAATGCCGGGCAGACAATCGTGCGCAGGACGTCAGCGCACTGGATTGAAACACTATTTTAAAGCGCTCTGAGGGGGAGTGTGGGGGGAACCCCTCACAGAACTGTTGGCACTCCCTTTGGGGAGGAAACCTCCCCCTCCCCCCATTACAGAGGAAACTATAATTTTTCCCTAAAAAAGAGGGATTTCATCTATAATGGGGTTCCCCCCAACACCCCCCAATGAGAACGCTAACAGTTGTAAGTAAAGTGGGGCGGTTCCCCCCCCCCCTCAAAGCACTTTAAAATAGTGTTTCAATCCAGTGCGGTGACATCCTGTGCCCAATTTTCTGCCCAGCAGTGTCCACGCGTGATTGTCTCATACGGTTTAGTCTATTTACCCCCCTGCCTAGGTGATGCAATTAATTCCCTTCTTCCTGCCATACATCATCAATAATAATAACAATAACTTTATTTTTATATATCGCAATACCACAAATAGTTCAGAGCAGTTTATAGAGGAAGAGACAGTATACAGACAGCGATAATACAAAAAACTTTAAAAATTACATTAGCATCAAGGATGGAAAGGAAGAAAGTATGTGCTCTGGACATATGAGGTGGGGGGGGGGGGGAGGCAGCAGAGACAGAATCGAAAAGGAGCAGAGATAAAACAGGGGTGAAAAAGAACTTAGGAGGAAAACATTTTCTAAGTCCAGTTTGAGAAGGAAGTCCAACCCTGAAAACAAGTATCAGATATGAATATTTGCCCTCATTCTGTGCTCTGCAGCTGCATCTCTGCTGAATTGCCTGCCAACATTTCTTCCGAGATGGCCTTTTTTGTGCTACTCAGACACAGATGGAAAAAGGGACTGCTCATTTCTAGACTTCAAAACTGCACTCCCACATTTAGCATCTTGAATTTATAACGAAGTTAGCTTTCAACCAAGCCTGTTTGTAACTCACATTCCCAAATGTGTGTGCTACTCGGGTGAACTTATACCATGGTAAGAACAAGAGAATGAGGGGGGCAGCCTGGGGAAATTTTTAATGGAGGCAAAATATTTTGGTAAAGGAAAGTTGGAAGACTAGTGGTGGGCAAGTCGATAAAGTAGTTTGCCACTGTCCTTTCCAGCAATACTACCTTGTATTGACTTCAGACAGGCAGAGTATTCCAGAAGCCTCATTACAGAAGCCATAGCAGCTTTTACTTGCAGAAAGAAATGTATATACAGAACTACCCAGAGCCTATTGTGATGGTTCTCTGGAATGCACTCTGGGCATAGCTCAGTTTACTTGGAATGCATATAGTTTGCCTGCTTACATTGGAGAAAGCAAAGGAAAAGGAAGTCATATCGACAATGGGGGGAGGGGACCAATTCAGCATTAGTACCTGCAAAATTTGGGGGGTGGGGTGGGATAGGGAGAAGAACATCCCCAAACTATACTAAAGCTGTAGGGCATTGAGACTAGATTGATGCAACTGACACAAAGCATTTCTTACCGCGTGGAGGTTCCAGGAAGAGGGCGGCCTGTGTCCACCAGGACACACCAGCAGTAGCCTGTGGACTGATGACATTGTACAGGTTTGTAAAGTCCCCCAGGGGCACACTCTGGGATAACAATGCCCTCTCGTGGATTCTGTCGTGCTTCTTCAAGTGCACTTTGCCTTTCCTGGTCACAGGAGTGGATTTTCTCTGGAAAAGATAGAAAATAGGGAGACAGAACAGCATGAATAAGTTTCTGTAACTCCAATAACAACCTTTCAAATACTAGTTCTAAGCTTCTCTGCACAGCAAGAATCACTTTTAAATGGGCATCCTTTAGCCAGGGAAAGAATATGATGAGAGCAACAGCGTTCTGATGTATATGCAAACTGTGGGGATAATAACATTAGAGAGCATCATGTAAAGAGAATACCGGTATCTCTACTTTGCTCCTGCTTTGTAAGGCAAAAGCCAAGAATCAAACTTAGTTTGAAAGAATGTTTGTTATAGAACTTAATGTTTTAAATAATGTGGTGCTGGAGTCAGCATATGAGAACGAATAGGAATCTTAAGAAATGTTTGCTGTTTGAGAGAGCTCACTACATCAGGTTTCTGCTGTATTTCTTCCAGTTGGGCCTGCAGCATAAGGATAGCGCAACGTTATAGGGTAATTCAGTCTTGGTTATCTCAAACTCCATGATATGTAATCCAAGAATTTTCCAAGACTTTACATTTCAGAATGCAGTGCAATTGGGGTGATTATCAAGGGTTACAAAACAAAAGCTGTATTAGAACATTACTTGCTTTTTTAGTTTATGAATGTTAAGGAGGGTTCGTCGTTTTTTTCATCAGTATCATTTTGCTGTATTGGTCCAGGCTATTGTATTAGCTTATCTGGACTATGCAAATTCTCTTTACATCAGTTTACGTAAGTGTAATTTAAAGCGATTACAGCTTATTCAGAACACAGCTGCCAAATTGATTTTTGGTAAGAATAGATACAATCATGTGATTCCATTACGGAGGGCACTGCATTGGCTCCCGGTATATTGGAGAGTTCAGTTCAAGTGTGCCAATGTTGTATTTAAGAGTTTACATGGGATTTTTCCCCCATTATTTACCCTTTCTTTCAACTCTCATTGACCTCTTTCTACTAGAAGCATACATAAATTTAAACTAGTATTCCCTTCTATTAGAGGGATTCAAACTTTAGGTAGACTTTCACACTCTATAGCATTTACCATGGTGAAAATCTGGAATGATCTCCCTTCAGATATCAGACTCCTTTCTTCTTTGACATGCTTTAGAAAACCCCCGAAGACGTATCTGTTTAATAAATTTTTAGATGATAAATAAGAGATGGCAATAGATGAATTTTCCTGTCCAACTATTGTTCTCTAATGTTACTTTGAGTAAACTTTTGTTAACCGGTTCAAGTCCCTCTGGGGAATGACCCGGTATATAAGATTAAGGATCGGATTGGATTGGATTTGAAAAGACTCCTTAATTCCCTTGCCCTAATTCCTAGAAACATGTCTAATTGCAATTTTAGGCCCACTGTATACCATTTTTGAAATTTTGATGTAAGTATCCTTGCAGGACCCCCATTAGCTCAGTATGGTTCTACATTCAGGACTGTACCAAGTCAGAGTAGAAAGGAGGTGTAGTAACTCCTTATGGGATGGCTGTAGTGATACTGCCTGCCCCTATTTAAGTTAGAGATCTGTAGAGAGGGTCTGGCATGTTGGTATGGTATACAAATAATGGAAGAGTGTGGAGCATTATTGGGTCCGACTGATTTAATTGCACTGAGTGGGTCAAGAGGGTTATTAAGTGGCACTTCACCAGGCAGTGCTGTGGAATATCTTAGCTGACTATCATGTTACTGTCCAGGACAAAAAAAATCTACCTCAGAACAGTTTTTCTCCAATTTTTAGCAAAGAGAACTCAAGCACCCCATGTGTGTCTCTTGTCATTGTATGGAGGCACCTCTAGCCAGGTCCTTGAAGGGAAATCCCTTTCCCTCCTGGAGAGAACCTGCTCTCTTGGATAAACCTGCTTGCTGAGAGTGTAGAGGAGAGGGGGGGGGCAGGAAAAAATAAGTGTTCTGTGGGGACCCGGGAGTATGAATCCATCAAAGAACGGGACCACTCCACCAAAGGGACACCCACCTTACATTAGAAATAAATAATCTCCTGATAGCCATCTGGTATGACTGCTGTATTTTACAGATGGGTAAACACTGTGATTTAATATTCTAACTTAAAATACAAGTATTATTGGATGGATTATATCAGAGAGGAGCACTCTGAAACTCTGTTCACAAGAATAATGTCACATGGTTATTAGTGACAGAAAAAGAACAAAGTTGGCTTATCCAGACTGCTTAGTTGAGATTCTTCCACAGCAGGTAGATGAGCTATAGATTTCCATACTCAACCCAAGATAAGATAAAGGTTTATAAAATACTGAGTGGAGTGGAATGGGTAGAAGTGAATTGCTTGTTTGTTGTTGTTGGGTGCCAATGACTAGTGTTTGAGTCTTAGCAACTTGATGAATTACAGATCTAAAAAGAATTGGTTTTGTACTAGTCTGGTAAGGTCCTCCAGTGTCATCCCCATTGTTGTTTTCAATGTGTCTAGCCATCTGATTGTAGGCCACCCTCTTTGCCCTTGTTCCTTTAATCTTCCCAAACATGATGTCCTTCTCCAATGATCATTCTCTTTTGTCAGTGTGGCTACAATAAGACAGTCATAACGTTGTCATTTGGTCATTGAGTGACATAGCCAGTTTAATCTCTTCCAGAATAGACTTGTTAGTTCTTCTGGAGTACACAACATGCATAAAATCCTTTTCTAGCACTAGACCTCAAATGAGTGAATCTTCTATCTGTCTTGTTTCTGTAGTGTCCAGCTTTCCCATCTGCTATTGACCACTGAGGAAATGAGTGCATGAAAAAGTCTGATCTCATTTGGAGTGTTATTCCCTTATCTCTGAATACTTTGTTGAGAGTCTTCATTGAAGACCGACCAAGTGCTATTCTGCAAATTATTTCTTCCCTGCTAGTTGCTTCTTTGTTTACAAAAGAGACCAGGATATTGAAATCCTTTACAACTTCTATTCTATTGCCTTCAAGCTCAAAATCTTCATCATTTTACATTTCATGATCCTCGTCTTGTTTAGGTTCAGATCCAATCCCATGTTATGACTTTTGGCTTTGACTTTTCTCAGTAGATACAGCATATCTTTTTTGCTTCTGGTGATGAGTGTGGTATCATCTGCATAATGCTGGTTGTTTATACGATGGCCACCAACTTTGAAACCAACACTCTCTTCTTCCAAATTTGCTTTTCTGAAGATGTCTTCACTGTAAAGGTTGAACAGATAAGGTGACATGATGCATCTGTACCTGATGCCATGTTTAATTGGAATCCAATCAGTGTTGCTACATTCAGTTCTAACTGCAGCTTCTTGATTTTCATAGAGGTTCTTTATCAACTGAATTATGTGTTTGGGTATTCCCATTTGTGTTAGAGTTCTCCATAGTTTATTGTGATCCACACAATCAAAAGCTTTGCTGTAGTCGATGAAGCAAAGATATAGGAGCTTTTGATATTCTTTGCTCTTCTCCAATATCCATCTAACATTGGAAATAATATCTCTTGTTCCTCAACCTTTTCTGAACCTGCCTGAACTTCGGATAGTTCTTTATCAATGTACGATTGTAGCCTTCATTGTATTATTTTCAGCAATATTTTGCTGATGTGTGGAATTAATGCAATCATTCTGTAATTGTTACTGTCCTTGGCATCTACTTTATTTGATATAGGTATGAACAGTGATCTTCTCCAATCAGTTGGCCATGTTTTTTCCTTCCAAATCTATTGATACAGTTGAGTGAGGGCCATGATAGCACCTTTGATTAATTCAATTGGAATACCATAGATAACAGGTGACTTGTTTTTCGTTAAAGATTGAATTGCTGCTATGACTTCTTTTGAAATATCTGGTTCTTCTTTGGTGTCAGTTTTCAGTTCCATTTCTCCAGTGTTATCCTCTGTCTTTTTTGTATAAATTTTGTGTATCTTCTTTCCATGCTTTCTGGATCATTCAATATCATACTATTGGCGTCTTTAAGCATCTCCAATCAAGGTTGGAATTTCTGCTGCAATCTCTTAATCTCCTGATACGCTGATCTGTTTTTTTCCATTTACATGTTCTGATTCAATTTTCTGACAAATATTCTTGAGATATTCTTTGTCTTGCTGAACTTGACATTGAAAAACACTCATCTCATTTGTGATACTTTTTCTCTATCACCGGAAAGTTTTGCTTGTCTTCTTTGTTCTATTTTTCTGGTTTCTTCTGGGACTCAAGGTGATTTCTTGGCTTTCCATCCAGTGATGTAGTAAGGGGGGGGGCATGGAAGGGTCCACCCTTGGCACCATCTTGGTGAGGGCGCAGACACCTGTCCTCCTCTCCACCCCATGCTCCTTCCCTGCCCCCTCCTGCCACGCATGTGCCACTTCCTTTCCCCTGTACCTCTGTAATGTTCCTGGTGCGAGCAGCAACCCCCAACCTGCTTTCACGCCAGCATCAGTTATTTCTGTGACGTCACTTCCTGGACATGCACCTAGGAGGTGTCGTCAGAGGAAGAGCCAATGCTGTCCTGACAGCAGTTTGGGGGTTGCTGCTCACACCTAGAATGCTACAGAAGTACTGGGGAAGGGAAGTGGCACGTGCGTGGCAGGAGGGGGCAGGGAAGGAGCATGTAGAGGTGGGAGGTGGAGAAGAGAGCAGGGGAGGGGCGCCACCACCCCGGGCACCTTTCACCTTCGCTATGCCACTGTTTCCTTCTCTTCTGGAGTGTTTTTTTTTTTCCGCGTCATCACAAATTATGGTTTTGACGTCATTCCATAAATCTTCGGGCTCTCTTTCTCCTGCATCAAGAAAGGCAAATCTGTTGTCTAAGTTTCATCCAATAGTCTGATGGAATATTTTCAATGTCATATTTTGGGAGGTCTCTAATGATCTTCTTGCAAAGTTTTACTTTGATCTTGCATGTCAAAAGCTTGTGGTCGTTTCCACAATCAGCTCCTGGTTTAGTCCTTGCAGTCAAAACTGTAGATTTCCATATCTGTCCTATTCTGATGTAGTCAATTTGATTTCAGTACATACCATTTGGAGAGGTCTTTTTAAAAAATACTAGGACAAGAGGCATACAATGAAGCTACTACAAGTAATTAGCAGTAATTTAAAACAAACCAGAGAAAACATTTATTTACTCAACATGTAATTAAATTCTGGAACTTGTTGCCAGAGAATGTGGTAAAAGCATTTAGTTTAGAATGGTTTAAAAAGGCTTTGGATAATTTCCTAAAAAAAGTCCATAAGCCATAATTAAGATGAACTTGGGGAAGTACACTGCTTATCCCTAGGATAAGCAGCATGAATTCGATTTTACTTCTTGGGATCTTGCCAAGTATGTTTAACCTGAGTTGGTCACTGTTGGAAACAGGATACTAGGTTTGATGAACTTTTGGTTTGTCTAAATATGGCAACTCTTATATTCTTATTACGAAATCAGGGTGCCCAGATGCCATTATAGAATAGGTGCACTCTGCACTGCATTGGCGTGCCTATATCAGGGGTGTTTAACCTCAGTCCTTGAGGACCACAATCTAGCTGGGTTTTCAGGATTTCCCTAGTGAATATGCATGAGATCTAATTGCATGCACTGCCTACATGGTGTGCAAATAGATCTCATGCATAGCCATTGGGAAAATCCTGAAAACCTAACCCAGCAAGGACCAAGGATGGACACCTCTGGCCTAAGTGGAATAGCCTTATTATAGAACTGCTTCCTGTTTATATACATTCAGTGATCTGTCGCAGAATATCACTAACATCTTAATTCATCTCACAGTGGCCAGCATTTGGAAAAGTTCTGACCGCTACCTGTTAAATATTGACTGGGCTGTCTTTAAGAAGTGATTAAAGCCAACAGCCAATTTTATTTTGCTTTGCTTAATTAGAAACAAAATTGCATAAGCACTACTGTGTGCTTGGCGGGCCTGAAGGTCTCTAGTTAAAAAGTCTCAAACTTGTCACCTATTATTATGCCGCTGAAAAATACAGACACCCTGCAAAATAATTCATATTTTAGCACATTGCTGGCCATAACCACTTCTGAGAAAACCATCTGTTTCTGTGCAATATGAGTTGCCTGGAAGCATGTTTCTCACTCTTTGTGGTCAGAAAAGCATGTGTTTTTGTACCGCCTACACTGTGGACAATGCAACATATTCCAAATCTACCACACAGAGGTGGTGAAAGCGTAGGTGATTAACCCTGTAATGACTTCCACAATAGCTTGCTGTTTGCTTGCAAGGAAATCCCTGACTCGAATGTACTGCAAAAACAATTCTGGAGTTTTAGCAGTGTGGAGATGTTAAAAACTATTAGAGTCAGTGATGCAGAAAGGGGAAGATGGGGGGCAAGCGGACCATCCAGGGCACCATCTTGGTGGGAGCGCCATCATTTCTCTGTCTCCCCATGCCATGCTTGCGCCCTCCCTTTTCCACCCCCCCTGTATTGCTTTAAATCTTTACCAGCATGAGCAATTACTCTGGCCTGCTTCTCACACCAGCCGGGCTCCCTCTGAAATCACTTCTGGGTTGCGGGTCCAGGAAGTGATGTCAGAGGGAAAGCCAATGCTGGTATGAGCAGCAGGCTGGAGAAGCTGCCCGCCCTGGTGAAGATTTAAAGAGGTACGGGATGGGAAGGGAGGGTGCGAGTGTGTCATAGGGGGTGCGAAAGGAGAGGAGAGGAGGTAACAGAAGGATTGGGAAGAAAGAGAGGAGGGAATGGGGGTGCCACAACCCCGGGCACCTCCTACCCTCACTATGCCACTAATTAGAGTCAATAAACAGCATGGTTGAAGCAGGTAGGAGAGGCCCCTGTCCATTTAAACCAAACTGCGCAGGTTGGCTAACGAATTTCAGCAGTACTTACCTTGGCCGTGCTACTGAACATTGGCTCTGACTACCATAGCGCTGTCTGGTTAGTGCTCTGGAGGACTTGTGCAGAGTTTGAGTGGAGACAGCACTTAGCTGGTTAGCAGCAATATTGAACCTGCTAACCAGTTAAAGTAAACACAAAGTTAGGACAGGAAAAAGACTGTCCTAACTTTGTCCACTGAGCTAACTGGTCTAAATGTCCAGTTAACTTCCAGG